>NW_012119487.1:3579052-3703764 GCF_000951035.1 Colobus angolensis palliatus | reverse complement strand
CTCAGCCTCCCGGGTAGCTGGGACTACAGGCACCCGCCACGTCGCCCGGCTAGTTTTTTTTTGTATTTTTTAGTAGAGACGGGGTTTCACCGTGTTCGCCAGGATGGTCTCGATCTCCGGACCTTGTGATCTGCCCGTCTCGGCCTCCCAAAGTGCTGGGATTACAGGCTTGAGCCACCGCACCCGGCCAAAAAATCTTGAAAGTAGCAAACGTATAGAAGTTCCTCACATACAAAGAAACACCCCAAAAGCTATAAGTGGCTTTCTCAGAAGAAACTTTGAAGCCTAGAAAAGAGTGGAATGACATTTTCAAAGTGCTGAAAGAATAAAACTGTTAATGAAGAACACTCAACTCAGAAATCTGTCCTTCAAAAATCAAGGGGTGCTAAAGGTTTTCCCAGACAAAATCTGAGGGAGTTCATTACCACTAGATATGCTAGAGAGTTCTTCAAGCTGAAACACAAGGATGCCAATCAGTAACATGCAAACATATGAAAGTATAAAACTCACTGGTAAAAGTGCATAGTCAAATTCAGAATACTCTAATACTATAATGGTGGTGTATAAATTACCTGTATCTCTAGTATAAAAAAAGATGAAACTGTTAAAAATATCTGTAGCTACAATAATTTTTTAATAGATTTATAATATCAAAAGATGTAAATTGTGACATAAAACATAAAATATGGTGGGGGTAAAATAAAAAGTGTAGAGCTTTTTTAATGCAATTGAGGTTATAAGCTTAAAACAGAATGTTATAACTATAAGATGGATGTTATATGTAAGCCTCATGGTAACTATAAAGAGAAAACCTATTATAGATACAAAAAATATAAAGAGAAAGAAATCAAAACATACCACTACAGAAAATAATCAAATCATAAAAGAAGACAACAAGAGAGGAAAAAAGGAAAAAAAGGGATCTATAATGTAGCTGAAAAACAATGAAAAAAATGGTAATAGTAAGTCCTCATCTATCAATAACTACCTTGACTGAACATGGATTAAATCCACCAGTCAAAAGACATTGTATTTGGACTATACTTTAAACAAAACAGACCTAACAGACATACAAAAAACTCCATCAAACAGAACTAGAATACATATTCTTGTCAGGCTCACACAGAACATTTTCTAATATAGATCATATGCTGGTCTACAAAACAAGTCTTTCTAAAATTGATTCACAATAGTTGCATATTATGGAGTAGATGTGATATTTTGTTACATGCATAGAATGTGTAATGATCAAGTCATGGTATTTTGGGTATTCATCACCTGAAGTATTTCTCATTTTAATGTGTTGGGAACATTTTATGTCTTCTCTTCAAACTATTTTGAAATATATAATATATTGTTAACTATAGCTACTCCACACTGCTTTCAAACACTAGAACTTATTTCTTCTATCTAAATGTATGTTTGTACCCATTAACCAACCTCTCTTCATACCCACTCTCACACTTTTGCCAGCCTCTGGTATCTATCATTCTAATCTCTAGTTCCATGAGATCAACTTTTTTAGCTTCCACATAATTGAGAATACGTGATATTTGTCTTTCTGTGCCTGCCTTATTTCACTTAACATAATGATGTTCAGTTCCATAAATGTTGCTGCAACTGACATAATTTAATTTTTTATGGCCAAATAGTATTCCATTGTGTATATATACTACCTTTTCTTTATCCATTCATCTGTTTCTGGACACTAAGTTTGATTCTATATATTTGCTACTGGGAAGAGTGCTGCAGTAAACATGGGATGCAGGTATCCCTTTGATAAACTGATTTCCTTTCCTTTGAATAAACATATGGTAATGAAGTTGCTGGATCATATGGTAGTTCTACATATTTTTTGAGAAATCTCTATACTTTTCCCATAGTGGTTGTACTGATTCATATTCCCACCAACAATATATTAGAGTTCCCTTTTCTCTGCTCCCTCATCAGCATCTATAATTTTTTGTCTTTTTGATGATAGCTATTCTAACTGGCTAAGGCGATATCTTATTGTGGTTTTGATTTGCATTTCTCTGATGATTAGTGGTGTTGAGCATTTTTTCAAATATATGTCAGCCAGATACCTTCAAGTATGTCTTCCTTTGAGACGTGTCTATTCATTTCCTTTGCCCACTTTTTAATGGATTTATTATTTTTGAGTTGTTTGAGTTCCTTTAATATTCTGAGTATTAGTTCCTTGTTGGATGAATAGTTTGAAAATATTTTCTCCCATTCAACAGGCTGTTTCTTCACTCTTGATGGTTTCCTTTGCTGTGCAGTAGGTTTTTTAGGGTAATATATGTCTCATTTTTCTATTTTTGTTGCCTGTGCTATGAAACAATTCTCAACAACTTTAAGAAGTCTGAAATCATAGCAAGCACATTTTTGGTCATAATGTTATGAAACTAGAAATCAATAACAGGAGGAAAACTGGAAAATTTACCAATATGTGGAAATTAAACAATATACTTGTGAAACCAATGAGTCACAGAAAAAATCAAAAGTAAAGTAAAAAAAGTCTAGTGACCAATAAAAATGGAAATACAATATCCAAAACTTATAAATACAGCAAAAATAGTTCTAAGAGGAAAGTTTACAGCCATAAATGCCTACCTTAAAAAAGAAGAAAGGTCTCAAATGAATAATATAATGTTATATCTCAAGGAACTAGATAAAGAACAAACTAAGCCCCAAATTACTATAAGAAAGAAAATAACAAACATCAGAGCAGAGATAAATGAACTAGAGAGTAGAAAAACAATATGAAATTTAAAAACTGAGTTTTTTTTCAAAAAGATAAAATTGACAAACATTTCGCTAGCTAGACTAAGAAAGAATGAGAGAAGTCTAAAATAAATGAAATCAGAAATGAAAGGGGAGGCATCACAACTTATAACACAGAAATACAGAGGATTATAAGATATTTCTATGAACAATTATACCCCAACACATTGGATAGCCTGGAAGAAATGAATAAATTCTGAGAAACATACAACCTACAGAGACAGAATTAAAGTGAAATAGAAAATCCGAACAGAATAATGAGTAAAGAGATTGAATCGGTAAAAAAAAAAAAAAAAAAAGTCCTCTGTCAAAGTCCAAGATGAGATGGCATCAATGCTAAATTATATGAAACATTTAAAGAAGAACCAATACCAATGTTTCTCAAATCGGTAAAAAAAAAAAAAAAAAAAAGTCCTCTGTCAAAGTCCAAGATGAGATGGCATCAATGCTAAATTATATGAAACATTTAAAGAAGAACCAATACCAATGTTTCTCAAGCTCATCAAGAAAATTGAAGAAGAGAGAACACTTTCAAACTCATTTTATGAAGCCAACATCAAAAGACTACAAGAAAAGAAAATTACAAGCCAAAAACCCTAATGAACATAGATGCAAAAATCCTCAATAAAATACTAGCACACTGAATTCAACAGCACATTAAAAAGATCATACACAATGATCAAGTGGGATTTATCCCAGAGATTCAAGGATGGTTCAACATGCACAACTTTAAAAATATGATATACCACATTAACAGAATGAAGGCCAAAAACCATATAATCATCTTAGCAGATGAAGAAAAAGCACTTGACAAAATTCAACATCGTTTCATGATAAAAACACTCAACAAATGAGGTATACAAAGAATGTACCTTAGCATAGTAAAGATCACAAATGACAAGCTCACAGCTAACATTATACTGAACAACAAAAAGTTGAAAGATTTTTCTGTAAGGACAAGAGCTAGACAAGTATGTTCACTTTCACCATTTGTATTCAACATAGTACTAGAAGTTGTAGCTAGAGCAACTAGGCAAAACAAAAAAAAAAAAGAAAAGGAATTCAAATTGGGAAGTAATTGTCTGCTTGGAGAAGACATAATCTTATATATAAAAAATGCTAAAGACTCCACCAAAAAACTATTAGAACTAATAGAAGAATTTAGTAAAGTTGCAGGATACAAAACCAATATACAAAAATGTGTGTTTCTCTACACCAAGGAGAAACTATCAGAAAAAGAAATTAAGAAAATGGCCCCATTTATAATAGCATCAAAAAATACTTAGGAATCCTTATCTCTACTAAAACTACAAAAATTAGCTGGGTGTGGTGGTGGGTGCCTGTAATCCCAGCTACTTGGGAGGTTGAGGCAGGAGAATTGCTTGAACCCAGGAGGCAGAGGTTGCAGTGAGCCGAGATTGTGCCACTACACTCCAGCCTGGGAGACAGAACTAGACTCTGTCTCAAAAAAAAAAAAGAAAGCACTGATGAGAAAAACTGAAGAAGACATAATAAATGGAAAGATATCCCATGTTTATGGATCTGTGGAATCAATATTGTCAGAATATCTGTGCTACCCCAAGTGCTCTACAGATTCAATGCAATCCCTACCAAAATTCCAGTGGAATTTTCACAGAAACATAAAAAATAATCCTAAAATTTATATGGAACCACAAAAGACCCCAAATAGCTAAAGCAATCTGGAGCGACAAGAACAAAGCTGGAGGCATCACACTCTTTTAATTTAAAATTATATTATACACTTCTAGTACTCAAAACAATATAGTACTGGATTAAAAATGAACACATAAACCAATGGAACCAAATAGAAAGCCCAGAAATAAATCCACATATATGTGGTCAACTAACATTTGACAAAGGCTAGTTGTCAAAGTATGCCTGGAATATATAATGAGGAAAGGATAATCTCTTCAATACATGGTATTGGGAAAACTGGATATCCATATGCAAAAAGAGGAAACTGAATTCTTACAATAATAGACTCAAAATGGATTAAGGATTTAAACATAAGATCTGAAATTGTAAAACTACAAGAAGAAAATGCAGGGAAAAACTTCTATGACATTGCTTTTCATAACGATATTTTTTGTATATGACACCAATAGCACAGGGAAGAAAAGTGAAAATAAACAAGTGGTACTATATTAAATTGAAAAGTTTCTACAAAGGAAAGAAAAAAATCAATAAAATTAAAAAACAACCCTAGGAATGGAAAATATTTGTAAATCATATATCTGATAAGGAGGTAATATCCAAAATATATAACTATCTCATACAGCTCAATAGCAAAAATATCAAATAACCCAATTAAAAAAATGGAGAAAGGCCCTGAACAAACATTTTCCTAAGGAATAAACACAAATTAACTAGTCTATAAAAAAGTGCTTGACATCATTAATCATTAAGGAAATGTAAATCAAAACTACAATGAGATGTCACCTCACATCTGTTAGGGTGGCTGTTATACAGTTCAAAAGATACAAGTGTTGGCAAGGATGTGAAGAAAGGAGATGGCTTATACATTGTTGGTGGGAATTTAAATTGCCACAGCCATTATGAAAAACAGTATGAAGTTTCCTTAGGTAATTAAAAACAAAACTACCATATGATTCAGCAATTTCATTACTGAGTATATACCCAAAGGAAATAAAATCACTCACTTGAAGAGACATCTCCCCTCCCATGGTCATTGAAGTATTATTCACAATAGCTGAAACATGGAAACAACCTCAATGTCTGTTGATAGATGAATGCACAAATAGATTGTGGTATATATGCAAAATTGAATATTATTCAGCCTTAAAAAAGAAGAAAATCCCACCACCTGTGACAGCGTAGTCGAAACCAGAGGACGTTATATTAAGCAGAATAAGCCAGACATAAAAAACCAAATACTACATGATCTCACTTATATGTGGAATTTAAAAATATCAAACTCACAGAAACAGAATAGGAGGGGTACCAGGGATCAGAAGGGGTGGGTTGGGATAAAAGGGGAGATGTTGGTTAAAGGGTACATACCTGCAGTTAAAAGATGAATGATTTTCAGAGACCTAATGCACAGCATGGTGACTGGAGTTAATAATAACGTATTATGTACTTGAAATTCGCTAGGAGAGTATATATTAAGAATTCTCACCACAAAAAGGTGAGGCAATGCAAAAGTTAATTAGCTTGATTGTGGAAATCATTTTGTTGCTGGACCAAACTGAGGGTTCGGCTGCTATTTCTCATGGTTCAATAATGAGATGCAGATGAACTGGGGAGGAAGAGAGTTTTTATTTCTGTAACAGGTTACAGGGAGAAGGCTTGGAAATTATCACCAGACCAACTCAAAATTACAAAGTTTTCCAGAGCTTATATACCTTCTAAGCTACATATCTACATGTAAGTGTGCATTCACCTAAAGACATAAGTGATGAGCTTCTTTTAATCTATAACTAAGGTCTGAGTCCTGAAGACCTTCCTCTGGAGCCTCAGTACATTTTAATCTAAATGGGTCCAGGTGCTGGGGGGATTGCCCTTGTCTCCTGCTAAATCGTGGAGATTTGGGGCGTTCCTTCAGACCTCCAGTTAACTTGTTTGTGGAGGCCTGGGGAGCTTCTTCACGCCCATAATAAAACTTGTTTAATCCTAAATGGATCCTGTTAAGAATTCCTTCATTATTTTGTTATGTGTTAAAGCCCAGGAAAGGCCTAGGCAAACCTCTTGGAGGGCTTTTGTTACATTCCAGCCTTTGCATAAGGGCACGGGCTTTTTTAGCTTTTAATATTTAACTTAACCACTCAGTCAGTACTGAAACAGTTGTCATGGGGACCTGTATTAGTAAGACATGACCTGTCACAATTTCATAATGTATATGTATAGCAAAACATCATGTTGTACGTCTTGAATGTATGAAATTTATATCTGTCAATTATACCTTAGTAAAGTTAGAAAAATAGAAAGAAAAATAGCATTCTACAGACTTAGATTATGATTAAGAGATGGTTAATTTAAATTTGAATTATTTATGATTCAAATTTAAATGATTTTTTTAAGAATGATTATTCTTTCTTAAGAATGATTAATTTAAAAGATGGACTTACTACTTTTGCAGATGAGAAAACTAAGGTTTACAACGGCAGAGACTATTAGCTAATAACTAGAAGTGTTTCTTCTTTTTTCTGGAACTCCCAGTCTTCCTGGTAGTCAGGAATGGCTATTTGACAGACTTCTAACTAATACAGTGTTAGTCAAGGCCCACTCACCTGTTGCCCTCTGTGTCCTCTCTACTGGCTGTATGTTGACCTCTAGGACAATGGAAGCCTTCATTTGTCTAGAGGCAAATGCTTTAACCAACTGCATGCAATAGACACTCTTTCTCCTCTTTTCTTGCCAAACAGAAACACCTGTTTGGTCTACATAAGCAATAAATTTCCAATACTTTAAGTCACTGAGATCTTGGAATCTTTCTTTTATAGTAGCTAGGATTGATTAACTAGTATAGTTGGTAAAAATATGAAATCAGATATACATAGAACCACTCACAGAGCCAAGTTTATAATTTCAGAGCATCAAGAAATCAGACCATAAATCTACCTTTTTCTTTTCTTCATATGCTGAACTTGTAGACATGACTTAAAACTCATAAAACTTTTAGTCTGACTCCTATCTTTGTTGAGATTGATGCCTACCAGTGAAGGATAATTATTTCCAACGAAGGATAATTATTTTTGTATTTGTAATAAAAACACAACTAGTCAAATGTAAGCATTGCATCAATGGTAAGACCTGTTATTATGTCTAATATTATTATAATATTATGTTTTTTTGTAACTGTCTTCTTTTTTATACTTTCTAATACCATTGTACAGGTTAAGTCAGGTAATATGGCAACATTATAAACTCTGCTCTTCAGAAGTCTAAATGTTTAATGAAATCATTGAAACAAAGCTTTACATCCAAATAGAAGTGTAATCTTTAAGTCAATTATTTTCCTATGGCCTATCCCTACTCTAAAATCATAGCATAATAGTTTTGATGATAGCAACCAATTCTCATGGAGCCTATGCTGTACCTATAACCTGATTCAACACAATCCACAAGGGATCTGGGACTCTACTTCTCTACTCAAAACATTCAAAATGACTCGTCGAAGTTTTTACAAACATATGGTTCTCTAGATCTCCACGCAGCAATGATCAAAAAGAGAAATGAAAACTTTGCCACTGACTTGTCTGGTATAATTTACTGCATATGTTTTATTTGCAAGTCAGCAGTTAAGGTTTGCCTTAAGTCTGGTGTACTAGAAATGAGCTATATACTTCAGGCAAGACCCTTGGGTTCCAGCATAAAGTCTGCCACACATCTCACAACCCTTGGCCTTAGATTTATAGTTTGTCATCCTAATTCTTGTTTTCAAAAAGTTCTTAATCTATGGAGTAGGTAAATCTGTCAGCAAATCTCTAATATTTCTCCTGAATCTAATATTCTACTAGAGAAATAGCCATATTTAGGGGGAGAGTTACCACTAACATCACCATTATCAGCACAGTTCTAAGGGCAATAATATATAATAGTGACTAGGAATAGATCCTGGAGCCATATGACCTGTGTTTAAATCTTAGTTCTACCATTCACTAGCTGTGCAAGATACTTTGGCCAAGATGCTAAACCACTCTATGACTCAGTATGTTCATCTGTAAAACAGGAATGAGGATAATAGTATTCACTTCAAAGAATCACTCAGTGGATTAAATTATTTCATCTACAGTTATGCACTGCATAACAGTTTGGTCAATGACAGACTGCATGTAAAACAGTAGTCCATAAGATTATAAGGGAGCTGAAAAATTTCTGTTGCCAAGTGAAGTCATAGCCACTGTAACATTGTAGTATAACACATGACTCACCTGACTGAGGTGATGCTGGTATAAGCCAACCTAGGTTGCTGCCAGCAGTATAAAAAGTACAGTATATACAATTATGAACAGCATGTAATATTTGATAATGATAATAAACTACGATGTTACTGGTTTACGTATTTACTACAGTATTTATTTTTATCATTATTTTAACATATACTCTTTCTACTTATTTAAAAAAAGTTAACTGTAAAACAGCCTCAGGCAGGGCCTTCAGGAGGTATTTTAGAAGGCACTGTCAGGAGATGACAGCTCCATGTGTGCTATTGCCTCTGAAGACCTTCCAGTGGGGCAAAATGTGGAGGTGGAAGACAAGTGATATTGATGATCTTGACCCTATGAAGGCCTAGGCTAATGTGCGTATCCTAGTTTTTAACTTTTAAAAAGTTTAACAAGTAAAAAAAAAATCAGAAATTGTAAAGATAGAAAAAAAATACAGAATAAGAATATAAGCAAAGAAAATATTTTGTATAGCTGTGCAATGTGTTTGTGTTTTAAGGTGTTATTAAAAATATAAAAGGTAAAGATATTAAAATGCTTATCAAGTAAAAAAGTTATAGTAAGCTAAAGTTAATTTATTATATAAGAAAGAAACGTATTTTAAATAAACTTAGTGTAACCTAATATACAGTGTTTAAAAAGTCTACAGGAGTGTACAATAATGGTCTAGGCCTTCACATTCACTCACAACTCACTGACTCATCAAGAACAACTTCCAGTCCTGCTAGCTCTATTCTTGGTAAGTGCCTTACCCAGGAAATTGCCTGAAGACACATTTCTCAGAATGTACACCCATCTTTAAGTGATGCATGATCATACATAAAGCATTTAGAAGGTTCCTGACATCTACCTGGTAAACACTATGTATTTGTTATTATTATTATTATTATTATTATTATTATACTTTAAGTTCTAAGGTACATGTGCACAACATGCAGGTTTGTTACATATGTATACATGTGCCATGTTGGTGTGCCGCACCCATCAACTCGTCATTTACATTAGGTATATCTCCTAATGCTATCCCTCCCCCACCCCTCCCCACAATAGGCCCCGGTGTGTGATGTTCTCTTTCCTGTGTCCAAGTGATCTCAATTGTTCAATTCCCACCTATGAGTGAGAACATGTGGTGTTTGGTTTTCTGTTCTTGCGACAGTTTGCTGAGAATGGTGGTTTCCAGCAGTATCCATGTCCCTACAAAGGACACGAACTCATCCTTTTTGATGGCTGCATAGTATTCCATGGTGTATATGTGCCACATTTTCTTAATCCAGTCTGTCACTGATGGATATTTGGGTTGATTCCAAGTCTTTGCTACTGTGAATAGTGCCGCAATGAACATACGTGTGCATGTGTCTTTATAGCAGCATGATTTATAATCCTTTGGGTATATACCCAGTAATGGGATGGCTGGGTCAAATGGTATTTCTAGTTCTAGATCCTTGAGGAATCGCCACATTGTTTTCCACAATGGTTGAACTAGTTTACAGTCCCACTAACAGTGTAAAAGTGTTCCTATTTCTCCACATCCTCTCCGGCACTTGTTGTTTCCTAGTTATTATTGTTCAGGTTTTAGGGTAAGTCATGGCACTGGGAAAAATATGAGGCCATCGAGGTCTCATATTCCTGTCACTTTTCTTTGTCTGTGTGTCTATAAAAAGCGTGGTGATAGGTAACAGAAAAGTGTGGGTATTTTAACTCTCTTGGGATGATAGATAAGGAAATGTTGCTAATACTCTGATTCTTAGGTTGGGCAGTGGATAAGGAGTGTTAGTTTCATTATTATGTTCCATAATATATACATAATAGTATGTATTATTTTGCCTGCATTAAATATTTCATAAAAACAATGGGATTTGGGAAATTCTACTTCTGAATACACATAATATTTTATAATTAGATGTGCATGTCTAATAAGAATAAATTTATAACATTCAAAAATCATAGGATGAGCACCCTGATAAACCCAATTGCAGAGTGACATCCAAGAAGCTGAGTTAAATTCAATGTTGATTTGTTTTGCCTAGAAGAATGGGACTGAGGTGGGAATGAGCCATATCAGATAAAATGGTAAGGAGGGTAATATTTATCTTTGGTGCCAATAGGATTCTACTGTTTATTCCTTTACACTCCTGGTTTCTTCTGGATCTCACCTTCAATCTTTATCAAATTACACTTTTTGGCCACTATCACCTATTGCCTAGACTTATTTGATGTACTCCTAACAGGTCCCCTTGTCACCAGTCGTGTCCTCTCCAATCCTATATCTGTCCCACATTCATCAGGTGCTTTTGAAAATACACATTTGACCATGTCACTTCTTAGCTTGAAACTCTTAGATGATGACCCACTGATCTCTGAACAAGGTTAATATGGTGTGGCATAGCAAAGACCATTAGTTGCCCTTAATATCTTTTTTCTTTTATCCTTACTAACAGAAGCCTTATTTTGTTAGAGAGAGCAATTGTGCTCAGCTAAGAAACTATATTTGCTAGCATCCCTTACAGTTGGAATGGTTATTCTGGCCAAGGAGATGTTTTACATTCTGGCCAAGGAGATCTAAGTCAAAGTATAAGTAGATGAAGTAGAGAGTGACATCTATAAAAGCTCTGTAAAAGAGTCTAACTCAGGGGCACCGTAATCTCTTTTTCTCTTATTCCATCTCCCTGCCTAGCAGAAATAGTGCCTAAAGCTGAAGTGGCCATTTTAAGAGCTTGAAATGATCTTATGGTAAGAACTCCTGCACTGAAGATGGCAGAGCTGAAAGCTAGAATAAGTTGGGATCTTGTGGGGAAAAGAAAGAGAGATCAGCCTGTTACTGTGTCTATACAGAAAGAAGCAGACATAAGAGACTCCATTTGGTTCTGTATTTGAGATGCTGTTAATCTGTGACCCTACCCCCAACCTTGTCCTTGCAAGAGACATGTGCTGTGGTGACTTAAGGTTAAAAGGATTTTGGGCTGTGCAGGATGTGCTTTGTTAAACAAGTGCCTAAAGGCTGCTTGCTGGTTAAAGGTCATTGCTGGTTAAAGGTCATCACTAGTCTCTTAATCTCAAGTAAGAGAAAAGCATTTGTCTCCTGCCCGTCCCTGGGCAATGGAACATCTCCGTGTAAAACCCGATTGTATGCTTTGTTTACTGAGCAAGGAGAAAATCGCCTTTAGGAATAAGGTGGGACTTGCTGGAGCAATGCTGCTAAAAGGTTTATGGAGATGTTTGCATATGCATCTCAAGGCACAGCATTTTCCTTTGAACTTATTCATGGCATGGAGATCTTTATCTATATGTCTTACTGCTGATTTTCTCCCTAAAATGATCCTATTGTCCTGCCACTCCCTTATCTTTTTGATGGTAAATATAATTATCAATAAATACTAAGGGAACTCAGAGAATGGTGCTGGCGTGCATCCTCTGTAAGCTGAGCGCCCGTCCCCTGGGCCCCGCTTTTCTTTCTCTATACTTTGTTTCTGTGTCTTATTTCTTTTCTAAAGTCTCTTGTTCCACCTAACGAGGAACACCCACAGGTGTGGAGGGGCAGGCCACCCCTTCAGGATCTCTGATGGTTCTTTCACTGCCTACTCCTGGTCTTGTTTTTGTGGGGACTCAGAAAGCTTGGAAAATGCTACAAAATGAAGGCCTCAGAAACAGCCTCAGAAGCAAAAGTTTTTTTCTGATCTTTTCCAGCCTCTTCTCAGGCTCATTCTTCCCTGAGGATAACCAGAGACACTAGAATCCCCTTTTCCCCAAGGTGGGGTCATAGAAACTACAACCCTCTTTTCCCAAAGCCAGTCACAAAACCCAAAATTATTACTCTCACTTCCACTCCACATTTCTTTGTAAAAACTGACCATAAAGAAATTATCTGACCTACCTTGTTTGACTGTAGGTCACAAGACCCCTGTTCCAGAGAGGGCTCTGTCATGTACCCAGAAGGAAGAAATACATGCTCAGAGAGGCAAAGAAGGATCCAGATAGATGCCTGTGTAGAAATATAATTGGACCAATAAGGTGTGATCTGATGAGTGGGGAGTGTGTCTTCATGCTGAAGGCTCCCACGTATATGTTAATAAATTTGTATGCCTTTTACCTCATTAAGCTGCCCCTTGTCAGTGATTTTCAGTGACTTTTAAGAGGGTGAAGGCAAGTTTTTCCTTAGTCCCAAAATTTTACATGAGAGAAAAATAATCTTCTATCTTATTTAAGTAATCGTTTTGATGATTTCCATTTCTCACAGTGACACAGTGACACAACATTTCTAAGTTTTGCTCATCGATTTATGATCTGGTTGCTCCCTGTCTCTTGAGCCTCATCTTCTACAAAGCCTACCAATTTTTGCCCTCTACCCTCAAAGCCCTACATCTCAAGCAGAATAAATTACATTCACTTTTCTAAACTTGCTGCACTGGGTTCTCTCTGCTTGAAATATTTTATTTCTTTCATTTTATAATGTCTACTCTTTTTTTCTAGATTCAATGATCACTTATTCCAGGACAGTTTCCTTTTAACTCCAAGACTGGATAGCTACTGTATGTATTCCTATAAAACATCCTGACCTTTGTGTTTTGTCTGGTATCAATTTTAATTGCTAAATCACTTGTATGTTTCATCCACTAGGTCTTAGATTAAGTGAGGGCAAGAGCTGTCTTCTGTCTACAGTTTTTATCCCTAATATTTAACAGGAATTCTGGCACCTTACAGCCAGTCTGTACATGTGTGGTGACTGGAGAATGGATGAATGGATGGATGGATGGATGGATGGATGCATGCATGGATGGAGGGATGGATGGGTGGATGGATAAATTCACACCAAAGTAAAAATGATGTATTTATCTTAATTATCTGCTTCTAATTGGGCTATTTGACCTAGAAAAATGGGCAGAGCATAACTCCTATGAAATAACTAGGTGGTCCTTTTAGTTCTCCTGATATTGTATGACACAGCCTCCAGTTCCACAGAAATAAATGAAGACAGCAGCCTTCCACTTTTGTCTGGGAGCCTTTGTCAATATGCACTCCTCGCACTTTCTCCTCCTCCTTACCACCTCCCATACACCATGGCTTAGAGGAAAATTCAATTAAGGATGAGTATTTCTTCAGAGAAAACACCATCTCTAATTTAAATAAGCAGATCCCAAGGAGTCAATTGGGTTCTTTTAAGGTTGAGTAATGAGCTTGGAGGAGTGTGTTGCCATGTGTCAGATGCTATAATGATACCATCAACTCTTTGCGTAAGCTTAACTTTTCTCTCCCCGGTTTTTATTGTTACTCACACTTGGATGTTCTTTGTTCCTTTTCTGAAGAAATGATTTGCCAAAAGTTAGCTTGTCTTAGTGTCTGTGCCCAGGGAGAGGCCGAAACTTGGCTTGAAATATTTCTTGGCCAAGAGTGAGTTATACTATTCATAATTTACTTGATTTTGAGAGGCTAAGGCAAGTAACATAAAAAATTGTTACTAAAAGCTGAGGATCTGGGATTTCCATTAATTCTTTTTTGTTAAAATTAGCAATATAGTTTATTTATTGGTGGTATAAGAAAACGTGGTGCAGCTTAGAAGAATGCTATCTTATATTTTGTCAATTATAACATTCAAACTACAAAACACAAAAATTCAAAATAGCTTTAACATTTTCCATAATGTCTATCTAGTTTCAAGTGCCTCATTTTAGGAGCTCTATATGTGTATATGGATACACACACACATACATATATATTCTCTTTATATATGTGTATATATAATAAGTATATATACACAGAAATATATTCAATTTTGTTTTCCTGTGTGAACATTTGCTTGGCTTATTGAAAATAAATTTTCTATCACTCTTTTAACTAGAATGTCTCCTCAGTTTTATGGAGTTATAATTGAAAAATAATAATTGTATGTATTCAAGGTATACATCATGATGTTTTGTGAAATGAGTGCCACAATTAAGATAATTAACATAGGCATCACCTCACCCAGTTATCTTTCATTAATTTTTGTGATTTGGCCAAGGAATAAAATGCCCACCCTCAAAGACTGATAAATAAAGTAGCTAAGTTTCAAAAGTTGGACAAATTAACTCTTAATTTTCCTGACATTGTGTTCTATCCCTGAATAAAGGACAGAGTACTTCCTAACCTTTCTTCTTTTAAGTCACTCAGATGGACTTCTATAATTCTGAAGAGGAGACTTGGGACTAAGGACCAGAGAAACTGCATTTCTGGAACTTATATATAAAATTTTACTTGTGTCTGTTTAAAAATTACTGAAGATATACATATTGATGGACTTTTATCAACAGTCACCTACTCCTAGCTGCCTGGCCAATGTCAGAATAGAATGAAATGTAAGTAAAATTCATGGTGTAGCTGGATTTTTTTTGGAGTTGCAACAAATTCGGCCAAAGTCAGCCAAATCTTAACAATTGTTTTGCAACAAATAGTCCCATATCAACTGATGGAAACTTGGCTCTCAGAAAAGAGAGGTGATGGTGAGGAGATATGGAGGCAGCATGAGTGGTGAAAGAATAGATTTAAATGTCTCAGAGGCCATCACCAACCCCTTTCCTATAGTGGCAGATCACTAATTGATTTTGACGTTCTCTTCTACTATGCCGAATTTAGCTTCAGAAATCTTGTTAGCCTAGTGTTCTAGGTAGAGGCTGAAACGGATTGACATTAGTAAGAAAAAGATGATTTCTTTGTGAATAAAGTATTAAAAATGAAAGTACTAGGGTGGGAGAGTTCTTAAAAATGAATGAAAATCTAATCATGGAGATGGACTTAAATTAGGAGTTCCAATCAACATGGTTGTAGGATTCACTGAGTTTGAATGTAAATTCTGTAGGCAGGATAGTTGTTCTAATGGGTAGAGGGCATTTGGGAGGTGCAGGAAAGCTGAATATCCTGTGACCTACCTGTGATGGTATAAAGTATACAGATCTCTTCATCCTCTTCATTTATGGCTGTGTGACTTTGTGAAAGTCACTATACTTCTATGAATCATGCTGTCCTCATTTATAAAGTTTTGTGACAAAGTTGTTGTAAGATTAAATGATAGAATCAAAAGAGTTTTGTAAATTATAAAGTGTTATGAAAACTGAGGATTGGGGGACTACTGATTTGTAACAACCACTAGCCTAATGAACTGAGATAGTTACTACATTAGTGGATGCAAACTTTTGAGAAATATTGGAAGGATAAAAAGCTTACTAGAGCCAATCTACAGAGTAATCAAGCCTCCAAATTATGAACAAAATCATAAACAAGAGAAAATCATTGTGGAGGTAGGAGTGGGTGGGGGCCCTCCAAACCTAACATCCGTAGGTACAAGAAGTGGGAGGGCACCCTGGAGCCTTCATTGAGGGATGAAGTGAGTTGCTCTGCTTGGAGTAACTAGGCTGCTGTGCTAAGCAGTGGGAAACAGTGGCCGTGGGTGTCGGGGCCAGAAGCAGAGAGGCAAAGTTGAGGTCTAGCCACATGTCCCACTCCTTTCCCATGATGACCAGGGGCAGGTGAGGAAACCAAAATAGGCAGGCCCCAAGCCAGGTGCCTCAATAAAAAGACAAGAAAACACATAAAACCCACACCACGAAAAAGAGGTACTAAAGCCAACACACAGAAGAACTATTTCCTCTGGTTAGGAAACACTATGCTAGAAGACACTTATATGTGGAAGTGGGGACTGATTTTCAGAAGAGGGGGCCATTTGATGCTAGTCCTGATCCAGGTGTTTATGAGGATTTACCTAAGCCCCAGAGACTCCACAAGAGCCACCTACATTGATCTACAACCTTCATCACAAGTTGTACATACTACTTATGACATGTCCTCATTACTCACGCTTTGGTGTTGCAGAATCCTTCAGAGAATTGCGAAAGCTTGAAAACCAGTAAGAAATAACCCTGATGGAGTTTTCTTCACTCTATTTTAGCTGCATTTACACATAATATCACAAATAATGTAGTACAAGATGTTACAAATGCAAAAATGAATGGTACATACCTGAACGGCTACAGTATTTAAAAAAGAAGTCACTATGAGTTGGAGCTCCCTGAAAAGATTTCATGAATGTGATGAGCCATCATTGACCTTTAAGATGTCTGGCTGAGTAGCAGAATCAGAGAAAATGCTAGGCAGTTAGACTTGCAACTTGCAGGCTTTGCGAATTCTGAATAGGCATATAGTTAAGAAAAGATACAAAATTCAGACTTTCCTCATCAAGCTTTGGAGAAAGGTAAGAAACACTCTAAAGAGTAATTATCAGAAACAGAAGCCAGGTCAGACTGCTTTTTAGAGCAGGTTTCTGATCCCATTCTTCCTCACTGGGTGGGACCTCCCAACCAGGGCCTCCAGCCACACCCACCGTTGTTCTCCAACTGACAGAAATTTGAAATCTCCCTAGAACAGCACTCCCAGACTGACTTAGCCACTCCAGCCTTCAGGCTTTAGAGAGTTCAAGCCAACCAGAGGTGGAGGCAGTGCCCCAATATAGTCCCCAATAGAGATGGAGGCAATCCCCCAACTGCTCTGCAAAATGTGGTCAGACTGCTTTTTTAAGTGGGCCCCTGATCCCATTCTTCTTCATTGGGCAGTACCTTCCAACCAGGATCTCCAGCCACTCCCACTGGGGTCCTCTGGCCAACAGAGATTTGCAACCTCTCTGGGACAGAGCTCCCAGTGGAAGGGGCAGGCCACCATCTTTGCTGTTTGGTGACTTAACCATTCCTGCCTTCAGGCTTTGAGTGTCTGAGGTGATCAAGGGCTGAAGCAGACCTACAGCACAGCACAGCACAGCACAGCACAGCACAGTCACTCTACAAAAGTGTGTCCAGACTGCTTTTTAAAGCAGGCCCTGGATTCCATTCCTCCTCACTGGGTTGGACCTCCCAACCAGGGTCTTCAGTCACCTCCCCCAGGTACATTCAGACTGGCATCATGGTTCATAACTTCCTGGGGTGAAAATCCCAGAGGAAGAGCCAGGCTGCCATCTTTGCTGTTTTGCAGCCTTCACTGGTGATATCTTTGGGTACTGGAAAACCTGAGGTAACTAGGGACTGGAGTGGACCCCTAAGCATACCTCAGCAGCCCTACGGAAAAGTGGCCAGACTGTTACATGAGTGTCCGTTTTCATATCTCCTCACTGGGAAGGTACTGTAGGTCTGGAACTCTAGCCACCCATCACCAGAGCTATCGAGTCAGTAGTAATTCAGCAATTCCCTGGACAGAGCTTCCAGGGGCAACTGAAAGCTTCTCTGTCACTGCATCTGCCACAGTCCTTCCTCCCCTTGGACTAATGAAGGAACAAAGACCCTAAGTGTCTCATCCACACCTCCAACAAGTTGCAGTCAGCCCAAGAAAAGACCAGTCCATCTACCATAGGTCCCACACACCCCCACTGCTCATCACCAGACAGGGAACTCCTGGCTTGGGCCCATAGCACAGATCTTCCATTCTGGAGTGATTGTACTGTCTGATTGCTGACTTACATCTCTCTGGGATGGAGCCTCCAGGAGACAAGCAAAAGATCCTTTGCCACAACCACTACTAAGGTCCCTTCCTCTGCTACCTCCAAGCTGGGGAAGGAACATAAACACTGAGATTGCCCCAGAGCTGCAGTGGGCAGCCCAGAAGTGCCCAGCTGCAATCTATAGCCAGCACTCAAGGGTGATAGGAACCCACACTTTCAAAGCATGGAGAGAGAACATGGCTGCAACTGTGAGGAACCATAGAAGAGCCACAAGACTGAACAAGAATCTACCAACTGATCAATAAGCCTAAGTGCCACATGTTGAATCACACCCCAAAGCTTCAACACCAAAAATCCCTCACTAACATAAACCTCTCTGAAACCAGAGACAAGAAGTCAGCTTCAAATAAAGACCCTACACGAAGCCTCAGTCTGATGAAGATATCCAGAAAAGAAGTCTATTGACTGTACTCAATGTAAACTGCAGTTAAATGAACATAAACATGCAGAGATGAGAAATAACCAAAGCAAGAACCCCTGTAATTCAAATGGCCAGAATGTTATATGTCCTCCAAACAACCACACCAGTTCTTCAACAAGAGTTCTTAACCAGGCTGAACTGGCTGGAATGACAGAAATAGAATTCAGAATATGGATAGGAACAAAGATTATGGAGATTCAGGGGGATAGCAAGGCCCAATCCAAGGATAATAACAATCACAGTAAAGCCATACAGGAGCTGAAGGATGAAATAGCCAGTATAAAAAAGAAACTAATGGGTCAGACAGAGCTGAATAACACAATACAAGAATTTCACAATGCAACCACAGGTATTAACAACAGAAAAAACCAAGCTGAGGAAAGAATCTCAGAACTAGAAGACTGATTCTCTGAAATATGACTGTCAGATGACAATAAAGAAAAAAGAACAAGAAGGAATGAACAAAACCTCTGAGAACTATGATATTATGTAAAGAGGTCACATCTATGAATCACTGGCATCCCTGAAAGGAAGCAGGAGAAAGCAAAAAACTTGGAAAACACAATTTAGGATATCATCCATGAAAACTTCCCCAACCTTGCTAAAGATTAAATTCAGGAAATACAGAGAATTCCTGAAAGATTCTACACAAGAAGATTATCCCCAAGGCATATAATTACAGTATTTTCCAAGGTTGAATTGAAAGAAAGAATGTTAAAGGCAGAGGGAACAGGTAGATCACTTAAAAAGGGAACTCCATTAGACTAACCCTGGACCTCTCAGTTGAAATCCTATAGCCAGAAGAGACTGGGGACTTATATTCAACATTCATAGAGAAAAAATATCTTCAATCAAGAATTTTTTATCCAGCCAAACTCAGCTTCCTAAGTGAAGGAGAAATAAGATCCTCTTCAGATAAGCAATTTGCTTATTACATTTGCTTATTAACAGTCACCTACTCCTATCTGCCTGGCCAATGTCAGAATAGAATTAAATGTAAGTAAAATTCATGGTGTATCTGGATTCTTTTTGGAGTTGTAGCAAATTCAGCCAAAGTCAGCCAAATCTTTTAAAAATTTTTGTGCAACAAATAGTTCCATATCAACTGATGGAAACTTGGCTGTCAGAAAGCCAAGACCTGCCTTACAAGAGATCTTGAAAGGAGCACTAAATATAGAAAGAAAAGACAGCTACCAGCTAACACAAAAATGCACTTAAATACACAGACCAGTGTCACTATATAGCAACCACACAAACAAGCCAACATAATAACCAGCTAACTGCACAATGACAGGATCAAATTCACACATATCAATACTAACCTCGAATGTAAACGGGCTAAATGTCCCACTTAAAAGACACAGAGTGGCAAGCTGGATAAAGAAGCAAGACCCAATGGTATGCTGTCTTCAAGAGACCCATTTCACATGTAAGGATATGCATAGGCTCAAGATAAAAGGATGGAGGAAAATCTACCAAGCAAATGGAGAACAGGAAAAAGCAGAGCTGCAATCTTCATTTCAGACAAAACAGATTTCGAACCAATAAAGACTGAAAAAGACAAAGAAGGGCATTACACAATGGTACAGTGTTCAATTCAACAAGACCTAACTGTCCTAAATATAATATATGAACCCAACACAGGATCACCCAGATTCTTAAAGCAAGTTCTTAGAGACCTATAAAGAGATATAGATTCTCACACAATATTAATGGGAGACTTCAACACTCCACTGACAGTATTAGACTGATCATCAAGGCAGAAATGTATGAAAGATATTCAGGACTGGAACTCAACATTGGACCAAATGGATCTGATAGACCTTTACAGAGTTTTCTACCCCAAAACAGCAGAATACACATTCTTCTTATCACCACATGGCACATACTCTAAAATCAACCACACAATTGGAATAAAGCAATGCTTGACAAATGCAAAAGAACAAAAATTATACCAAACACACTCTTGGACCACAGCACAATAAAAATAGAAGCAAAGACTGAAAAACATCACTCAAAACCATGCAATTAAACAACATTCTCCTAAATGACTTTTTGGGTAAATAATTTGAAGTTAAGGCAGACATCAATAAATTCTTTGAAAATAATTAGAACAAAGATACAACTTACCAGAATCTCTGGAACACAGCTATGGCAATGTTAAGAGGGAAATTTATAGCACTAAATGCCCACATCAAAAAATTAGAAAGATCTAAAACTAATAACCTAATATCACAACTGAAAGAATTAGAGAAGCAAGAACAAATCAACCCCAAAGCTGGCAGAAGGCAAAACACACAAAAATCAGAGCTGAACTGAAGGAAAATGAGACATTAAAAATCAATAAAAAGATCCAGGAATTCAGGGGTTGGTTTTTTGAAAAAAACTAATAAGATAGATAGGTCGCTAGCTAGATTAATAAAGGAGAAGAGAGAAGATCCAATTAAACACAATTAGAAATGATGAAGGGAATGTTACCACTGACCCTACAGGACTAAAAACAACCATCAGAAAACACTATGATAACCTCTATGAACACAAACTAGAAAACCTAGAAGAGATGGATAAATTCCTGGACACATACACCCTCCCAGGCCTGAGGCAGGAAGAAATTGATGCCCTAAACAGACCAATAACGAGCTCTGAATTGAGTCAGTAACAAATAGCCTACCAATCAAAATAAGTCCAGGACCTTATGGAGTTACAGCTAAATTCTATCAGATGTCAAAATAAGAGCTGGTACCATTCCTATAGACACTATTCCAAAAAATTGAGAAAAAGGGACTCCTTCCAATTCATTCTATGAGGCCAGCATCATCTTGATATCAAAATCTGGCAGAGACACAATAACAAAAAAAGAAAACTTCAGGCCAATATCCTTAATGAACATTGATGCAAAAATCCTCAACAAAATATTGGCAAATTGAATCAAAAAGCTAGTCCATCATGATCAAGTATACTTCATCCCCAGGATGCAAGTTCAACATACGCAAATCAATAAATGTGAGTTATCACATCAACAAAACTAAAGACAAAAATTACATGATTATCTCAATAGACACAGAAAGGGCTTTCTATAAAATTCAACATTCTTTCATGTTAAAAACTCTCAATAAAGTAGGTACTGAAGGAACATACCTCAAAATAATAAAACCATCTATGATAAACCCACAGCCAGCATTATAATGAGTGGACAAAAAATGGAATAATTCCCCTTAAAAACTGGTGCAAGACAAGGATTCCCTCTCACCACCTTAATTCAACATAATATTGGAAGTCTTAGCCAGAGCAATCAGGCAAGAGAAAGAAATGAAGGGCATCCAAATAAGAAGAGAAGAAGACACTATTCGTGTTTGCAGATGACATGATTCTATATTTAGAAAACCCCATAGTCTTGGCCCAAAAGCTCCTTCAGCTGATAAACAACTTCAACAAAGTTTCAGGATACAAAATCAATGTACAAAGATCACTAGCATTCCTCTACACAAACAACAGCCAAACAGAGAGTCAAATCAGAAAGGCAATTCCATTCACAACTGCCACAAAAGAATAAAATACCTATGGATACAGCTAACCACAGAGGTTAAAGATCTTTACAATGAGACTTACAAGATCCTGCTCAAAGAAATCAGAGAAGATACAAAAAACTAAAAATCATCCCATGCTCATGGATAGGAAGAATCAATATCATTAAAATGGTACTGTCTAAAGGGATTTACAGATTCAATGCTATTCCTATCAAGCTACTGATGACATTCTTCAAAGAACTAGAAAAATATATATTAAAATTTATGTAGAACCAATGAAGAGCCCAAACAGCCAAGGCAATCTTAAACAAAAAGTACAAAGCTGGAGCCATCATGTTACTCAACTTCAAACTATACTACAGTGCTACAGTAACTGAAACAGAGTGGTACAGGTACAAAAGCAGACACATAGGCCAGTGGAACAGAATAGAGAACCCAGAAGCAAGATCTCACAGCTACAACCATCTGATCTTTGACAAAGCTGGTTAAAACAAGCAATGGAAAAAAGACTCACTGTTCAATACTTGGTGCTGGGATAACTGCCTAGCCATATGCAGAATATTGAAACTGGATCCCTTTCTTACCCCATATGCAAAAATCAACTCAAGATGGATTAATGGCTTAAACGGAAAACCTAAAGCTACAAAAACCCTAAAAGACAACCTAGATGATACAATCCTGGACATAAGAATAGGCAAAGATTTCATGACAAAGACACAAAAAGCAATTGCAAGAGAAGCAAAAACTGACAAGTGGAATCTAATTAAACTTAAGAACTTCTGCATAACAAAAGAAACTACCAACAGAGCCAACAGGCAGCCTACAGAATGGGATAAAATATTTGCAAACTATGCATCTGACCAAAGGTCTTATATCCAGCGTCTATAGGGAACTTAAACAACTTTGCAAGAGAAAAACAAACCACTGCATTAAAAAGTGGGCAAAGGACATGAACAGACTCTTTTCTAAAGAAGACATACATGCGGCCAACAAGCATATGAAGAAAAGTTCAATATCACTGATCATTTAAGGAATGCAAATCGAAACCACAATGAGATACCATCTCACACCAGTCAGAATGTCTATTACTAAAAAGTCAAAAAACAACAGATGCTGGTGAGGTTTTGGAGAAAAGGGAACACTTTCACACTGTTGGAGGGAGTGTAAATTAGTTCATTGCTGAAATAAGTATGGGGATTCCTCAAAGAGCTAAAAGCAGAACTACCATTCAACCCAGCAATCTCATTACTGGGTATATTCCCAGAGGAATACAAATCATTCTACCATAAAGATACATGTCACAAATGTTCATTTGCAGCACTACTCACAATAGTAAAGACATGGAATTAACCTAAATGCCCACCAATGACAGATAAAGAAAATGTGGTACATATACACTATGAAATACTATGCAGCCACTATAAAGAATGAGGTTATGTCCTTTGCCGGGACATGGATGGACCTGGAGGCTATTATTCTCAGCAAACTAATATAGGAACAGAAAACCAAGTACCATATGTTCTCACTTATAAGTGGGAGCTAAACAATAAGAAATTATTAACACACTGCCCTCCTACCATCAACCATGACACTCCTCTCCGTGATCACCACAGCCTTCCACCCCGGCCTTGCTGCCACAGCCTCTGCCAGAGCCAGCTCCTGGTGGACCCATGTGGAAATGGGACCTCCAGATCCCATCCTGGGAGTCACTGAAGCCTTTAAGAGGGACACCAATAACAAAACGATGAATCTGGGAGTTGGGATGATAATGGGAAGCCTTACGTACTGCCTAGTATGCTCAAGGCAGAGGCCCAGATTGCCTCAAAAAATTTGGACAAGGAATCCCTGCCCATTGGGGGACTGGCTGAATTTTGCAAGGCATCTGTAGAACTAACCTTGAGTGAGAATAGCAAAGTCTTGAGAAGTGACTGGTTTGTCATTGTGCAGACAATGACAACAATGTGCAGACAATGACAATTTCTGGAACTGGGGCCTTAAGGATCAGAGCCAGTTTTCTGCAAAGATATTTTAAGTTCAACTGAGATGTCTTTCTACCCCAAACAAGCTGGGTAAATCACACACCGATCTTCAGGGACACTGGCAGGCAGCTACAATCTGCAAAGATATTCTAAGTTCAACCGAGATGTCTTTCTACCCCAAACAAGCTGGGTAAATCACACACCGATCTTTAGGGACACTGGCAGGCAGCTACAATATTATCAGTATTATGACCCCAAGACTTGCGGTTTTGACTTCATAGGCGCTGTGGATGACATTTAAAACATACCAGAGAAAAGTGTTCTTCTCCTGCATGCCTGCACCCACAATCCCATGGGAGTGGACCTGCATCCAGAACAGTGGAAGGAAATAGCAACAGTGGTGAAGAAAAGGAATCTCTTTGCGTTCTTTGACATGGCCTACCAAGGCTTTGCCAGTGGTGATGGTGATAAGGATGCCTGGGCTGTATTGCCACTTCATTGAACAGGGCACTAATGTTTGTCTCTGCCAATCATATGCCAAGAACATGGGCTTATATGGTGAGCATGTAGGAGCCTTCATTGTGGTCTGCAAAGATGTGGATAAAGCCAAAAGGGTAGAGTCACAGTTGAAGATCTTGATTAGTCCCATGTATTCCAGCCCTCCCCTAAATGGGGTCCAGATTGCTTGTACTGTTCTGAACACCCCAGGTTTGTGAAAACAATGGTTGTAAGAAGTGAAAGTCATGGCCGACTGCATCATTAGTATGCGGACTCAGCTGGTCTTCAACCTCAAGAAGAATGGTTCAACTCACAACTGGCAACACACCAATGACCAAATTGACATGTCTTGTTTCATAGCGCTAAAGCCTGAACAGGTGGAGTGGTTGACCAAGGAGTTCTCCATCTACATGACAAAGGACCGCCACATCTCTGTGGCAGGGGTCACCATTGGCAACATGGGCTACCTTGCCCATTCCACTCACCAGGTCACCAAGTAATGCCCCTGGTTGAGGAAACAGGGACAACCTTTCTGTCTTCAGCCTCTGCTATTGGGAGCTTCACACAGAGGATGAGAAAGGGTGGATGGTGGTGAGTGGATCATTTCTTTCAACCACAGTGTGTAACACTCAGTGATTGAATGTTTCTCAGAAAAGAACATGTAGTGACACAGGGCAGAGGCATTCGTGGCTGGCATCTGGAACACTGGCTCTAAACCAAACTCTCCCCTGTCCTTTTATCTCCAACTTTTCTCAAAGAGTTTACATGGGAAAGAAAGTCATCGAACCAAAAAACCTGCCAATTATGCCATTGCAATATTTCAGAAGCTTTAACTGAAGTGTCAGTTTCCTCATGAGAAATAGCACACATTAGAGGCTTTGAGAGACCTAGTTCTGTCATGAACAGTCGGCCTCATGTCTGTCCTCCCATCAAGGAGCAACCTTATCAACAGAATGCATTGAAGAAATTATGTTTTATAAAAACCAATGAATCTGCTGCCACTACAGCAAGGAAAATAATGTGGTTTCCTGTCTTATTTAAGAAAAAGAGAAGGCTCTCTTTTCTCCCTTGTCATTGCTGTTCTTTTCCTTTTGCACGAAGATTTTTAACTAATGCAGATTTTCATCGCATTCTACTGCTTGACTGACAATCAACTCCATCCTGTCGGGATTTATTTAAGAATAAAAAACATAATGTTCTTTTTTTTTCTTTTTTCTTTCTTTTTTTTTTTTTTTTGAGATGGAGTCTTGCTCAGTTGCCCAGGCTGGAGTGCAGTGGTGCAATCTCTGCTCACTGCAAGCTCCACCTCCCGGGTTCACGTCATTCTCCTGTCTCAGCCTCCCGAGTAGCTGGGACTACAGGTGCCTGCCACCATGCCGGGCTAATTTTTTGTATTTTTAGTAGAGATGGGGTTCCACTGTGTTATCCAGGATGGTCTTGATCTCCTGACCTTGTGATCTGCCGGCCTCAGCCTCCCAAAGTGCTGGGATTATAGGCATGAGCCACTGCGCCCGGCCCAAGAACATAATTTTCTGCTGATGCCATACCCTCACCTTTCTCAGCAAAGAATAGTGGAGAGTAGATAACTGTACTTTATCTTGGCATCCTCTTGAATGATTGTGTAATCTTCTCTGGTTGGGATGTTGTCTCTGCCCAGTTGGACCTCCTCCCTTTGTTGAATGTGGTTGTGCAGTCACTCATCTCACGCTGTGAGTCCAGTGGTGCAGGGTGGTGCCAGGAGAGATATTCTAGGTTTTATGTGCTGCCAGCAGGATTCAGGCTTCACCTACTGGAAGGAATAATCATCTGCTCTAATCATGTAGGCTTATTGCAGCCTGGTTTCTCTGTTACAATAAAATTACTGTAGATGCCGACCCCCCCCCAAAAAAATTATGAACACAAAGAAGGAAAGAACAGACACTGGGGTCTATTTGAGGGTGGAGAGCAGGAGGAGGGAGAGGAGCAGAAAAGATAACTATTGAGTACTGAGCTTAATAGCTGGGTGATGAAATAATCGAAGCAAACCCCTGTGACATGAGTTTACTTGTGTAACAAACCTTCACATGTGCCCCCAAACCTAAAATAAAAGTTAAAAATAAAAAACAAGAAGGCAAAGTGAGTGTGCAGGGCACACTAGATACTATACACCTTGAGCTGAGGGCTTCTGTCATTTTTGGCTGTCCAACATCTTGTACTCTATATTTTTATTGTTCCCCTATGATTGTTCCCCTGTTATGGTTCCCTTTGTTAGAAGAGTGCTGGCATGTTATCTGGAGTCCACCAAGTGGACCTGCAATTTTGGAGTGAGTCATGTGAGAAAACAGACTGGGTAAAGATGCCAGTGGCTTGGTTTAGGGGTCCATGGTGGAAGCGCTGTTACAGAGTGAATTTCTTCTGGGAATAGTTTTTGAAAAATCAGTCATAAGCTTATTTCTCCAGCTCACTGAGCTACTTAATATCCCATAATATATTTTTTTCTGCTTAAACTAGCCAGAGTAGGTCCCATTTTTGCAACAGATACCTATCTGACATTTTGTGGGCTCTAGATAACCTTTGTAGGTCTTGACTTTACACTTGCCCCTCATCCCTCACTGGTTATTGAGTGTATCATGTAGTAGAGGGATCAGTCATATATAACTCACGAGATAAAGCAGAGCACAAGTTCATTATCTCCCTCCACCCTGTTATTGCTGATTCAGAGGAGATCATTTTTCCTTACTCCCAGATGGAAACTCCAGTGGATGCCAAGTCTTTTCTATGTAGGACATTTAAAATAATAAGTACAGTGTGAAGTTAGTAACTAGAATTATTTTTTAAAATTATTTCTTTCAATTTTGTGGGTATATAGTAGATGTATATATTTATGGGGTGCACGAGATGTTCTGATTCAGGCATGCAATGAGTAATAATCACATCATGTAAAATGGGGTATCCATTCTCTCAAGCATTTATCCTTTGTGTTACAAGCAATCCAATTAGACTCTTTTAGTTATTTTAAAATGTACAGTTAAATTATTACGGACTATAGTCGCCTTGCTGTGCTATCAAATACTAGATCTTATTTATTCTTTCTATTTTTTTGTACCCATTAACCATTTCCAACTTTGCCTCAAACCCCCACTACCCTTCCCACCCTCTGGTAACCATGCTTCTACTCTCTATCTCCATGAGTTCAATTGTTTTGATTTTTAGATCTCACAAATAAGTGAGAACATGAAATTAGAATTATTATTAAACAGATCTCAAAATGTGACTTAGTTGCATATCTTCTCCTCCTCTCCCTGTATCAGCCTGTTTCAGCCTGGAAGCCTCTAGTGGGAAGGAGGGATGTGATTGGTTGCTTCTTACTCTGATCTTCTTTCTTACCCCAGGACTTGCTGACTAGGGAGTATAAAACGAATAGAAAAAGCATCAATTGAATTGAGTGAACAAAGTCAGTTTAAACATGGCAGATATTTAAAGCAGAGTCTTCCAAGAAGCTATTTTCTGGATCTTTGGAAGCTATGATAAGGCCTCTCAGGCTTCAGCTTCCTTGTCCTTAGCAGACGCTTCTCTAATGTAGATGGTCACTTATGCCTCCTGTAGCTCCTGGTAATGTAATATTCATCTCCAGGTTTTTGCTGCTGAGGTTCTTCTGCCTCTTTAGGTGGCCATATAGGATAAGCCCCCAAGGCTCTTTCTTACACATGGTTCCCATCACCATCCCTTACCCTGACAAACTGCAGTAGTGTTGTTCCATCTCAATAAAACAGCACATGCCCTGTTTCAGCCACCGGGACCATTAGCCCACATTTTGTATTAAGATTCTCATCAGGCCTCAAACCAAAACCCTATGTCTTTCAACTATAATGGTCATATATTAAGCTCTCCCAGCAGTCCACAGAAGCCAAAAACCCTCCTATGTGTAAGATGAGGTGGCAGGCATCCCTTTCTAACATCTTGATATAACAATAAAAGACAGGTATTTGTTTTGTTAAAAATAAAGTGCTTCAAGTATACATATGTAACAAACCTGCACGTTATGCACATGTACCCTAGAACTTAAAGTATAATAAAAAAAAAAAAAAAGAAGCCAAACACAAAATACCAAAAAAATAAATAAATAAATAAAGTGCTTTGAAAATCCAGTAAACTGAATTCAGCAAACCCATATGCATGGGTAGTAAGCTAGTGATTGGGGATACAGAAATGAAGAAAACCTAGCATTTGCTCCCTGCATAGCAGATTTGTAATTGCAAACAAATAGTTGCAGAATGGCATGTGTCAGGGAGAAACAGTCGCATAAATCACCTGCTAGAATGATTTAGCCAGAGGAGAAGATTCTTAAGAATGAGTAATAATATTTTTAAAGGAAAATAAACCATATTAACTAAATGGGAAATGCCTGGATGAATGAGATTGACAGGAAAATATGGGAAATTCTGAAATTAAGAGAGACTATGCTAGGAATTTGGCTCATTGAGGAGGGAGTTTCCTTTCAGTTTGCTGCACAGCAGTTTTAGATTGTGACATCTTGTCTTGAGGATACACCTTAAGTGATATCTGGGAGACTCATGGCTTCAGACATCTACATATTTTATTTGGCTTCAAGTATCTATGTAAGTTTTTGACTGAGAACATCAGTGAATATTGACAAGACTTTTGCTTCTTTAACATTCTCTCAGGGAATGCAAAAGCTAAGCACTAGAAATTCCTTAATGGATAGAATTATTTTCCTTGGATCAGTGTCTCAGGATTCTGAGTTCAGGAATCAGGAGACTTAACAGCTATATTAACCCTAGTAAGGTCAGAGGCTTCATCAAAGGAGAGGCCAGAAGTGAGGCCAGAGGGAAACCTTGTGAAGAAATAATGCTGTGCTCAATTTACACAGGTCTTTAAAATAATCAAAAGGAATATTTGTTATTTCATTTTCTCCTTACAACACGCCTGCAAGATAGGTAGAGACCAGGATTACTTTTTTAAAATTCTGAGTAAGTCAACAATAAAGCTTACAATCTACTGGCCCCAAGTCTAGAGCATCTGCAAGAGACCTTACAATAAATGGAATGACTTAAAATAAATGGAATAAACAGGAATTACTGAGGATTATACCTGCAAATTCCTTCCTCTCCTTTTAACCCCCTCCACCTAGTCACCATTTCGGTGCCAAAGTTTTAAAATGAAGCTCAACAAATAGAATAAAGAAAGTAATTTTATATTGGTAAAAGGCATAATTAACCTTAAAGACAAACATATGGAATCTCTAGGCACAGATAAATATATAAACAAAATACACAGAAGAAAATTATCAAAAATTCAGAAAAAACAGAAATACAGTCAGGGTGAGATATTTTAGATGTCACAAGCAGTCTACAACACTTACAACATTAAAGAAAAATCTGAGCCTTGCTTTCATCATCTGTAAAACAGGATTAATACTTACTATCAAATATGTTGAGGTTAATAGGGTTACTATCAAGTATTTGGGGACACATATGTAAGGCACCAAGTACAACAGTTGTCATGAGTATGTGCTCAATACACAGTACTTTTAAAAAAGTAGAAATTATAGCAGTTTATAGATGTATACACCCCCAAAACATAGAATTTATTTTCTTTCTGATAGCTATAAAACACATAAAAATGAGACATAAAATCTGAATAAACTAACAACACAAGAAATTCTTCAGATTATGTTGCTTGGTCACAGTGCAATTAAAAGAAAGATTATTATAAGTAATGATTTATTGTTCTAACTATTATTGATGCAAGAATTTAAATAAATCGCAACTAAATCATATGGAAAATGTTTAAAACTCTCCAATATAACCACTGAAATAACATGTAAGCCAATTAGCAAATAACAAATTTGGAGAGAATAACAAAACTAAGAATTCATAATAAAGAAAAATTTGGGGATAAGGTCACAGAGATGCTCAGAAGTCAATTCAGTCTTCATTGCTTTGACTATTAATATTAAAAATAATAAGATAAAGCATTTCACTTATTTAGAAAGAGAAAACACATCTATTCAAAGTCCTAAGAATATTTTCAGAAATTAAATAAAACAAAAGCCAAAAACGATAAATTGTTAAGGAAAAAAAATGTTGAAGTGGAATTAGCAATTCCAAGCACTATAATTACAAGACTGTGAATTTCATCAAAGAAGAAACTAAAATGAAAAGGAAGAAAAACAATGTAGAAGAGACTGATTGTTTACCAGGGTTCCCTGAACAAAGACACAGGGAATTTATCAGAGGGTTTGGTGGTAGAAGTCTTATTACCTTGGGCTCAGCACTGCAGGGCTTTCTTGCTGAATTTCTTGTTGAACATGAACCTTTCTAAGCCAGGCACCCAGAATAGGGAACTCCGCCTGAGACAGAGACAGAGAAGGAGTGGGCAGCTGCCCCTCAGGGTGAGCCCAATGCATTTGGGAGAGATGAGTTTCTGTGTGTATCTTTTCCATTCCTTCTCTAATTGGTTTGCAGGTCTGGGTCATGGGAGGTCTACATTATCATCCTCAGGTTATGAGTGAGGAGAAAGAGACAACACTGAGAACAGGTGAGATTTAACACGGGAGGAGTGTCAAGGGCTGTCATCACTACTGTATGCAGAACTCACTACTGTAGTTATGGTTTAGAGTCAGGACGCTCCACAGGGTGGGTGATTGAACAGGAGAATGCTGAGTCTAGCCGCCAAAACTTGCCTTACATGCCTGTAGTCCCGCATGCCAGTGGCTGTCAGGTACTGGATCAGAGTCCGGCTGTGCCACTTCCTTGAAACATTCATGTCTCCGGACCTGAATGGCTGGAAAAAACCGCAGCAGGAAGATGGCCTTACCTCACTTCTAGCTTCCAAGTCTCACAAGAGAGCACAGGCAGAACCAAAGCCACATCCAGGACCTGGGCTGAAAACACCTGGCACATGGAGCCTGTAGCATTCCACAATAACAACAAAACAAAACCCAAAACACAGAAGAAGTTTGGAAACAGATGTTAAGTGCTTATGACCATATTCAGCACAATGTGTTTAGATGTAGGTTTCCTTTTATTGACCTTGTTTGTTTGGGGCTTCCTGAATCTGAGAATCGATGTCTTTTATCAATTCTAGAAAATGTGCCATTATCCACTCAAATGTTGCCTGTCCTCTCTGAGTTCCCAATTTCTCTTGGTTTTTGTCCTCTGAAGATTCCATTCAGCATTACTTTGTTTTTTCCACTGACTCACTAACAAAGGGGCTTTGTTTTAAGGGAAGTAATTTACCCAAAATATTAGGTTGTTTTCAACCTTTCAGCTGGACTGCACTGAGTAACATAAATAATAAAAATGGTTCTGAGGAAAAGTCTATTTATTGTACACTTGGTTTTTTTCCTCCTTTAGCAATGACAGTTTATTAAAGAACAAAAGCCAATAGCCTATGGACTGTGAAGTTTACACACTGTCTTTATGGTTTTCATAGAGGTCTAAGGATGATTCATGCTTGCTAGCATGTAGCTAACTCTCAGGTACAGCAGGAACCCTTTGGACAGTCCTCTATTAAAGCAAACTTCCTTAGACAAATTCATCTACTGCTCATGTCAAAGAAAGCTTATTGTTCGTTAAGGGGGAAAGTAACACACAGATAGTGAAATGTCAGTTCTCAATGAGAAGGAACCACAGAGGGTTTATATATAGCAGCTTCTAACCCTATCAGTGACATGGATGATTTGGAGACTTTTCCTGAGGGTTGCCAGGCATGAACTATTAATCAGAAATATAAGTAATATGTCTGAGAGGAAAGCAACAATAAAACTGACCTGTAGCCATTAGACAAGACCAGATGACAAGACTTGACTCCTTACCAGGTCAAATTAGGAAAGAAGTACAAGACAGTTTCCAATAGAGGTAGCTCAAGTAGAGACACTCTGGCTGCAGTTTCCAAATGTGCAACTAAAAGTAATTTTTTTCCCTCACTCAAGGGAAAGAAATGAAGGCTACTCTCTGTTACCTAAACCCCTCACATGCATTGTCTCACAGATAGCATGGGGCAAGGGAAATATTGCAGGCCACTGGCACTGATGCATGGCCATATGAACTCAGTCCCCTCCAAGTCCTCTCTTCAGGCTACAGTGCATGAATTAAATGAATTTTGATCCTGCAATGACTCCTTCACTGCCCTCAAAGAAAACCCAAATATGTTATGTAAGATCACTGATGGTCTTAACCACTGGATTTTTCTCCATTCCATCAAAGTATTTTGGTTTTCTATGAACATATTGCATTGTTACAAATCTCTGGTCATTGCCTTGGTCTCCCACACTTTAATCCTTCAATCAATAAATTCTATGCTCAAGGAATTTTGGGCTTGAGGGGGAAGAGGAGAGAGAGAGAGAGAGAGAGACAGAATGAGAGAGAGGGAAGTCCAACTCTCATGGTTGTCAATGAAAAGATCAATGAAAGAATCTTTGAAGAGTTTTATTCTGAAGTATACATGGGGACCATGACACAGCCCCAGAAGATCCTGAAAACATGTGCCCAAGATGGTTGGGCTACAGCTTGGTTTTATACATTTTAGGAAGGCATAAGACATGAATTAATATATGTAAGATGTATAATTGGTTTGGTGGATTCAAAGATTTTCTGATTGGCAATTGATTGGAAGAGTTATTACCTAAAAATCTGGAATCAGTAGAAAGGAATGTCTGTGTTAAAATAGGACATTGTGCAAACTAAGGTTTTCCTATGCAGATGAAAGCTCCAGGTAGCAGGCTTCAGACAGAATAGACAATAAATGTCTCTAATCAGACCTAACAAGGTGCAACTCTTACTTAATCTCTTCTGGATCTAGAAAGGGAAGGGGATTCTCTACAGAATGTAGATTTTCTCCACAAGGAGCAGCTTTATAGGGCCATTTCAAAATATGTCAAAGAAATATATTTTGGGGTAAAATACTTCCATTTCTATCATGGCTTGCTGTGTGTCACATGATGCTATTATAGAGTCAGGTAAGAATTTGGTGTCTCATTGCTACAAAGAGTCTGTTTTGTCAGGCTTAAGATCTCTGTTTTAATGTTAATGCTGGTTCATTGTGCCTGAATTCCAAAGGGAAAAGGGTACAATGAGGCATGTCTGTCCTGCCACCTCATTCCCATCATTGCCAGAACCCAAAACTAGATTATCAGGTTTACTTTGGAATGCTCTTGGCCAAGAGGAGCATCCATCAGTCAGTTGAAAGACTTAGACTTTTACTTTTGGTTTATACAGTAGAAGTTGTAGGAGGTCAAATTCAAGCGTTTTTTATACGTTTACCCAAACATATGGAAAACTACTCAGCTAATTCACCCTGAAAGATGGTTGAATAGGAACAACTCCGGTCTGCAGTTCCGCGCAAGATCAATGTAGAAGGTGGGTGATTTTTGCATTTCCAACTGAGGTACCTGGCTCATTTCACTGTGACTGGTTAGACAGTGGATGAAGCCCATGGAGGGCAAGCTGAGGCAGGGTGGGGTGTCACCTCACCTGGGAAGTGCAAGGGGTCAGGGAATTCCCTCTCCTAGCCAAGGGAAGTCATGAGGGACTGTGCCACGAGGAACAGTGCATTCTGGCCCAGATACTATGCTTTTCCCATGGTCTTCACAACTCGCACACCAGGAGATTCCCTCAGGTGCCTACACCACCAGGGTCCTGGGTTTCAAGCACAAAACTAGGTGGCTGTTTGGGCAGACACCGAGCTAGCTGCGAAAGTTTTTTTCATACCCCAGTGGGAGTATGAAATTGAGGCAGTAATTAATAGCCTACCAACCAAAGAAAGTCCAGGACCAGACAGATTCACAGCCAAATTCTACCAGAGATACAAAGAGGAGCTGGTACCATTCCTTCTGAAACTATTGCAAAAAATAGAAAAAGAGGGACTCCTCCCTAACTCACTTTATGAGGCTAGCATCATCCTCATATCAAAACCTGACAGAGATACAACAGAAAAAATAAAAAAAAAGAAATTTCAGGCCAATATCCCTGATGACATCAATGCAAAAATCCTGACTAAAATACTGGCAAACAGAATCCAGCAGCACATCAAAGAGCTTATCCACCACAATCAAGTCAACTTCATCCCTGGGATGCAAGGCTTGTTCAATATATGCAAATCAACAAATGTAATCCATCACATAAACAGAACCAATGACAATAACCACATGATTCTCAATAGAAAAGGCCTTTGATAAAATTCAACACCCTTTCATGCTAAAAACTCTCAATAAAGTAGGTATTGATGGAATGTATCTCAAAATAATAAGAACTATTTATGACAAACTCGCAGTCAATATCATACCGAATGGGCAAAAGCTAGAAGCATTCCCTTTGAAAACTCACACAAGACAAGGATGACCTGTCTCACTACTCCTATTCACATAGTATTAGAAGTTCTGGCCAGGAAAATCAGGCAAGAGAAAGAAACAAAGCATATTCAAATATGAAGAGGGGAAGTCAAATTGTCTTTGTTTGCAGATGACATGATTGTATATTTAGAAAACCCCATCATCTCGGCCCAAAATCTCCTTAAGCTGATAAACAGCTTCAGCAAAGTCTCAGGATACAAAATCAATGTGCAAAAATCACAAGCATTCCTATACACCAATAATAGACAAACAGAGAGACAAATCATGAATGAATTCCTATTCACAATTGCTACAAAGAGAATAAAATACCTAGGAATCCAACTTACAAGGGATGTGAATGGCCTCTTCAAGGAGAGTTACAAACCACTGCTCAAGGAAATAAGAGAGGACACAAACAAATGGAAAAACATTTCATGCTCATGGATAGGAAGAATCAATATCATGAAAATGGCCATACTGCCCAATGTAATTTATAGTTTCAATGCTATCCTCATCAAGCTACCATTGACTTTCTTCACAGAATTAGAAAAAGCTACTTTAAATTTCATAGGGAACAAAAAAGGTCCATATTGCCAAGAAAATCCTAAGCAAAAAGAACAAAGCTGGAGGCATCATACTACCTGACTTCAAAGTATACTATAAGACTACAGTAACCAAAACAGCATGGTTCTGAACCAAAATAGCATGGTACTGTACCAAAACAGATATATAGACCAGTGGAACAGAACAGAGGCCTCAGAAATAACACCACACGTCTACAGCTATGTGATTTTGGCAAACCTGACAAAAACCAGCAATGGGGAAAGGACTCCCTATTTAATAAATGGTGTTGGGAAAACTGGGTAGCCATATGCAGAAAACTGAAACTGGACCCTTTCCTTACACCTTATGCAAAAATTAACTGAAGATGGATTAAAGACTTAAACATAAGACCTAAAACCATAAAAACCCTTGAAGAAAACCTAGGCAATGCCATTCAGGACATAGGCATGGGCAAAGAGTTCATGACTAAAACACCAACAGCAATGGCAACAAAAGTCAATTGACAAAGAGTATCTAATTAAACTAAAGAGCTTCTGCACAGCAAATGAAACTATCATTAGAATGAACAGGCAACCTACAGAATGGGAGAACATTTTTGCAATCTATCCATGTGACAAACGGCTAATATCCAGAATCTATAAGGAACTCAAACAAATTTACAAGAAAAAAAAAACATCAAAAAGTGGGCAAATAAAATGAACAGACACTTCTCAAAAGAAGACATTTATGTGACCAACAAATATATGAGAAAAAGTTCATCATCACTGGTCATTAAAGAAATGCAAATCAAAACCATGATGAGATACCATCTCATGCCAGTTAAAATGGTGATCATTAAAAAGTCAGGAAACAACAGATGCTGGAGAAGATGTGGAGAAATAGGAGTGCTTTTACACTGTTGATGGGAGTGCAAATTAGTTCAACCACTATGGAAGACAGTGTGGTGATTCCTCAAGGATCTAGAACCAGACATACAATTTGACCCAGCAATCCCATTACTGGGTACATACCCAAAGGATTCTAAATCATTCTACTATAAAGACACATGCGCATGTATGTTTATTGCAACACTGTTCACAATAGCGAAAACTTGGAACCAACCCAAATGTCCATCAATGACAGACTGAATAAAGAAAATGTGGCACATATACACCATCGAAAACTATGCAGACACAAAAAAGTATGAGTTTATGTCCTTTGCAGGGACATGGATGAAGCCGGAAACCATCATTCTCTGCAAACTAACATAAGAACAGAAAATCAAACACCGCATGTTCTTACTCACAAGTGGAAGTTGAACAATGAGAACACATGGACACAGGAAGGGGAACATCACACACCAGGGCCTGTTGGCCGGGGGGGTGGTGGTTAGGGAGGGATAGTATTAGGAGAAATATCTAATGTAGATAAGAAGTTGATGGGTGCAGCAAGCCACCATGGCACATGTATACCTATGTAACAAACTTGCACTTTCTGCACATGTATCCCAGAACTTAAAGCAAAATAATAACAACAACAATAATAATAATAAAGAAAACTACTCATCAGCAAGAGAGGATGAGGCCCATATGCAGAAAAATATATTAAAAAACAGACTGAAAGAGAGTCCTGGCAGCACTTGGTCCACAGTTCCAATTGGGTTTTATTATATTGTTGACTTGGCTGACTCCTTCTTAAGAGATGTGAGTGAGACGTTACACAGAAATAAGGAAATGAGTTTCTGGTCTCTAGTGAGAGCTCCAGACAGAGCATTCCCTTCTCTGTGGTCTTCTTGGAATAGTAAATGATTGTAAGGGATAAAGACATCTGTTTATTTCCAGCTTTGTGCCTGACTCATCAATATCCCAAAGAAAGTCTTTAATACATTTAAAAAGTTTTCTATTTTTTAAGGCTGATTTTTTTAAGCAATAAAGTAGGATCCTGAGCTTTCTGAAAATATCTAATAATTTGAATTTGAGAATGGTAATATGTTTGGAGCATTCAATGGAAAAAATACAAGTTGTTAAGTATTTTTCCTCCTGCAAACTGCTCTTTACATCCAAATCCAGGCTAGCAATGTCTGGAATGCAAGAAAAAAATCTAAGGAATTAAGTTAGAACATATCGATTATCTGTAAAACATTCCTTGTGGGCTTCAGGTTGAGCAAGCTTGTGCTGTTTGAACTTGGGGTGTGGAAAATTACACCTACGAAATTTCCCTTTTATTGTTGGCACAAGTCAATATGCAGGAAGCTGCTTGGGAAAAGATGCAATGGGGTGTGGCACCTCATGATGATTCCTTTCTTTTCATTCACAAGAACCTGGCACAGCTTACCCCCTGTAGGCACTGGCTGAGTTCAGTACAAAGCCAGCAAAGCCAGAAAGCCCATGACATATTAATAGCTCCATGAACTGCAGCTGAGAAAGGTGCCACTAGTTCAATAAAACCAAAGACATACAGAGAGAGGTTGAGTAGAGGAAAGGAATTGGGCTCTAGATCAGTGTCATAGGATATTAATAGCCAGGGTCTTCAAACTGGGGCACCACTTACCCTGCAGGTGCACCAAAACTAAGGCATATGTGGCCACAAGTAGTTTTAGGGAAAACAAGTTCCAGACCTTCAATTTCCATAAAACTCTGCCCGAGAATAGGCTGGGTTGCCTTTTCAACCTTTGCTTAGGAAAAGAAAATCTTTCTCCTACTTTACATAAGAAGGAACTCCAAAGAGAGAAGTGTGGGGTGGTTATGGTGGGTGTGTGTGTGTTGTGGGGAGGATCTATAACACTGATATGTACAAAGCTTCCTTTATTTAGGCACCAGTCAATGTTCACTCACATATTTTCACCACTTCAAGGAGAAAATTGCTGGAAATTACATCTTTAGTAATGTTAGAGCTCAGAAACAGATACTCCAAATATGCTGCTTTGAACTGGACTTTGAGCCTCATAGTCTCCCTGATGCCCCCGCCTACCCCCATTTCTCCCAAAGCATAGGATGAAGTTGCTCTCTAAATTCCCTCATCTACCTAAAGTCTAGACCTACTAGAGAAGAAAACAACCACCTTTGGTCTCTTCTATGAGTTTTCATTAACTGAACCTCAATGATGAGAAACACAAATTCTGCCAATATATATTTACAGAGGTTAATTTTAAGCCATTATGAATGACCACGGTCCATAATTGTACAATCTCAAGAGGGCCTGAGAAAGTGCATCTGAGGTGGTTGCACTACAGTTTGGTTCTATACATTTCAGGGAGACAGAAATTGCAAGCAAAATAATAAATCAGTACATACAAAGCTTGGCCTGAAATAGGCAGGACATCTTGAAACTGGGGCTTACAAGTCATAGATGGGTTTTAGGGATTCTCAAGATGACAACTGAGAGTTTAACTGTTGTATAAAGACTTGAAGTTGGTAGAAAGAAATGCTTGAGTAAAGATACAGAGGATCTGCTGTCTGTCATGTGATACTATACTAGAGTCAGGTTGGAAAGTAATCCACATTATACCAGGTTAATAGCAAACCAGGTTCTATGGTTTCTAGGGTTTGACTCCTAAGGTCCCTTAGATGGGAATTTGGGCAAAAGAAAAAAGGTCAAAGTTCAGTCCTCTATGCATATCACAGGAAGGAAGACTAACGTCTCTTAACAAACCTGTACAGACTTTTGTCACAAACCGTTGCCTGCTCTGAAGGTCCAATAGACTTTGTCCTAAACTGTTGTATGTTCTGCAAGTCCACTGAATTCTGCCTAGTAATTATTTAGTGTTCTTCAACATAATTCCTCTTCTCCTTATCCCATACCTAGTTTGCCAGGATCCATGCCTCTATTCTTTCTGTAACCTCAAGATGATATATAAACTTCTGCATTAGGAAGTTGGGTTTTTATTCTGAAGGCTCCTGTGTCACGTGAAGCTATGATCTGTTATGGGAAGTCAGGGACCCAAACAGAGAGACTGGCTGAAGCCACGGCAGAACAACATAATTGTGAAGATTTCATGGACATTTATTAGTTCCCCAAATTTATACTTTAATAATTTATTATGCCTGTCTTTACTACAATCTCTGAACATAAATTGTGAAGATTTCATGGACACTTATCCCTTCCCCAGTCAATACCCTTGTGACTTCCTATGCCTGTCTTTACTTTAATCTCTTAATCCCGTCATCTTTGTAAGCTGAGGAGGATGTATATTACCTCAGGACCCTGTGATGATTGCGTTAACTGCACAAAATGTTTGTAGAGCATGTATGTTTGAACAATATGAAATCTGGGCACTTTGAAAAAAGAGCAGGATAACAGCAATGTTCAGGGAACAAGAGAGGTAACCTTAAACTCTGACTGCCAGTGAGCTGGGTGGAACAGAGCCATATTTCTCTTCTTTCAAAAGCAAATAGGAGAAATATTGCTGAATTCTATTTCTCAGCAAGGAACATCCCTGAGAAAGAGAATGCGCCCCGTGGGTAGACCTCTAAATGGCTGCTTTTGGGGGTGGCTATCTTTTGCGGTCGAAGCCAAAGGGATGAAATAAGCCCTGGTCTCCTGTAGCACTCCCAGTCTTATAAGGATGAGGAAATTCCTGCCTAATAAATTTTGGCCAGACTGGTTGTCTGCTCTCAAACTCTGTCTCCCAATAAGATGTTATCAATGAAAATGCTTGCCCGAAACTTCATTAGCAATTTTAATTTTGCCCTGTCCTGTGGTCCTGTGATCTCGCCCTGCCTCCACTTGCTTTGTGACATTTTATTACCTTGTGAAGCATGTGATCTCTGTGACCCACATCCTATTCGTGCACTCCCTCCCCTTTTGAAAATCGCTAGTAAAAAATTGCTGGTTTTATGGCTGAAGGAGCATCATGTAACCTGCTGACATGTGATGTCTACCCCAGACACCCAGCTTTAAAATCTCTCTCCTTTGTACTCTTTCCCTTTATTTCTCAGACCAACTGATGCCTAGGGAAATAGAAAAGAACCCACATTGAATATCAGGGGTGAGGTTTCCCCTGATAATGATCAAATAAATTTGTATGCTTTTTCTCCTATTAATCTGCCTTTTGTGAGTTGATTTTTCAGGGAACTTTCTGAGGTTGAAGGGGAAACTTTCCCTTTACCTATATAGCAACTATTTAAATTTGTGATGAAAAATTGAAATGTCAACTTATAAATATGCAAATCAATACAAACAGCTCTCATTTTGCTCAGTAGTGTGGCATCATAAAAATAACTGTGCAAATGAAAAACGTGCAATCTCAATAATCAATGGGAAGAATCGCAATTGTTAACATGACCGCTAAAAATTTTGCTCAAAACATTGAAAACTCTCTTACTCTCAGTTATAAATGTATAAAACTAATATTTGCTTAGTATGTTGCAACTTAAACACTAGAACATTCAGAATTTAAAACACCGAGAAGTAGAAAACTTATCAAGTGTAGCTTGAACAGTATTTGCCCTCTTATAAAACAGTGAACATCTTTTCTTTGTCTTGGTGATGTGAACCATATATGTAATCTTAAGCATATCCAACCAACTGAATGGATCCCTCCTCTAGAAAGGAAATAAACTGAAGTAAACTTCAAAAACTAATTCTGGCCACGATGGGAAGGGGAAATCAGACATGTCTCATTGTACTCTCCGCTCTCTGCAATTCAGGCACAACTGACCACATTAGCATTAAAATACATCTTAAGACTGACAAAACAGACTCTTTGTAGCAATAAGACACCAAATTCCTACCTGATTCTAGTATAGCATCACATAACAGCAGGACCTAAGATAAATGAAAGCATTTTATCCCAAAATATATTTCTTTGACATATTTTGAAATGGAAAGCTGTCTCTTGTGGGGAAAAATGCACATTTTGTAGAGAATCCCCTTTCCTTTTCCAGGTCGTTTCCTGATCCAGGAGAGACTGAGTAAGAGTCTGGCACCTTTTTAAGTCTGATTAGAGACATTTACTGGAGGTTTCATCTGCATGATAAAACTTTGGTCTGTAAAACATCTTATCTTAAAAAACATCTTGTCTTAACCCAGACACTCTTTTCTATTGATTCTAGGTCTTTTGATAATAACTCAACTCTTTCAGCCAGTTGCCAATCAGAAAATCTTCAACTCTATGTATGACCTGGAGCATGCCCCCACTGTCCTCTCCCTGCCAGTCTTTTGAGTTGTTCCACCTTTCCAGACAGAACCAATATATACATTACATTTATTGGTTGATTTCTGCCTTTAACTTCTATCCCCTTAAATTTTATAAAACCAAACTATAACACAATGACCTTGGTTCTCAGGACCTCCTGGGGCTGTGTCACAGGCCTTGGTCATTCACATTTGGCTCAGAATAAACCTCTTTAAATATTTTACAGAGTCTGATTTTTATTTTTTTGTCAACAGTGAATTGTCATACTCCTTTTTAAGTTTGTATCTGTTTCCAACATCTTATCCTGTGTGCTTTCCATGTTGTGAAATATCTCTGAGAGTTCCCTTCATGTGAAATTTTTTCTTTTTGACAGCATCATTTCCTTTGGGACATCATCCTCTTTGTCATGACCACTTTCTCATTTCTGTTAGTAGATTTGCTACAAATTTTTCCCAATTCTTTTAAAAAGTATTGAAGTAAAAGGTATTATTTAAAAGGTATTGAAAGGTTAAAAGATATTATTATTACTGAAAGGTAAAAGGTATTTGTCAGACCTCTGAGCCAAAGCTAAGCCATGATATTCCCTGTGACTTGCACGTACACATCCAGATAGCGGGTTCCTGCCTTAACTGATGATATTACCTTGTGAAATTCCTTTTCCTGCCTCATCCTGGCTCAAAAGCTCCCCCACTGAGCACCTTGTGGTCCGCCCACCCCTGCCCACCAGAGAACAACCCCCTTTGACTGTAATTTTCCTTTACCTACCCAAATCCTATAAAACAGCCCCACCCCTATCTCCCTTCGCTGACTCTCTTTTCAGACTCAGCCCGCCTGCACCCAGGTGAAATAAACAGCCATTCTGCTCACACAAAGCCTATTTGGTGGTCTCTTCACACGGACGCACATGACATTTTGGTACCAAGACTCGGATCGGGGGACCTCCCTTGGGAGACCAATCCCCTGTCCTCTTGCTCTTTGCTCCGTGAGAAAGATCCACCTATGACCTCAGGTCCTCAGACTGACCAGCCCAAGGAACATCTGACCAATTTTAAATCCGGTAAGCGGCCTCTTTTTACTCTCTTCTCCAACCTCTCTCACTGTCCCTCAACCTCTTTCTCCTTTCAATCTTGGCGCCACACTTCAATCTCTCCCTTCTCTTAATTTCATTTCTTTTCTTTTTCTGGTAGAGACACAGGAGATATGTTTTATCCGTGGACCCAAAACTCCATCGCTGGTCACAAACTGGGGAAGACAGTCTTCTCTTGGTGTTTAATTAGGCAGGGATGCCTGTCTGATTATTCACCCACCTTTCAGAAGTGTCTCACTACGCAGGGATGCCTGCCTTGGTCCTTCACCCTTAGGAGCAAGTACCGCTTTTCTAGGCCGGGGGGGGTGGTGGCGGGCAAGAACTCCTGACCCCATCTCTTCCTGTCTCTACCCCTTCTCTGCTTTTCTGGGGGACAAGAACCCCCTGACCCCTTATCTCCACTTCCTGACCCCTTTCCCACTTATCTGGAGGGCAAGAGCCCCCTGACCTCTTATCTCCATGTCACAACCCCTTTCCTGCTTTTCTGGAGGGCAAGAACCCCCTCATCCCTTATCTCTGTGCCCCGACCCCTTATCTTCAAGTTCCAACCCCTTTCCTGCTTTTCTGGAGGATAAGAACCCCGAGACCCCTTATCTCCATGTCTTGATCCCTTTCCGGCTTTTCTGGAGGGCAAGAACCTCCCAACCCCTTCTCTCCATGTCTCTACTCTCTTTTCTCTGGGCTTGCCATCTTCACTATGGGTAACCTTCCACCCTCCATTCCTCCTTCTTCTCCTTTAGCCTGTGTTCTCCAGAACTTAAAACCTCTTCAACCCACACCTGACCTAAAACCTAAATGCCTTATTTTCTTCTACAATGCTGCTTGACCCCAATACAAACCCAACAGTAGTTCCAAATAGACAGAAAAGGGCACTTTTGATTTTTCCATCCTACAAAATCTAAATAATTCTTGTCGTAAAATGGGCAAATGGTCTGAGGTGCCAGATGTCCAGGCATTGTTTTACACATTGGTCCCTCCCTAGTCTCTGTTACCAATGCAACTTGTCCCAAATCTTCCTTCTTTCCCTCCTGCCTGTCCCCTCAGTCCCTACCCCAAGTGTCACTGAGTCTTTCTAATCTTCCTATTCTACAGGCCCATCTGACCTCTCCCCTCCTCACCAGGCCAAGCTAGGTCCCAATATTTCCTCAACCTCCGCTCCCCCACCCTATAATTCTTTTATCACCTCCCCTCCTCACACCTGGTTTGTCTTACAGTTTTGTTCCTCTCCCCCTCCACCCTATAATCCTTCTATTACCTCCCCTCCTCACACCCTGTCTGGTTTACAGTTTAGTTCTGCAACTAGCCCTCCCCCACCTGCCCAGCAATTTCCTCGTAAAAAGGTGACTGGAGCTAAAGACATAGTCAAGGTTAATGCTCCTTTTTCTTTACCTGACCTGTTCCAAATCAGTTAGCATTTAGGCTCTTTTTCATCAAATATGAAAAACCCAGCCCAGTTCATGGCTCATTTGGCAGCAACCCTGAGATGCTTTACAGCCCTAGACCCTAAAAGGTCAAAAAACTGTCTTATTCTCAATATACATTTTATTACCCAATCTGCTCCTGACATTAAATAAAACCCTCCAAATTAAATTCCAGCCCTCAAATCCCACAACAGGATTTAATTAACCTCACCTTCAAGGTGTACAATAATAAAGTAGAGGCAGCCAAGTAGCAATGAATTTTTGAGTTGCAATTCCTTGTCTCCACTGTGAGAGAAACCCTAGCCACATCTCCAGGACATAAGAACTTCCAAATGCCTGAACCGCAGCAGCCAAGCATTCCTCCAGGACTACCTCCCCCAGAAGCTTGCTACAAGTGATGGAAATCTGGCCACTAGGCCAAGGAATATCCACAGCCCAGGATTCCTCCTAAACCATATCCCATCTGTGTGGGACCCCACTGGAAATTGGACTGTTCTACTCACCTGGCAGCCACTTCCAGAGCCCCTGGAACTCTGGCCCAAGGCTCTCTGACTGACTGCTTCCCAGATCTTTTTGGCTCAGCAGCTGAAGACTGTCACTGCCCAATTGCCTTGGAAGCCTACAGGACCATCAAAGATGCTCTGGGTAACTCTGACAGCTGAGGGTAAGTCTGTCCTCTTCTTAATTAAAACAGAGGCTACCCATTCCACATTACCTTCTTTACAAGGGCCTGTTTCCCTTGCCTCAATAACTGTTGTGGGTATTGACGGCCAGGCTTCTAAACCTCTTAAAACTTCCCAGCTCTGTTGCCAACTTGAACAACACTCTTTTATGCACTCCTTTTTAGTTATCCCCACCTGCCCAGCTCCCTTATTAGGGTCAAGACATTTTCACTAAATTATCTGCTTTCCTGACTGTTCCTGGACTATAGCCACACCTTATTGCCACCCTTTTCCCCAGTTCAAAGCTTCCTTCGCATCCTCCTCTCATATCCCCCCACCTTAACCCATAAGTATAGGATACCTCTACTCCCTGCTTGGTGACTGATCATGCACCCCTTACCATCTCATTAAAACCTAATCACCATTACCCTGCTCAACGCCAATATCCCATCCCACAGCACGCTTTAAAAGGATTAAAGCCTGTTATCACTCGCCTGCTAGAGCATGGCCTTTTAAAGCCTGTAAACTCCCCCATTTTACCTGTCCTAAAACCAGACAAGGCTTACAGGTTAGTTTAGGATCTGCACCTTATCAACCAAATTGTTTTGCCTATCCACCCTGTAGTGCCAAAGTCATATACTCTCCTATCTTCAATACCTCCCTCCACAACCCATTATTCTGTTCTAGATCTCAAACATACTTTCTTTACTATTCCTTTGCACCCTTCATCCCAGCCTCTCTTCACTTTCACTAGGACTGACCCTGACACCCATCAGACTCAGCAAATTACTTAGGCTGTACTGCTGCAAGGCTTCACAGACAGCCCTCATTACGTCAGTCAAGCCCAAATTTCTTCTTCATCTGTTACCTATTGCCTATCTTGGCATAATTCTCGTAAAAACACATGTGCTCTCCCTGCTGATCGTGTCTGGCTAATCTCCCAAACCCAATCCCTTCTACAAAACAACAACTTCTTTCCTTCCTAGCCATGGTTAGTGTGGTCAGAATTCTTACACAAGAGCCGGGACCGCATCCTGTAGCCTTTCTGTCCAAACAAATTGACCTTACTGTTTTAGCCTAGTTCTCATGTCTGTGTGCAGCAGCTGCTGCTGCTTTAATACTGTTAGAGGCCCCAGAAATCACAAACTATGCTCAACTCACACTCTGCAGTTCTCACAACTTCCAAAATCTATTTGCTCAAGACACCCACCATTGCTCAAGACAACTCTTATGCTGAGAAGGTAGCTAAAAAAGCAGCCATCAAAAGGCATCAGATCCCATCGCTCAGGACAATGCTTATGCTGATAAGTTAGCTAAAAAGGCAGCTAGCATTCCAACTTCTATCCCTCACAGCAGTTTTCCTCCTTCACATCGGTCACTCCCACTTACTCCCCCACTGAAACTTCCACCTATCAATCTCTTACCACACAAGGAAACTAGTTCTTAGACCAAGGAAAATATCTCCTTCCAGCCTCACAGGCCCATTCTATTCTGTCATCATTTCATAACCTCTTCCATCTAAGTTACAAGCTACTGGCCTGTCTCTTAGAACTTCTCATTTCCTTTCCATCCTAGAAATCTATCCTCAAAGAAATCACTTCTCAGTGTTCCATCTGCTATTCTACTACTCCTCAGGAATTTCTCAGGACCGCTCCCTTCCCTACACATCAAGTTTGAGGATTTGCTCCCACCCAGGATGGGCAAGTTGACTTTACTCACATGCCCCGAGTCAGAAAACTAAAATATCTTTTAGTCTAGGTAGACCCATTCACTGGATAGGTAGAGGCCTTTCCCACAGGGTTTGAGAAGGCCACCGCAGTCATTTCTTCCCTTCTGTCAGACATAATTCCTCAGTTTGGCCTTCCCACCTCTATACAGTCTGATAATGGAGCAGCCTTTATTCAAATCACCCAACAGTTTTTCAGGCTTTTGGTATTCAGTGAAACCTTTATATCTTTTACTGTCTTCAATCTTCAGGAAAAGTAGAATGGACTACTGGTCTTTTAAAAACACACCTCACCAAGCTCAGTCACCAACTTAAAAAGGACTAGAAAATACTTTTACCACTTTCCTTTCTCAGAATTCAGGCCTGTCCTCGGAATGCTACAGGTTACAGCCTGTCAGGCCTCTGAGCCCAAGCTAAGCCATCATATCCCCAGCGACCTGCACATATACATCCAGATGGCCTGAAGCAACTGAAGATCCATAGAAGTGAAAATAGCTTAACTGATAACATTTCACCATTGTGATTTGTTTCTGCCCCACCCTAACAGATCGGTGTACTTTGTAATCTCCCCCACCTTAAGAAGGTTCTTTATAATCTCCCCAACCCTTAAGAAGTTTCTCTGTAATTCTCCCCACCCTTGAGAATGTACTTGGTGAGCTTTACCCCCTGCCCCCAAAACATTGCTCTTCACTTCACTGTCTATCCTAAAACCTATAAGAATCAATAAAAACCTGTAAGAACCAATAACCCCACCACCCTTTGCTGACTCCTTTTTTGGACTCAGCCCACCTGCACTGAGGTGAAATAAACAGCCATGTTGCTCACACAAAATCTGTTTGGTGATCTCTTCACATGGACACATGAAACACAGCCCATTTGAGCTCCTGTGTAGACACTCCTTTTTATTAGGTCACAGTCTCCTTCTAGACACCGGCTCAACTTGAACTGCACCCCAAAAACATACAGCCTAAAAACTCACCAACCAAGCAAGTAATTACACTGAACCCCACTGGGCACTCTCTAATTAGAAGTCCCAGGTCCTCCCAATTCTTAGTCCTTTAATACCTGTTTTTCCTCCTTCTCTTATTCAGACCTTGTGTCTTCCATTTAGTTTTTCAGTTCATACAAAACCACATCCAGGCCATCACCAATCATTCTATATAACAAATGCTCCTTCTAACAACCCCACAATATTGCCTCTTACCACAAAATCTTCCTTCAGCTTAACCTCTCCCACTCTAGGTTCCTATGTTGCCCCAAATCCTGCTTGAAGCAGCCTTGAGAAACATTGCCCATTATCTCTCCATACCACTCCCCAAAAATTTGCGCCACCCCAACACTTCAACACTATTTTGTTTTATTTTTCTTATTAATATAAGAAGACAGGAATGTCAGGCCTCTGAGCCAAAGCTAAGCCATCATATCCCCTGTGACCTGCACGTACACATCCAGATGGCCGGTGCCTGCCCTAACTGATGACATTATCTTGTGAAATTCCTTTTCCTGCCTCATCCTGGCTCAAAAGCTCCCCCACTGAGCACCTTATGACCTCCCACCCCTGCCTGCCAGAGAACAACCCCCTTTGACTGTAATTTTCCTTTACCTACCCAAATCCTATAAAACAGCCCCACCCCTATCTCCCTTCACGGACTCTTTTCAGATTCAGCCCAACTGCACCTAGGTGAAATAAACAGCCATTCTGCTCACACAAAGCCTGTTTGGTGGTCTCATCACATGGATGTGCATGACAGTGTTATTTAAAAATATTGAAGTAAAAAGTGGAGGGATTAAAGATTTAGTTCAGGTGGCCCATAGGGATGCTTGATTTGTGAGGTTGTTTCATTTAGACCCTTTTATTTTACACCTAAGAAAACAAGGCTTGCTCTATTTCACACAGTTAAAGTTGGAGTCTAGTCAGAAAGTAGGTCTCCGGAGGCAGTTTGGTATATTATGGTATATTATTCTGTTATAATAAAGTAAATCTTGTGGTAGAGGCTCTCCATCAGCAGGAAGAAAAAAATCATTGGCTCTCAGAGTAGACATGGTTGATGTCATTTAATGTAAGATATGGGCTGTAACATGGGCCTTCAAGGTAATGCTCTTGAAGGATAGGCTGAATTTGAGGTAATGTAGATGAAGGGGAGTGGGTAAGGGTTGAGGTCCTGTAGAGTCAGAATGATACGGATGTTGAGGGCAGAGTAAAGGGAAGAGCTTGGCTGTCATGAGGGTCACAGTTGGCAATGCAGCATGGAGTCAACAATGTTTGCGATCTTCCCAAGGAGGGCATCTAGGTTGAGATCTCATTGTGTAGAAGAAAGAATATTGGAAAATGAGTGAGGAATTAGGGGAGTGCAGGAAAATGAGATAATAGACTGTCAAATACCTTAAATTCTATTTAATTCACAATATGTAAGGCACCAGAGTATTGTAAGTGTCGAGGGGTGCAGCATCAGCAGAATAAATAAAGTCAGGATTGTCACGCACGTCCGTGTGTAGAGACCACTAAACAGCCTTTGTGTGAGCAATAAAGCTTTTAAATCACCCGGGTGCAGGCAGGGCTGAATCAAAAAGAGAGTCAGAGAAGGGAGATAGGGTGGGGCCGTTTTATAGGATTTGGGTGGGTAGTGGAAAATTACAGTCAAAGGGGGTTTTTCTCTTGTGGGCAAGTGTGGTGGTCACAAGGTGCTCAGTGGAGGAGCTTCTGAGCCAGGAGAAGGAAATTCACAAGGTTAATTACTCAGTTAAGGTGGGGAAGGAACAAATCACAATGGTGGAATGTCATCAGTTAAGGCAGGAACTGGTCATTTTCACTTCTTTTGTGATCCTTCACTTGCTTCAGGCCATCTGGATGTATACGTGCAGGTCAGAGGGGATATGATGGCTTAGCTTGGGCTCAGAGGCCTGACATTCCTGTCTTTTTATATCAATAAGAAAAATAACATAAAATAGGATTGAAGAGTTGGGGCAGCAAAAATTTTTGGGGGAGTGGTATGGAGAGATAATGGGTGATGTCTCTCAGGGCTGCTTCAAGTGGGATTAGGGGCAGTGTGGGAAGCTAGAGTGGGAAAGATTAAGCTGAAGGAAGATTTTGTGGTAAGGGTGATATTGTGCAGTTGTTAGAAGGAGCATTTGTCATATAGAATGATTGGTGATAGCCTGGATGTGGTTTTGTAGAAGTTGAAAACTAAATGGAAGACACAGGGTCCGAAAAAGAGAAGGAGAAAAACAGGTATTAAAGGACTAAGAATTGGGAGGACCTGGGACTTCTAATTAGAGAGTGCCCAAGGGGGTTCAGCATAATGACTTGCTTGGTTGGCAGGTTTTTTGGCTCTATCCTTGAGTTTTTTTGTTGTTGTCGTCATATACCAAGCCAGATTGATTTAGGTAAAAACAACACTCTTCATTTAAAAATATACAGAGTCCTCTTTTTTAGCAGTAAGTAGAGGCCTCAGCGATTTTGGAGGAAAGAGAAATGCAAAGCCAGCAATTGTTTGTTAACAAGGAATTGCTTAAGGGAATGATACCTGGGGGAGGCAGGGAAATGAGTGAGGGAGTAGGAATCCTGGGGACCAAGAAGCAGCAACAATTTTTAGGGTGCACTGAGTTTCTGGGAAGGAAGTGGTGGAGAGAGAGGCCAAGAGCCAGTCTCTGACAATTCTAAACATTGCTCATAGTCACAGAGGCTCAGTTTATAGACTCAGAATGAGTGTAGTCTTTCAGTGCCTTGACAACCCTTCCCCAGCAGGGACATGTCAGGTTCAAAGTCCGAAGGTCACCTGAGCACTTATTTCCAAGCCCACCTACTCTAGGCCTCTCAGTCTCTGCTGAAGCAGGAACCAGCCCTGATCTCCTTATTTGGGTATTAAGGAGCTGGGAGCTCATCGGAACACTAAAGAACAGGCCATTTGGGGAATTAATGGCAGATTAACAAAGGGTTGAGAGTGGAACTGGGCTCTCTGAATGCCAAAAGGAGGAAGCTGCCTACCCCTTCTGAGCCCAAGGCTCCCTCCTTTGCTTGGCTTATCTAGCAAGTAGCTGCAATGTCCCAGGAATGTGCTAAGTAAAGGAAGCAGATGGTTGGTTTCACTTTTAAAAGAAATTGCAACCTAGAGAAACTGGCAGAGATAGTATCCCTCCAGGGCTTCCGCTTCTCTGTGATGCAACTGGGGCCTGGAGGGTGCAGCCATGATGCAAATAGCTTGGGCCAGCACCAGAGGAATCTCTAGTGGGTGGAACTGTCAGAGGGGATTTTCTTTCTGTTGGGAAAAAAATTGCATCCTTGCCCACTGGTAAGAGGAAGAAGCTCAGGCTTTTCCTCTCTTGAATCTGCTCAATGAATGGAGACACAGCTGCAGAGGGTGAAATCTGTGTTCTGGTTCACTCGACCTGTTGGATTGTAAAGAGTAGTTGGTTTGTTTTTTTGTCACTGTAGAAGGGTCTTTCTCTTGGCCTCCTTAAGCAAAGAATAAAATGGCTTGTTCTCTTCAAGGGAGGACATCGATCCTCCAGATCTGTGCCAGCACATTTACTTCACACATCATATTTCTGACCTACCCACAACATTTGGAAGTTTGTAGTTACAGAAAGTAGAAGGCTGTCAAGGTGAAATAAGTGTCCTTCTGCGTCAAAACAGAATTACTGACTTGGCAGACATGTACTTTGCAAGACCATTTCCAGGAGTGATGACAGAGTTATGATGGCCCACAGAGCCTTGTACTTTCATTTACATAATTTGTGAGTTACACCCTGCCTTTTCCTAAAAGGAAAGATTAGGGTGGTTTACAAAAACAAACAAAATGAGCAACCTGGTGATTATAGTAGAGATGGAAGTTCTAACACAGGTAGATGGAAATATTTAATTAGTAAATATGCCAAAAGAAAAATCAATATTATTACTGTGAATCGCATGTTCAAATAGTGAAAAGAAAGCAGTCCAAGTAGCCAAGTAGTCAAAGATTTAAAAAAAAAGGAAGGAAAGAGGGAAGAGAGGGATCTATACTTATAGAATATATGGCATTACACTATCATTACACTAAGTAGTTTTGTAGCTTTCCTTTAGTCCTTAGAACAGCCCTACGAGGGAGTTATTATTATTGTTCCTACTTTATAAACAATAACAGGGAGTTTAAATATGGTAGCCCAAGATTGTAGGATTAGTAGTTGGGACTAGGATGCAGCTTTTTATTTTCATGCCTAGTGGGGATCCAAGAAGATAGAGAGTCTCAGTGGGGTTAAGGGTGTGGGTTCTGGAGAAACAGATGTATGGGCTCAAATCCTGGCTCCAACTAGTACTAGCTGCATGACTTCTGGAACATTATTTAACTTCTCCACGTACAATCTCTGAAATGGGGATAATGAGGATTACATAAGATGATCTACATAAAGCAAGCAGAATAATACCTGTAACACAGTAAATGCTCAAAAAGTATTAATAATCGTTATACAGAAACCATGTGAGTGGGTTGGCTGACAACTGTGTTGTGGTTTATATCTTTTTTTCTTCCTGGATATCTTTTAAAGATAAAATTGAAACAGTGTCTGTCTATCACTCCTCTACCATAATTATTTGTACATTTATGACAGCATATTTTTTGGTTGGCTCTTCCTATGGCAATGCATTGTAATATTCTCCGTAGAAAATAGAAAGACAATTCAATATTTAACCTAGCATGGCTGATCAAAACTTGTTTTTTTATGGATGACAGCTAGAAAAATTTTCTTTCATCTTCAGCACTATTTATTTATTTTTTGAGACGGAGTCTCGCCCTGTCACCCAGGCTGGAGTGCAGTGGCACGATCTTGGCTCACTGCAAGCTCCACCTCCCGGGTTGTGATGTAAGAGGAAGAACAAAGGTTAACAGATTAACCTTTGTTAATCTGCCATTAATTCCCCAAACGGCCTGTTCTTTAGTGGTCCGATGAGCTCCCAGCTCCTTAATACCCAAATAAGGAGATCAGGGCTGGTTCCTGCTTCAGCAGAGACTGAGAGGCCATTCTCCCACCTCAGCCTCCTGAGTAGCTGGGACTACAGGCACCCACCACCACGCCCGGCTCCTTTTGTTTTGTTTGTTTGTTTGTTTTGTATTTTTAGTAGAGACGGGGTTTCACCCTGTTAGCTAGGATGTTCTCAATCTCCTGACCTCGTGATCCACCCACTCTGGCCTCCCAAAGTGCTGAGATTATAGGTGTGAGCCACCGTGCCCGGCCTCAGTACTCATTATTAAATGTTCCAGATGTAACTGCTTCCTGGAGGATAAAGCTTCAGAGAACTGCAGCCCTAGAGTTCTCTCACATCCAGGATGTGATCTAGGCTGAGAGCTACTGCCTCAGCTGGTCCAAATTGGCCAAGCTTTTTAGCTCCCAGTTTCCTATCCCCGCTGGTCTAGTCTTCAGGATGTGAGGAGGCCTTGAAGACTGAGTATAGTGGCTCTCAAAGCAACATCTCATTAGATTCTTCTTCTTGGAGTGAACAATAGAGTCCAGAAGCCTGATGAGTCTTCAAGCAGGTTGTTTCTGGGGGCAAGGTGCATGTGTAGGTACTGCTGGCAGTCCATGGGCCCCACCCATGGCCCCAGTACCAATGTGGCCAGCCCTAGGTACCACGCCATTCTTTTCTCGGCTGCATTCTTCCCTGGTGAGGATTTGGCAGGGCCAGACTGATATGCTGATTTGGAGCTGTTGGACTCCTAAACTTACTGCTTCTAGGGCTTGCTTGGACCTCTTCCCTTGGTTCATCCTTCAGAGGGTTAATGACAGTTGTGGTATGCGCATCCATATGCTTCAGAGAGGCTGAAGAATAGTGGTATTTATCAGAGATGGGATAAGGTGGAAGTAGGTCCTCCAGATTATGATGAAACCTTATCTCCAAGTAAGAGGGGAGGATATATTTTATTTAACAGTTTGGTACTTGATTGTAACATTTATGTATCTATGGTATGAGGGCCTCCCTTTGTACTCTTACCATGGCTTCACAGATTTTGTGTGTGGACCTGTTGGTGAGTGACAGATCTGTGATCACAATTTAGCATGTATCCTGGGCTCCTGTGCCCAGTTCATTCAGTTCTTTTCATGAGCCTTCTTCACCCTTACTAAGAAAAACTGCTTCTCCTATGTTTCTTGCGGTTTTACTCTGCTGGTCAAGTAAGAAATCTGAGGTTGCATTGGAGAAAGCAGGCTCACTCTAGGTTAAGTGATGAAGCAGTTTGTTTTGTGTTCTCAGGCTTCTCTGACTCTTCTCTTTCCAGGCTGTGCTGTGCCCCAGGAGCTCTCTCTCTCAGGTCCCTCTCAGGACAACTGTTATATTTGTGTGAATTTATCTCAACAATTACCACTCTCAGGAATATTTGCATTTGAAGTATATTGGCCTTCAGGGATGTTGGGTGTCTGAGGGGTAAGAGATGAAGGGTTTATGTAGTACCAGGTAGGTCAATGCCTGTGCAGCCTCTTCAAGGGTGCCGATCTGCAGGTTAGTTCTCCAAAGTCAAGCAGAATTGGTGCATTTTGTTAAGCAGTGTTTAGATTATACAATGGAAACATCTGACCCTAAGGGTCCTGAAAGATAACATTTTGTCAGGCACATAGCCCAAAAGGATATATATTTCATGAATAAATAAATAATTATCCTGAGGGAAAAAGGATACTTCCATGATGCAACTTTAGAGAAAAATCTAGAAAGTATATGAAGCATCTGTTTTATGTATTGGTGGTTGCTTGCTTGACCAAAATTATGTGCATGTCTGTGTGTGTATGTGCGTGTGTGTGTGTGTGTGTGTGTTTGTGCATAATGGGCTCAGATACATGTGTATATTGGGGAAGATAAAAACATTTCAGCCTTGCCTGACACAGTGGCTCATGCCTGTAATCCCAGCACTTTGGGAGGCCGAGAGTGGAGAATCACTTAATGCTAGGTGTTTGAGACCAACATGTGCAACATAATGAAACCCTATTGCTACAAAATAGTTTTTGAAAAATTAACTGGGTGTGGTGGTATGCATTGGTAGTCCTAGCTACTTGGGATGTGGAGGCAGGAGGACTGCTTAAGCCCAGGAATTTGAGGTTGCAGTGAGTTACGATCTTACCACTGCACTCTAGCCTGAGTGACAGAGCAAGTGCATATCTTAAAAAAGAAAGAAAGAAAGAGAGAGAAAGAGAGAAAGAAAAGTCAGCCCATGAGGACAAGGCCCATTACTTATTTCCTTCTTGGAGCCAAAGGAGAGCCAGTAGTAATAACGAAATTGTGTTAGATACACCTCTACAGGGAAAGTTGTTCTACCATTTCAATACATTTTATCTCTTAGTTCACTTAAAAAATATTTGTTCACTTAGTTATTCACAGTCCCTGACATTTTTTCTTACCCAAATGTTGGTTGAGCATTTCAAATGGTAGTTCAGACCAATGTGGAAGCATCTAGTCTAGCGGCAAACAACATCATATATTTTATATATTTTAAGAAGCTTTGAGAATATTGCCATGGTCACACCATAAATCAGAGCAACAAAGTTAAATAATGATAGCCAACATTTACATAGTTCTTACTATGTGCCAGCATGGATGTAAAGATTTCATGTGTATTAACTTATTTAGTCTTCATAGCATCTTGATGAAGTTGGTAGTATTATTAGTCTCATTAAGTTGGTACTGTTGTGCTCTGATGAGGTTCAGGGCATACTTCCTCAAAATATGGCACCTTGGCATTTGAGAAAACTGCAGAAGCAGGAAAGTTCTCTCATCTTCCCCTCTCCCTTTTCTCCAAAGCAGGTCATAGAATGTTCATTCCAGAGGTGCCCTCCTTATATCTGAAGTAAAGCAACGTCCTTATCTCTGAAGACACAGGAGACATGAGAAGAATCTGAACAAACAGGCCTTGCTGTTTTCCCCAGTTTATTACTGTTAGATCCTACCTGCTTTGTTCAATCATACTTCTCTATAACTATCCACTTCTTTATCAGACTAAGCATAAAGATGCACAGATTTCCTTTGTGTGTGTGTGTGTGTGTGATCATTTCTAAAGGCTCCTGTGTCACATAAAACATATTAAATAAATTTGCATGCTTTCCTCTTGTTAATCTGTCCTTTGTCATACGAGCCTCAGCCATAAACCTCCAATGGCAAGAAAAGACATTTTCTCTTTCCTATACCTGCTTTCAGGAAACTGGGGCACAGTGAAGTTATGCAGCCTGTACAAGATTACATATCTTACTAGGAGTGGAACTAGAATTCATACTCAGGTAATCTCGGTCTGGATGCTTTGCTCTTGATCACTGTACTATACTGTTTCTGATAGGAGGGCCAAGCCACATGATACTCACCTCTATAGCCTCTGCACCTTGCTTATGTGCAAAACGCTTCAAGATGTCAGTCTGTGGAACACCTAGGATAATAGGTATACATTTCACACTGTGTTCCCAAGGAGCTGCAGGGTTTCAAAGAGATGTATTAAGATCAGTTCTCAGTAGGGGGAGGAAGCTGATTTGGCCAACTTTGGAGTCACCCATCCTAATTCCCCTTTTGTCTGTTTTACATATCATGGTTTCACATATTATTTATTTGGAAAAAGGGTTCTGTTATTGATCATTCAAAAGAGTTTGGGGCCCAGAAAACAAAAATTCCATTGAATATACAAGTAACAAAAACTTTGACTTAGGTTCTAATGTAATAATAAGCAACAAAGACTCGGAGAAGCTGATCAAACCTGAACCTGACTCAAAGTTGTAACCCCCATGGGGTACATTGGATAACAGAATCAGGATCTAAAAATATCTCTAAATGCTAAAGTTATGGACAGCATGAGCAAGTTGAATGACAGTGATAATGTAAATTTATAGATTTAGGACCAAAAGCAAACCCAAATGAAAGAAAAGCAGATTCACTGGATAGGTACTCCGGGGCTTAGTAAGGGCACATGTAAGCAATAGCTAAGAGTTTAATAGCTAAGAGTTTAAGTCAACAATATTTGAGCCCAGTATGATTTACTGATAAAGGAAGCAAAATAGTTTGCTCAATGCTCCCCAGACTGTGCACTATTTTCACATCTGAGAAAACTTTAGAAGTGACATTGACAAGCTGGAGTTTATCCAGAAGATGATTGTAATAGTGAAGAGATGTGATACCTGGTCACAAGAGATTTGATTGAGGAACTAGGAATGCTTACCATGAGAAGAGAGAACTTTGGCATGAGGGCCAGCTCTGAATATGAGTAGAGATGTCATGTGGCAGAGAGAGGGCCTTATCAGCCTCTAGAATGCAGAATTAATATACGGGAATCATAGAAAGGTAGATTTCACTTACTGTTAGGAACACTTTCCAGGGCTGTTAAAATAGAAATCATTGCCTGGAATTGGGTTAGTGGCTTCCCCAACAAGAAGACATTCATTTTGGGGCTGCATACTCTAGGAGAAAGAAAAAGAAATTCATCCCCATTTCATAGCCTAAGAAATCTCTCAAATTATTTCCAGCTCTAAGATTATATCATGCTATGACATTTCTTTGCTATAAAAAAAAAGGGGTAAAAATTAAGATGTTCTTTTTTCCTTCTTAGGTGAAAACTGAAACTTATATCTGTGGCAGAAATAGTATCACTCACTGCCTTGGTCAGGTTGGGCTGCTAGAACAAAATACCAGAGACCTTGTGGCTTAAATAACAGACATTTATTTCTCACAGTTCTGGAAATGGGAAGTCCAAGATCAAGGTGCTGGCACATTTAGTTCCTGGTGAGGACTTTTCCCGGCTTGCAGACGGTTGCCTTCTCACTATGACATCACATGAGGGAAATAAACTTCTCTCTCCTTTTATAAGGCCACTAATCCTGTCATGGCAACCACATCTAACCCTAATTACCTCCCAAAAGCCTTGCCTCAGAATACCACCATGTTGGGGATTAGGGTTTCAACATGAACATTTTGGGGGAACACGAGCATTCCATTTATAACACTAAATATCCCATGTACTTACCTGTATTACTCAGCCTTCTTACATTAGGCAGGGCTATGTGATTAGCTCTGGCCACTGGGTGTGTATAGTGAGTTGAATGCTATCCCTGTAAAATCCACATCCAGCCAGAACCTCAGAATGCAACATTATTTGGCAATGGGGTCTTTGAAGACATAATCAGTTAAGATTCAGATAAATCGTAAATGACGAGTTAAGGGGTGCAGCACACCAACATGGCACATGTATACATATGTAACAAACCTGCACATTGTACACGTGTACCCTAGAACTTAAAGTATAATAAAAAAATAAAAAAAATAAAAGTATAGGATGAAAATAATGTATTTTCACTCTAAACATGAAAGTCATCCCCTACCCAATAAAAATTACACCTATAAAAAAAAAAAAGAAGAAAAGATACACAGAGTCAGAGAAGAGAGTAATATGAAGATGGAGGTAGAGATTGGAGTGATGCACGCATAAGCCAAGGATCACTAAAGGTTGCCAAGAGCCAGGGGAAGATAGAGAGAGGCAAGAAAATATTCTTTCCTACAGCCTTCAGAGGGTGCATGTGCCTGCTGATGCCTTGGTTTCAGATTTCCAATCTCTAGCACGGTGAGAGAATAAATTCCTGTTACTTCAAGCCACCAAATTTGTAATAATCTGTTATAGCAGCCACAGAAATGACAAATGTTACCTTTTAGTCTACAGCATTTAATTGCCAGTGTGTGATTCTTTCTCCTTCCCTTCCTTTGCCTCAGCAAATATGGAAGCTTCCTACTAAGATGGCAGAGAAGGAAACAACTTAGATTGTTGAATCCCAGAATGGAGGACAGTCGTCCTGAGGAGTTTTCAACACCTACAGTGAAATGTGTACGAGTGATACTTACATTTTTTTAATGTTAAGTTATGGACATTTTGTTTTTGAAGTATAGCCTGTTCTATCTTGACTAACAGTATTACTTGAAAAGGGTGAGAGTAGAAAAAATAGAATGGATTATACACTATTCACTAATGGATTATACACTATTCACTAATCTAGGTCTCAGAGAAGCCTCAGAAATTCCTTATTAATTCACTATCAAATAAAGCTAAGTGCTTTTTTAAACTTGTAGTTCAGCAACCAGTACATGCTGTCATTTATGAAGTGCGTACAATGTGGCATTACACACACCAGGTAAGTCTAGGCCCAGTCTCAGAAAAGATGGTTTAGACTAAATTAACCTAAGGAGATATAGATATAGACAGATAGATAGATAGGCAGATAGATAGATAGACAGAAACTCATAAGTGAGGAGTACGGGAGGCTAAGGGACATGCCTATCCAGAGCCTGGGATCTCCCACTTGGTGACCTCTCTCCAGGTATAGAGAACTCCTTGTCCAAATAGTCACAGTCCCTTTTCCAGGGCCTGCATGGGCCTCTTCCTCAGGTCTGTGTTCCTGAAAGAAGACCTGCCTCTAGGCCCAAGGGATGGCCACGGGGTTTCTGCTTGCAGGGATACAGACAGAGCCTGGATGGGCAGGTTGGTGTGCCCACGTGCAAGTGCTTATGGCTCATCACTTTCTTCTAAACTATTATAATCAATGTAATATCATAAAACATTTCATTCAACAGCCTCTTAGCTTGATTTATAACTTTAAAATATTTAAAACATGGTACATGGGTCTCCATTTATTTTTCTATAACTGGGCCTGAGAATGTAAGGAGTAAAAGTGCTTAGAAATATTTTCTTTTTCCTCATAGAATTTGCTTTTCCTTTTTTCTGGATAAAGTTTCAGTGGAATTTCCGTCATAAAATTCACTGTTTGAGGTAGATATAAAACACTTTCAAACCTGATCACTGGCTGACCTTTATTTTCTCACTGTTTTAAAGCAAGGGTGTCTTATATAGCTTTTCAAATTGGTCTCAAACTTACACTCAACATGTCGTGTTTTCTTAGGTCCTTCCCGAAGTTTTTCTCTATCCAGGAAGTGTTGAAAATTAGCAGAGAAAGCTAAAGTCCTCTGCGCTACCCCCTCTCTTTTCTCCAGGCCAACCTTGGAAATACATGCACACACATGTACACAGTCACATGAAATTCCTGTAAAAACTGGAACTCTTGTTCTCACCACTGAGGTTCTCTGGTGTTTCCTTCCTCCTTTACTGCTCTAGTGCATTTTCCACTCAAAACTGTTGACTCAAAAGAAATAGAAAAAACATCCTTAAGAAAAATAAAAAGGGAAGGGTTTTTGTCAGAGCAAGGAAAACAAAATTCTAAAAATAGCTCGTATTCTCATATTTCCCTATATATATGATGCAAGCATTATCAAGTTCAGGAACTGTTGAATCCAATAACATGATTTCTGGTCCTTGGCTCTTGTCTTCCTTCTTTCCCATCAATGTTTTCTCAAAGCCAGGTTCTGGGCAGTGACTCTTGATTGCAACCTTATGATCAAGCTCCCACAGACAAATTCTAGAGCTGTTCCCACCCCCCTGCCTTAAACTTGCAATTATATTTTTATGGCGATATATGCAGATTGAGGGCTTATTTGCTACAAATAGCTCTTTAAATTTTCCTGGTATTGTGAAGGAGATTGAAGATGAAGATGGGACAAATGCATTCAGAAGCAAATAAAAATTTAGGAGCTGACTTCATAATGTTGATGAGATTGGGCATAATTAAACAGGTTTTATGAAGCTGTGACATTAAGATTATTCATCAGCCCTTTAATTCATTCCACTAATCCTTCTATTTTATTCCTCTTATGCTAACAAAAAGGATCAAAACAGCTAAATTTTATTTATTGTGTTTCTATGAAAAGAATTATGCACACTTCTGGAAAACATAAGATTGTGACACAACTGTCCAGTAACTTAAAACTCACTGGGGAAGGAAAACACATATTTCAGAAAGTGAAAACAACGTAATACTTTATCAAGTATTGTACTCCAAGTTTTATCTTATTTCCTTAAACCACATTTTATGTAATAACCAAAGTTGTCATCCCAAAACAAAAATATCATGTCAAAAATCTGGTCAAAACCCATCAGTGGCTCACTGTTATATACTGAAAAATGCTGAAGTACCTTAGCATTGCGTACTCAGTGTTCATGCTCCTGTTTCCATCTACCTTTCTGAGCTCATCTCCAGTCACCACCCTCCTCCTTCTGGTGTGAAGAATGGGAGCTTCCTGAGAGCCATGACTATGTCTTACTCATCTGTGACTTCCCAGTATCATAATGGAGGCTTAGCAAACACTGAATTTTTAATGAATAGAGTCTATTTCACATATTAATCTCTTTTCAAAACAACTTTATTGTGAAATTAACATATACAGAAAATTTAACAAAACAAATGAACAGCCTACTGAGATATCATAAAAAGAATACTCATGTGACTAACACCTCATTCAAAAATTAGAACATTGTTGGCTTCTCAGAAGGCCTCTGTCTGTCCTTTACTAATTACATCTCCTTCTCTTACTGCTAAAGGTAAATATTCACCACCTCTGTTAATCAGTTCTCAGGTCAGGACGCATTCCGCCACCTCACCTTACCTCCATAATCTTTCCTTTGATCTCATACAGCCCTTGGGAGGCTCCCTCTCTCTCATCTTGGAAACACTTAGGTTCTTTAACTTTCATTTGGCATCTGAAAAAAAATTTTTAATAAATATATATTAATGATATCCTTCTTGTCTTACTTATATTATTTTGCCTTCACTGTATATATCTTCAGATAAAGGAGTGAATGCAGTGGCTCATGCCTGTAACTCCAGCACTTTGGGAGGCCAAGGTGGGTGGATCACGAGGTCAGGAGTTCAAGATCAGCCTGGCCAAGATGGTGAAACTAAACTACTCTACTAAAACTACAAAAATTAGCTGGGCGCAGTAGCAGGTGCCTGTAATTCCAGCTACTTGGGAAGCTGAGGCAGGGGAATCACTTGAACCTGGGCAGAAGAGGTTGCAGTGAGCCGAGACTGTGTGACTGCACTCCAGCCTGGGTGACAGAGTGAGACTCTTGTCTCAAAAAAAAAAAAAAATCTTTAGATAATAGATTTTTTTGATGTCTATACTTTGTATTGCTATAGTCTATACTTTTATGGTTAAGATTTCATTAGAGATGCTCAATGAATATTTATTGAATTAATAAGTAATGAGTGAGTGAATGACAGTTACATCAAAGCACAGAAGAGGTAGAAATTTACTTAACCAGTAAAAGAGAAACAGTAGAATACAGTTTATGCAAATAGATAGACACACACATACATGCACATGCACACAGAGGTGGAGAGAGAGAGAGAAATAGAGAAACAGGACATTGTTCTGATGTCATGCACCTGAATATTCAAGAGTTTCACACATAAAAAATAACTATTTCTTTCTCTCCCCTCTCTCCTATTACTCATTTCCTCAAACCAAAGCAGTGTTAGGAAACCCAGATATGCTTCAGACACAATCTTCATTTGTTTCAACACCACTGTTTATGACTGTAGAAGGTTTCTGGGACCAAGCAGTAAATGTCCTCCTACAGCATTTTACTTGAAAGGAACCACTGCAAGAACATGGACCAGACTACAGGCTGACCTCCTGACATGGATATTCCAGGAAAGATTTCACATTGTCAGGGAAACTGGAAGAGATGACAATGGAAAGATTTCACATTGTCAGGGAAACTGGAAGAGATGACAATGGAAAATCCTTTTCTACTCTATGATGGCATGGGTAAATGAAAGACATTGGTAATCTAAAAATAATAATAAAGTCTGTAGTTTTACCTAGATATTAAGTTGGTAATGAAACCTCAGGTCTGGGACATGAGTTTGTAACTCACACATCTCCTAGGTTCCAGCTAGTACATACAGCTAATGTGTTGAGTCAACCTGTACTTATTCTTTCAACTCTTAGATCGAATAATTGTTAAGCATATAAGCATGAATTCTATTTCTTTGCTTTTCATATGCTGTTCAATGATTTCCCACCCCAGCCATACTTTTCTTGCAGAACATGGCTCATTTTTGGAGATTCAAATAAAGTGTATGCTCTCTATGAAGCTGACTTGATCCTTCATGAAAGTTAGGACTTTGTCTGTTCTACTTCCAGAATAGTTTTTTTCTCAAAGTACTGAACACATTGTATTTCCATTAGGTGTATTTATCTGCTTTATAGAATTATAATCTCCTCAACTTAAAGGATTGAGTTTTATTTCATGTCAGACCCATAGTAGGTACTCAATATGTTTCTGAATGAATAAAAAATATAGATAAAGTAGTAAAATATGAGACAGAATCAAAAGTTATAAACACGAAGTACCAAAATGAATATCTTCTGTTTGCCAGATGTTAATTAGGTGCTGAGAAAAAGCAAATGAATCACGGAATAGGCATCTAGGAGCTCACAGTCCAGTGAGGGAAACAGAAGTGTGTGAACACACACAATATGGCTAGAGGGAGGAAGCTGGACATGGGTAAGGGGCCTTGAGAGCCCATAGGACTGGCCTCTGACTCAGACTGTGGAATAAAAGACAAGTTCAAGTTGATTCATTAAGGACAGGTAGGAATCACTCAGGTGGAGAAAGGAAATAGGTGGAGGGTAATCAAGGTGGTGGAAACAGAAGCATTGAAGTCCTCATGGAAGGCCTATCTTAATAAAACTTGTTCATAAAACTTTGTGTGGGAATTCCCAGTGGTGAGAACAAACACAGAAATTTGCTTCTGCCAGGTGCAGTTGTGGCCCTGGTGTGTCTGCTGGCTGTACAAGAGAGGAAAAGGGGAATGAGGGAAGAGCACAAGAGAATAGCTGGAGAGAACATAAACCCATGCTCAACTAGAAGGGAGAGTAGTTTATTTCCATCTGACTAGGAAAAAGAGAAGAGAATGTATCTCAGTCACAAATTGAATCACATTGCACTTAGATGTACAAAGAAAATTAGCTGCTTTCTTTATTTTCTATGATATGTCTAATCTTTCTTAAAATTCCTCCACACCTCCTTGGATGGGAAGGGCAGAGACTGTTAGCTTCCTACTTCCTGCATTACAAGTTTTCAGTTTGAATAGTATATTCTGAATGATGAGTCTCTTTTGGGTAGATTCTCTGAATTTCAGATTTCCTCTCCCCATTTCTCCTCTTGCCTACAACCCTTGCTCTTTTTCAAGTTTAATCTCTTGTCAACAGAGAAGACAAATGATTGGAACTCATGTAGCATTCTCTGGAATCTCATTAGTCTCCTCTGGGCTCTTCTACAGGGCAGGCAGTCAAATATGTTCCGTGGACTATTGACCATCAAGGTGCAGCTGGTTTTATTTGACCTTTTAGAGGACATGCAAGTGGCCATGACTGTAATCCACAGTCTAGGGCACTTGCCTGATAGTTTACATGTGACAAACACCTTATTCAGACTCCAGGTCTTAGCAAGTCTTACAGACATAGGCATCTGGATGTTTTCACTTGGTCCCTTCCCCTTGGGGTTCATCTTGAGTGGGGCAAATAAAGACATAAAAAAATCTTTCCATAGCATTTAGTCAACTCCCTTTTATTTCTTATATTAGGGTAGAAGGGGCAGCTGTTTTATTTCTTCTTTCTCAGCATAGACTTCCATTATGTCATATCCTCCTTTTTCCTCCTTAATAAGGAAGGAGTATTATTTTCATATCATGGGACAAAAAAATAATTTGAGAAGAAACTCTAAAATATGAATTGGTCAGGCTGCTCTTGATAAAGGTCACAGATAATAACCTAGTTTAATGTCCCCACATATCACTCAATCACAAGAGTACTACCATGGCAAAAAGCAATATTCAAAAGAGAGAAGTGTTCTGATAGCGAAGAACAAGGCCTTCAATGGACCTATAATCTTACAAAAACATAGAAAATACATTCACAACAACTAAAATCATCTATTTCAGAACTCTAGAAAATAACCAAACCTCAGAACAAACTGAAAATTGTCAGTTCAAGAGAAACTGCCTGTAATTAACAGGTAATTTAGTTAGGAGTCTATGTTGGCCGGGCGCAGTGGCTCACACCTGTAATCCCAGCGCTTTGGGAGACTGAGGCAGGTGGATCACCTGAGGTCAAGATTTTGAGACCAGCCTGGCCAGCATGATGAAATCCCCTCTCTACTTAAAATACAAAAATTGGCTGCACGTGGTGGCGGGCACCTGTAATCCCAGCTACTTGGAAGGCTGAGGCAGGAGAATGGCTTGAACCTGGGAGGTGGAGGTTGCAGTGAGTTGAGATCGTGCCATTGCACTCCAGCCTGGGTGACAAGAGTGAAACTCTGTCTCAAAAAACAAAGAAAAAAAGAGTCTATGTCATTTTAACTTGGGGAGATCCCCCTCTCATAAGCCACCCTCTGCAGCCCAATGGTGTGGTAGTTTTAAAAAGACAGAAGTCTCACAGTAGAGATGACTGACTACTTCTGGAACTCAATTAAAAGTCCCATTAGTAGAATAAAGCAGCTACTGGGAAATTTTCTGTTCCCAGGGCACTGGTGTTATTTGATTTCACTCAGAGCTTAGCTCAACAACAACAACAACAAAAAGGCCCTATTCCCAAGGTTTTACCTAAAACAATAGTAATTCTGTGCTGTTCTAAAGCTGTGATTTTAGTAGAGGAAAAAAGAGCATGGCCAAAATTTGAAGGAACATCCTGGAGATCTAGACAAACATAGGGAGCTTCAAAGAACTCTGACATATTTCTGAAGAACAAGAAAACACTGGGTGTGTGTGTGTGTGTGTGTTTGTATGTGTATGTGTCTGTGTCTGTGTCTTTGTGTCTGTGTGCATGGTTGCACCTGAGAAAGGAGAAGGCTCCAGTCACTGCATTTCATGCCTGGCTGACATTGAGGTCCTCCACAAGTAGGAGGTAAAATCTAAGACTAGTTTGTAAATTGCCTGAAGTTTGAAGGAATGCCTTCATACAAAGGCTGAAAAACATATAAGCAAAGCATTTGAAGAAACCTTCAACAGATCATTGGCTGGCCAATGAAGTATACTGTCCCAAGGATAATCCCTAGGGCATATAGGCTTAAAATTAAAACAAATGAAACCAACCCGACAGTCTCATAGACTGTTCTTTTTGATAAACATACAAATTGACCCTTCTGGTCTTAAAACTTGAAACTTAAATTTGTTTTATCTGAGTTCCTTTCTCAGGAAAACACCTTCAGGCCTTTCAAAAAGTATGAAAGAACTGAAACTCACCGGGTCACTGCACCAGATGCAGGACCCCTTATTCATCATGATTGCTTCCTTTCCCCTCCCTAGTTCTTGTTTTCTTACACATTGTTACTTTTTTTTTTTTTTTTTTTTTTTTTTTTTTTTTTTTTTTTTTTTTTTTTTTTTTTTTTTTTTTTTTTTTTTTTGAGACGGAGTCTCGCTCTGTCGCCCGGGCTGGAGTGCAGTGGCGGGATCTCGGCTCACTGCAAGCTCCGCCTCCCGGGTTTACGCCATTCTCCTGCCTCAGCCTCCGGAGTAGCTGGGACTACAGGCGCCCGCCACCTCGCCCGGCTAGTTTTTGTATTTTTAGTAGAGACGGGGTTTCACCGTGTTAGCCAGGATGGTCTCGATCTCCTGACCTCGTGATCCGCCCGTCTCGGCCTCCCAAAGTGCTGGGATTACAGGCTTGAGCCACCGCGCCCGGCCCCATTGTTACATTTCTTCCCAGCTATATAAACCCTTAGTTTTAGTCATTTAGGGAGATGGATTTGAGACTGAGCTCCCATCTCAGCAGCAGTACCCAATTAAATCCTTCTTTCTTGGTGATACTTGTTGGCGTGGTGGTTGACTTTGTGCGCAGTGAGATGCAGGACCTAGTCCAAAACCCCAATGTTTTGGTCATACAATAACTTAAAACAAAACCTAGGCAAGAACTCAGTAACCACAGATATTGTCAAATCAGTTTCCTCTTTGCTGCTTGCCTAACAAGCAGTGAAAACAACAATAACAAAAAAAAAAAAAGAAAGAAAATAACAACAACAACAAACTTTGAGGGTGGTGATGAATGATCTGAGAGTATAGTTGTTACACTATATTAACTAAAATATCCAGTTTCAGCAAAAATTATAAGACATAAAGAGAATAATGAAAATATGACACATACATAGGAAAAAGGTAGCTAAGAGTTAAATGTCCTTAAGGGGTAACTGATACTGGTCCCCAAGGGGTAACTGATAATTTAAAGACAAGGACTTTAAATTATCTATTATGAACATGTTCAAATAACTACAGAATTAAAAGAAATTATGATAATAATGTCTCATCAATTAGAGAATATCAATAAGGAGGCAGAAATCACTTTTAAAAGCCCAGTATACATTTTGGAGTCAAAAAGTGTAATAACTGAAATTTTAAAATTCACTAGAGAAGCTTAAAAGCAGATTTGAGCTTGCAAAAGAATTGGTGAACTTGAAGACAGGTTAGTTGAAATTATCCAGTTCTAGCAACAGAAAGAAAAAAGAATGAAGAAAACTAATAACATCTCAGGGACCTGTGGATACAATTAAGTATATGAACACAGACAAAATGAGAGTTCCAGAGAGAAAAGAGAAAACAACAGAAAGGATACTTAAAGAAATAATGGCCAAAACTTCCCATATTTGATGAAAGCATTAATTTACGTATCCAAGAATGTCAGTGAACTGTAGGTAAGATGAACTGAAAGAGATCCACACCCAAATACATCATAATCAAACTCTAAAAGGACAGAGACCAAGAGAGAATCTTGAAAGCAGCAAGAGAAGTCACTCATCACATACAAAGGTTTCTCATTAGAAATGAAGGCGGTTATAAGGCAATGGGTAACATATTCAAAATATCGAAGGAAAAAAACTATCAAACAAGAATTCTGTATCCAGAAAAACTATTCTTCACAAATGAGGGAGAAATGACATTCCCAGATTTAAAAAATAACAACAAACAACACAAAACCCTGAGATTACTGTTGATAGCAGAGCTGTCCAAAGACACACTAAAGGAAGTGCTATAGGCTAAAATGCAAGGGCATTAGATGATAAAGTTTTACATGAAGAAACAAAGGGCACTGGAAAAGGTAAGTACATAGATTAAGTATAAAACATTTTTGTTTCTGATTCTTTTCTTCTGACTTAAAAGGCAACTACATAAGCAATACATATAAAATTGAGCTGATATATTTATAAAGTATAAATATATAATTTGTATGCAAATAATAGCACAAAGAAGAGGTGGAGGGAAGAGGTATTTTGAAGTAAAGATTTTGTGTACTGTCGAAATAAAGTTAGTGTTAATCTAAACTAGACTGCTTTTAAGTGAAAACGGTAATTTTAATCTCCAGGGCAACCACTATTAAAATAACTTTAAACATATAGTAACAGAAACAATAAAAGAGTCAAAAGGTACAATAGAAAATATGTATTTAACACAAAAGAAGGTAATAACAGAGAAATAGAGGAACAAAAAGACATAAGATATAAAAAATGAACAACAAAATAGAAGACATAAATACTACTTTTTTTTTTGAGACGGAGTCTCGCTCTGTCGCCCAGGCTGGAGTGCAGTGGCGCGATCTCGGCTCACTGCAAGCTCCGCCTCCCGGGTTTATGCCATTCTCCTGCCTCAGCCTCCCAAGTAGCTGGGACTACAGGCGCCCGCCATCTCGCCCGGCTAATTTTTTGTATTTTTTTTTTTTTTAATAGAGACGGGGTTTCACCGTGTTAGCCAGGATGGTCTCGATATCCTGACCTCGTGATCCACCCGTCTCGGCCTCCCAACGTGCTGGGATTACAGGCTTGAGCCACCGCGCCCGGCCATAAATACTACTTTATCAGTAATTACAGTGAATGTAAACACTCCAATCAAAGGTATAAGTTGGCAAAATATATAAGAAAACATCTAATTATATACTGTCTATGAAAACATGCTTTAGATTCAAAGATATGATTAGGTTGAAAGTAAAAAGATAGAAATGATATACCAAAAAACAGTAACCAAAAGATAGCTGGGATGGCTACACTAGTATCAGACAAATAAGATTTTTAAGATTAAAAACTAAATAAAATGAAGAATATTTTAAAAAATAAACAAAATGGTTAATCCATCAGAAATACATATTAATTATAAGTATGTATGTACCTGAAAACAGGTCCCAAAATGAAATAAGCAAAAATTCATAGAGTTGAAGGGAAAAATAGAAAATTAAACAACAATGGTTGGGGACTTTTCAATCCCAAAAGGTTAAAAAATAATTGGAAGACTTAAACTGTAATCAACTAGGCCTAACTGACATCTATAAAATATTTCACCTCAACAAAGTAAAGGGTTAAATACACACTTTTCTCAAACCATAGAGCACATATTAGATAGGCCATAAAACACGCTTTAGTAAATTTCAGTGTATTGAAATCATACAAATTATTTTCTGTGATCTCACTAAAATTACATTAGAAATCAATCATTAGAAGAAAATTTAGGAAATCCACAAGTACATAGAGATTAAATATACTCGATCAATGCATTGAAGAAATTGTAGGAGAAATCAGAAAATGCATTAAGGTGAATGAAAATGAAAACACAGCATACTGAACTTACAGAAAACAGTTACAGCAGTTCTTACAGGGAGATATATAGCTGTAAATGCCTATATAAAAAGAAGAAAAATCTCAAGTCAATAATCAGGCTTTCCACTTTAAGAAACTAGGAAAAGAAGAAAAAAACTAAACTTCAAACAGGCAGAATTAAGGAATAATAAATATCAGAGGAGAAAGAGACAAAATAAAGAATAGAAAAGCAATACAGACAATTAAAGAAGCCAAAAGCTGGTTCTTTGAAAAAAATCAACAAAATTGGCAAACCTGTAGCTACACTGACCAAGAAAAAAAGAAAGATGATTTAAGTGACTGAACTACTATATGGAATAAAGAGATGAGAAGACTCACTGGTGAAACTCATAGAAGGGTTGAAAGGGGAAACCTTAAAAAACTGTATGACAAAACGTTTTATAACTTAGGTAAAATGGACAAACTCCTAGAAGGAGACAAAGTGCCAGAATAGACTCAAGCAGAAATAGAAAATCTGAATATGCCTATAACAATTAAATAGATTGAATTAGTAATTTTAAAACTTTTAATAAAATACCAAGTTCAGGTTTCACTGGTGAATTCTACCAAACATAAAAAAAAAAAATACCAATTCTTCACAAACTATTCTAAAAAATAACACTATCAAAAAAGTGAAGACAAGGAAACACTTCTCAATTTATTCTATAAAGCTAGTACTACCATTACATAGGAATCAGACAAAGGCATCTTGAAACTACAGGCCAATATGTCTTATGAATATAAATATAAAAATCTTCACAAATTACTAACAAAATGAATCTAGCAACATGTAAGAAGGATTATACAACATGACCAAGAGGGATTTTTCCCAGAAATGCAGTTATTTTAATATATGAAAGTCAACAAATGTAATACACATTAATAAAGAACAAAAACCCAGGTGATTATTTCAACTGAGACAGAAAAACATTTGAGAAAATCCAGCACTCTTTAATTATGAAAAGACTCAACATATTAGGAGTGGAAGGAAATTTCCTCAACTTAATAAAAGGCATCTACCAAAATCCCACAGTTAAATTCATACTTAATGTTAAAGACTTTCCCCCTAAGATCAGATAAAAGGCTCTCTCATCAATTCTATGCAACATTATGTTGGAGACCTAACCAGGGCATTTAAGCCATAAAAGGTAAGTTAAAGGCACTCAGATTAGAAAAGAAGTATGACTATCTCTACTGAAAGATGCCATGATCCTGTACATAGAAAATCCTAAACAATACATGAGAACTAGAAAGCCTGTTAAACTAATAAATGAGTTAAACAAGGTTGCAAAACATAAGATCAATATATGATAGTCATATGCATTTCTTTATATTAGCAATCAACAATCCAAAGATGAAATTAAGAAAACAATTTTATTTATACTAGAATCCAAAAGAATAAAATACTTAGAAATAAATTTAACAAAAGAAGTACAAGCCTTATATATTAAAAACTATAAAATATTATTTAAAAATTAAAAGATTTAAGTAAATGGAAAGACATCCTATATTCATGCATCAGAATAGATATTGTTATGACAGCAATGCTCCTATATTGATCTATAGATTCATTGCAATCTCTATTGATATGGAAGTGGGGAAAGGAAGTGCTGGATAGAGAAGGGTGGGTCCCTGGTGAGGGCTCCATTCTTGGGCCTGTGCCCACGGACCTAGGTGAGGACAGGCACTCCTGTTTTTATGCCCAAGTGTTGCATTTTCCAAGACCACCCTGGCCTGCCATACTCCCCATCCTATGCCTATAAAAACCCTGAGACACAGGCAGTCACTGGCACAAGCAACTGGACATCCAGAGGAACACACCAGCAGAAGAGCACACGTGCAGCTGGACCTTGAGAGGAACACACTGGTGGAAGAGCACACCAACAGGCACTGGCAGACACTGGCAGGCCATTGACCAGTGGAATGATGTGGAGTTTGGTGGGGTGGTTGGAGAAGAGCCTGGCCGCTGGGTGGCCCTACTCTAGGGAAAAATCATCACCTTCCCACTCCATCCCCCTTCTGACCTCCCCATCCAGCTTGCTGAGAGCTACCACCACTCAATAAAAAACCTTGCACTCATTCTCCAAGCCCATGTGTAACCCAATTCTTCCAGTACACCAAGGCAAGAACCCCTCTGTCCTTGCGACAAGGTAGAGGGTCTAATTGAACTGATTAACACAAGCCACCTACAGATGGCAAAACTAAAAGAGCACACTGTAACACATGCCCTCTGGAACTTCAGCTGTAAACATTCACCCCTAGACACTGCCGTTGGGTCGGAGCCCCACAACCCGCCTGTCTGCATTCTCCCCTCAGGGGTTTGAGCAGTGAGGCACCAAAGAAGCGAGCCATTCCCCCTGTTCCACACCCTGTGAGGTGGATAAGGGAACTTTTCCCATTTCTACTGGGGGCTTGTCCAGGATCCCAAAAGGTGAGTGAAAATGTCAAACTGTCAGATCTGCCTCTTCCAAAACCCTGCCACCTCTCTCTCTCAAGTGTCCATCAACTGATGAATAAATACACAAACACGGTGTTAAATATAATTTTGTAGGAGGTCGTGGACTTGAACTGAGCTCCCACACTAAGCCTAAGAAAACAAACCAATATGAGTTTAAGTACAGTAGCTGAGCTTTAGTTAATTGCAGAAGACTTTATAACCAATTAAGCTGTGTATATACCTTATTTCTGTTTCCTATAAATGCTGTCAGATCATATTACTGGTTGGAGTTCTGTAAGCTTGCTCTATCAGAGGACTGCCATATTCTTGAATCGTTTCTGTCTTGTTTTGCTTTGTTCTGTTTTGGTTATAATTGCTCAAATAAATGCTGTTGAATTTAATTAATTTAAGGTTTTTCCTTTTGACAGAGGTATATTCATAAAATGTAGTATAATTCATCCATAAAAAAGTTCGATACATGTTATAATTCAAGGATGAATCTTGAATATATGCTAAGTGAAAGAAACCAACCGTAAAAGGCCATATAGTATATAATGCCATTTATCTAAAATGTCCAGAACAGGCAAATCCACAGTGATAGTACATTAGTGATTTCCAGGGGCTGCAGGGAAGGGGAATGATTGACAGCGGGTATGGAGTTTCTGGTTGGTGGGATGAAAATGTTCAAAATTGAAATTTTGGTGATGGTTATACAATTCTGAAAATTACTGAACTATATACTTTAAATGAGTGAATTTTATGGTATGTGAATTACATATCAATAAAGTTGTTAAAAAGAGGAGGGAGGAATACCATAGAAAATGTGATAGGTTAGTGGGTGGAATGCATGACATATTAGGTCTCTTAAACAGTGCCTACCACTGGCTCTGTTAACTAGCTGCTTTTGGAGAATCAATAATGTGCTAGAATGTAGTGTGTCCCCTGGCTAATATCTATTTATTCAGATCTCTATATTTCTAAGCACTAATTTTAAATGATTAAGCTAAATCATATGGGTTACAAGTGATATTCCAGACATGTCAAAGGAGTTTTACACATGTCATTTTATTTGGACAGAAAGACAAACATTGCTAATGGCTCAAGTAATTTTTAATTTTCTTTTCCTCACAGTATTTTATAAGAATTATGACAAGAAGCTCCAACAATTTCTTATGAAGCCTTTCAACATCATTTCCCCCTCAAGGTGTACCAAGGAACATCAGTTTTGCCAAGTGTTTTGGGTGGGGAAAAAAACACAAAAAAGGAGTTCCATAGTCAAAACTGTTTAGGAAGCTACGTACAGGATTTTTTTTTTCCCTTGGAAATTCTTAAGGAACATGAGACTATTAAAGGCTCTTAAAAGTTTTATTCACTCAACAAATATTTATTCAGTGCCTCCTAAGTGTAAGGCACCATTCTGGGACCTGGAGACACAGTGGAGAACAAGATAGACAAAATTCTTGACGTGATGGAACTTGCGTTCGAATGTTGCAAAAAGAAATCTGTTTTAACTATTTCCCAACTTATACGATGACAAAACAACAATTTCAAAAAATAGTCATTGCCATTCTGCATAATATGCTTTGTGAAATACGGGTCTATATTTATCTATATCAGTCTTTTAATGGGAATGCTAAAAGACAGAGAAAGCAGCATAAGCAAGTATCCTGAATTATACACAAACTGTATTTGTAGTCATTGGTGTTGCTCAAAAGGCAATGGGAATTGAGCCTTTATCATTAAAAATAGGATATGATGGCCTAATTAAAAGTGAAGATGGGGAAAGAAGCACAAGAGACAAGCAGTCAAAACATATTTTAGGTGATAGGTTTTTGGATTTTTATAATTATGAACTCATTGACAAAAGCCGAATGCAATTAGTTAGGATACTATAAAGAAACAGGGACCAAAGTACTAAATTTAGATACCATCTGAGATATTTGGATGGACGGAATTGTAAATTCCCACTTTTAACTACAGGGGAATTATAAAATAATTATAAATCCCCTCTTAAAAATGTATTTGCAAACTACTAGGAGGTCAGGCCCAACAATAAGTTGGGCAAGATAAAATTAACATCAGAGAAAATTTTAAAATAAACAAATTATTCTCAAAGGTCATGATTTTCCCATTAATCTCTAATTTAAAAACCCCTCCTTACACCCACACTCTTTTCTCTAATAAAGCCCAGTTCCTTTGTTCCAATCAACTGGTCCATGACTTCCTTCTTCTCACCCATCTCTCTGTCACAGCTAAAGAACAGTCTTCCTTGTTCCAACAGCCTCCTCCTAGTCAGCTTGCCTCTAAGGCTGCTATTCTCTTGTGTTTTCTTTCCCATTCTCACTTTTAATCAGCCCTCACTTCCTGCTTCTTAAAGACTGGGTTCTCCTGGCCTTTTTATTTATTTATTTTGTGGTAAAATATACGTAACCTGAAATTTATCATTCTATCAATTTTAAATGTACAATTCAGTGGTATTAAGTACTTTCAAAATATTGTGCAACTGTTACATCCCCATTATCCATTTCTGAAACTTGTTTATCTGAATGTTGGCATCTATAAAAAAGAGGGGTGCTAATGACACTGGCTTTACCCTGTAAGATTTTGAGAACTAAACATAGTAATGTACCTGACTATACTCTGTTAGCTCTTAAAATACCATCCAAATGTTTATTATTATAGTAAATAAAGTTGTAAAGTACTATCATCTAAGTAAAATATTATTATTCATTCATTTATTTATTCCACAAAATATATCAAACTTCTGTTATATTCCATAGGGCAGAGGAGGGAAATTTCTCAAAAGGGAATGAGACAAGGCTATTTCTCTGGAAGCACTCACAGTTTAGTCAGAAAGCTTTGTGCATAAACAACTACAATTCAGTACTACAAATGGCATTGTAATGGTGTGAACAGTCGGTATGGCAATGACTGATTCTGACAGAAGGTGTAGGGAGGCTTCATGGGGTCTATATTTAAGCTGGGTTTAGAAAGATGTTGGTGAGCTCATGATGGAAAAAGGATGGTGCCCTCAGGGTGCCATAGGGAACATAGCCATTTTGGAAGTGAAAAGATAACTGCTTTTTGGCCTAATTCAGAGTTCTGGAGACTCCAAGAAAATAAACACAGGAGGAGCCAGGCTTGGTGGCTCAGGCCTGTAATCCTAGCACTTTGGGACGCTGAGGTGGGTGGATCACCTGAAGTCAGGAGTTTGAGACCAGCCTGACCAAGATGGAGAAACCCCATCTCTTCTAAAAATACAAAATTAGTGGGGCATGGAGGCGCATGCCTGTAATCCCTCTCAGGAGGCTGAGGCAGGAGAACCACTTGAACCCGGGAGGCGGAGGTTGCGGTGAGCCGAGATCGCCCCGTTGCACTCCAGCCTGGGCAATAAGAGCGAAACTCCGTCTCAAAGAAAAAAAAAAAAAAAAAAAAAAAAAGAAGGAAAATAAATACAGGAAAAGCCCAGGGAGACCAAACTTTTCTCAGACTCACTCTTAATACCCAGGGACTTCTTTGGTAATCCTTCAGATTCCTTATTTTAGCTTCTGTGAATTTAAGTTTCTCTCGAAGCATGAATCACCTAATAAGACAAAGTTACATGTGTAGTGTTGAGGGATTTCCTTTCCACTTATAAACATGATAATAATAATAATGATAATTACAAAGCAATCAAAAGGTCACTGGATAGAGGAAGAACCATTTTCATAAGGTCAGGCCATAACCCCATTTGAGCTGATTTATAACTTGCTTCTGGACACCATGAGCCAACAACATTGCACTGATCAGTGGCATTACCAAAAAGAAAAATAGCCTTGACTGACAAACTATGTAGATCATTAACTATTTCCCCTGGGATTGGAATGCAGCAAGCCCAGCAGACAAATCAGAGTTCCTTGGAGAAAGAGGTCTCAAGAGCCTGTTCCATTGTAGAGAACGCCAAGAAAGATGACACCAGGAAGCTTCACTTGGCAACTTTCTTCAAGCAGAGAATCCCCTTTAAACTGTAGATTTTTAAAAAGATGTGGCCCCTGATATTCTCTGTTGTATCCTCAGCACCTAGCATCTACAAGGGTGACAATAAATATGTGTTGCGGTGCATTGGATGGTCCAAAGATTGCTCCTTTACTAAGAAAGCACCAAGCTGCAAGTAAAATTCTCAACCTGAGCAAAGTTATTTCTTTATTAATAAAGAAATTTCAGGGTCAGGCATGGTGGCTCATGGCTGTAATCCCTGTGCTTTTGGAGTCTGATGTGGGAGGATCACTTGAGCCCAGGAGATTGAGACCAGCCTGAACAATGGAGGGAGATCTCATTTGTACAAAAACAAACAAACAAACAAAAAAAACAAATTAGCTGGGCTTGGTGGTGTGCACCTGTAGTCCCAGCTACTTCAGAAGCTGAGGCAGGAGGATCACTTAAGCTCAGGAGTTGAATGTTGCTGCAGTGAGCTGTGATTGTACCACTGCACTCCAGCCTTGGTGAAATAGCGAGATTCTGTCTCAAAAGAAAGAAAGGAAAAATAGAGAGGAAAGAAAGAAGAGAGAGAGGAAAGAAAGGAATGAAAGAAAGAGAAATTTCAGCTCTTGCCTCTTTCCTCCTGCCCTTCAGAGTATTTGTGCATTGGAAAGAAAAAAAATGGGAAAAAGCAGGATTTTTCTTCCTTGCCCTGTCTTCTTGTTCCACAGCGTTTTTGTCCTTTTTCCCAGCCTAGGGCACAATAGGATCTCTCCCTGCATATGCTACTGAATCTAGAGGGATTAAAACCAGTAGGTCTCTTTTCCTGTTTCTGCTTTTGGTTGCTGTTCCACAAGTACCACCTGAGGGTTAAATAAAAGGAGGCAGTTTCTCTTTAAGTCATGATCCTTCTCCATTTTTTTTTTTTTTCAGCAGTAGCCTTTTTCTTTTACCATATTCCAAGAAGTAGAGTTTCTGCAAATTCTTAATAGCATGATAGGATAACATGGGCAAGTTACACCCAAAGATGCTAAGTTACAAGCTCAAACTCACATGACACAGCTGGTTTGGCCCTGCCATTAGAAATTTTGTTTTCTCTTCTTCCCTGACTCTCCTCCTGGGCCTGCTAGAAGCCTCTTTCCTGCTCCCCTCCACTCTCAAATAACTTATATTTCTCTCTTCATGATTCTCCTTAGTGTAGGAAACCCAGTTCTAAAATGCCTTTCACTGAGGCACAGCACTGCTCTGGAGCCATATTCTTCCTGGGCCTATCTGTTAGTAATATTTCTTTTCAGGGATTTCCAGTCATATTAGAATATTTGAAAATATTTAAGGCCAAATATTTCAGTGTTTTTTCTTTCCAACTTTCATTTTGGTTCAAGGGGTACATGTGAAGATTTGTTACATGGGTAAACTGTAGTCATGGGAGTTCAGTGTATAGAAAATTTTGTGACTCATGTAATCAGTATTTCAATTTTAAGCATAAACCTCCATCCTTTGTCTGTGATTTTTTAAAAAATAAGTCTCCCAGGGAGTTTGCTATTTTTTTCTAAAAGGCCAGAAGCCCATGATATCATTGATTTCTACCTTCAAATGCTGAATCCAAATGCAATGTTTTATAAATCCCAAACTGGTGGCAGATCATTCTTTAAAGAGAAACTAGTAAAATTAATAGAGCCAAATTTGAAAATAATGATCATCCAGCCCTGGTTGTGGGATATAAATGAATGCCAGCCCATAAAGGAACACCGGTAGCAGCATCTTTATGAGCTGATGTAAACATTTCAAAGAGGTAAGTGTGGTTGACAAAAAGTTCTACTTGAGGAATAAATGGGCCTGTAGACTCCTAAAGTTCTTCCTGAGAAACAAAAAGAGGAAGTAGTAGAGTAGGGCCTAAAAGTCTTTGTATCACAGGAATAGAAAATCAAGAAGCAATCTGTCCAAGCTGACCCTACTCCAAATAGATTTTGTGCAATTGAAACAATTTTGAGTCCACAAAACTCTAGGCAATAATAATGAGTGGGGCGCTTCCCAGTTATTTTCCTGCTGGGAACCTACCACTCATACTAGATCTGGTCAGGTCCTGGTCTGAGACTTTTTGGATTTCAGTGCAATACCTAGGAAAATGACTTTTGTTTTCTCAGCAACCTTTGCCCTTCGTGCTATTTAGCCCCCCTTTGCCAGCACTGAATAGAGCAATGTTTAATAGTTCCAGCTAAACATTTTGTGTCTAAGTGTAAATCCACACATTCTTTAGAACCTCAGGCCCCTTGGTTAAGCATGCTTCCATTCCTTATATCCCCACAGGCTGATACAATGGCTACATCCTTTATGTCTTCTGAACACCTTTGCAGAAAACCTCTTCTTGCCTTTGTAATTGCAAATTTAAGGTTCTGCCAAAGTCTTATAAATTTGCCCATCTGGGAGGTATTGTGTGTTTTCCCCTCGGTATAGACAAGAGATTAATTCAGGTGGAGTTTACGTAAATAAAATTACATAAATATCCAAATCAATACCATATTTTTCAAATATGTATACATTTGTCATACTTGTAATATATTTATATATTACAGTAAAAATATTAATATAGAAATACAAAATTTAGATCTGTATTTTTGAAGGATATACAGATATGCGCATGCCTGGGCACGTACACACACACACACACACACACACACACACATACACACACACATACACACACACGGACATGGACATGGACATGGACACGTATTAGACATGTTAGAGTGAGTCCTTATGGGGATAAAGGGGATAGAAATGGGGAATAGAGATTTAAAAAAAAGAGAGAGAGAAATAGGGCTTTTCATGGACTGAGGATGATGTACCTGTGGCCCAAAACAAAACAAAAGATGGGAAAGAGTTTTCTTAGGTAGGGAAAGAGATGAAACAATGGATTAGGCAGAAGAAATGATACACAATTTACTCTCTCATTAATGAACTCAACCCATAATTACAGAGCATCTACTATGTCCTAGGCATTAAGGATATCTCAGTAAACAAGACAGTCATTAACAATCAACAGTACCAGTCACTGTTCAAAGCATATGACATGTATACTATAGTCCTCACATTAACCCAATTAAGATAAGTGTTGTTATTTTCCCCAGTTTAAATGATGACAAAGTTAAGGCACATAGAAGTTATGTGCTGAGTTGTCCTGCCACACAAGCAGTAAATGGCAGATGCCAAGTCTGAATACCAGCACTATGACTCTGGAGCCCACAAGACCACAGACTTAATCATGCCTTATACTTGCTTATAAATAGGAAACAGTGGCATATGAGATGAGTACTGACGCAATTCAAATGCTCCAAGTTCTCCAGCTCTCATCATTTACCTTTTGCTTGATAATTGATTGGACTGGTTCAGTCCCTATCCCAGGAGCCGTAGGAAGTTGGCTATGGTTCCTGTGATCAAAAAGTCTTTGGGAGTGAGGGGAAGTGGACAAAGCTATATTCCCCTGGTCATTTAGTACTGCAGCAAACTTCCTTACTCTGAAGCTGAGTCTGACTATGCCTGTCTTTTTTTCTATGTTCATATTATTTTTGGCATAAAATACTATTTGTTTTGTTCCTTGCCAGCTCCCCCACACCACTCTGTCCCAGGACTGTTTACAAAATATATTTGCATCAGAGTTTTAGTCAAAGTTTGAGAGTTAATGAGAGGAGACTTCAGGACAGCTCAGTATATGTATCAACTGAATATTTGACATTATTCTCTCAAATATCTCTGTCAGCATGCTGACAGTTGTTTGGTCTGTTGTTCTTCCCAAATACACATTTTGCAAAGTGGGAAAAAACTCTTGTAAAGATAGATAAAGAGAGTGGCAAGAGATGAGGAAAAGTCTTTGCAGCCAGACTAAGGAATCAGAATTTATCCGAAGGCAGTGAAAATCCATAAAAAGAGTTTCATGGGGGAACTATTGTAAGCAGTTTCTTTCTTCCTCCCTTCTCTTCATCCCTCTCTCTCTTCCCTCCTCTCCTTCTTTCAGAAAAATAATGGTAGAGAATGAATTGGAGAAAGCAAGAGTAGAGATTATTGATGTTGCAACTTGAGTAATGATGGTGGGACCAGAGAAAAATGGATGGATTCAAGATTTATTCAAGATTTAGATGATGAGGGAAGAGGCAGTGAGGCAGAAAGAGACATAGAGGGGTACTGAGTTGATTAGCAGGTGGAGTGATGGATTCATTAAGATAAGGAATCAAAAAGAAGAAATTAGTTTAAATGGGTATCTAATGAATTCCAGTTTGGACATGCTGAGTAATCGAATTTCCAAATAATCATGATCAGTAGAAGTTGGATATGTACATCAGGAGTGGTCACACGAGAAGAGAAAAAGACTATGGACCAAATGTCCATGAATATCAATCTTTAAGGAATGAACGAGGAAAGAGGAGCTCACCATAAAGACTAAAAAGGATGGAACAGAGAAGTGGAAAGTAGGACAGAGAAATCAAAGAGTGTTTAAAGAAGGAAAGAGTAGTAGGTCATGCCAAAGCTCAGAGACATGTTCTGGAAATGGTGTTTCTCTGAGTTACGTTTCCCTAATTTGATTATAAACTTCTTGTGCCACTGTCGAGTTTAAAATTGATGCTCAATAAGTAATTCTTGGTTGACAGAACACATTCTTCCTCTGCTCCCAAATATTTCAAGTCCATGCTCTTCTGAGAGCACAGACATTAGTTTCCTTTATGAAGAAAGACTGGTCATTTTCTTAAAAAGCTTGAGAAAATCTGTAGCTGAGTTATCTGTATAGATACATATAGCAGCAGTTAATCTGTCGGCGTGTTGTCTCATTACATGGCAAACGCCATATGTTTTAGAAAAGGGTGACTTTTCTCCTGACTTTCTGTTTTACTGCCTACTGCTTACAGTGGTTTCCTGGGTGAACCTCTTATTCCCTAAAGCAACTAAACTTAAATAATTTATTTTCTGTTAATAAATACAGGAATGAGGCTCTTGTGGGTGTGATAGAGGGTAGATATCTTAGATTGTGTATTGCAAAGAGTGGCTGGTGTCACATATTTGCTAGAGCTGGTACTAATGATTCATGAAGGCTTGACTTTGTGGTTCATAGAGCAGTTCCCATTTGGACTCAGTAGCACCCTGAATCAGCTTACTTTAAGTCTGGTCACAATTCTGGAAATTGGGTATCTCATCAGTCACTCAGAGAAAGAAAAAATTTTGGAAAAATATTTCTTGTAGTTAAAAACAGGAATAAAAACAATTTCACTTCCTGTAATTGGTGTGAAATTTATCTGCTCAGGCTTGTGAGTGCTTGGAAATTGTCTTTACTTCTTTTTTTAGTTGCTTTTTTCCATTTGAGCTAATTTTGCTCACAGAAAAACACTTAAAGCCAATTAGAAAATCCGTGGCTTTGGCAGCCATACTTATGCCTCCCCAAGAGGAAATAGAGCTCAACTGGTTGGGTTCTCTAGAGGTAGTAGCTGTAACAAAATATTGAATTAGCTCGAAGTCTAGCCTCAAAGGAATGTAGCTGATTCACTTTTGATTCACAGTGCTGAGAAATCCAGCACTGAATAAAAGTTAGATATGACTACTAGGCTACATTATCAATATATGCTTTTCCTTCTCATTGTCTTTCAGATGCCAAGAAGATGAGTAAAAATTCTCCCTCTTTTACATTTCTCACTCACTCATCAGGTACTGCCTATGGTGAGTGAGAAATGACCTACAACAACTTGTTGTCACAGGGGAGGCCTTCCAACTTTCTGGCTTGTATTAAAGTGTGCATTCTTTCATTTTTACCCCAAGAATTAAATTGACCAGACCCTGTTATCATTATATTTTACAGAAATGGCTTTCATCTGACATTTCTATAGATTATTCTTCTGCCTTTATATAGGGTCATTTGGTACGTTTTGATTTTTAAGTCTTAGATAAAACCATACTAGAAGATACTATCAGATACTATCTGCATGTCACTCACAGATATACATAATTCCTGGAAATGCTTTTTATGCCTTTTTATGAAATTAGAAAATAAACACTTTATCACCTATCATGTTTGCTTCTCTTTTTCCATGTCTGCCAGAGAATTTAGAGCCAAATATATTGCTCAAATACCCTATGCTAGTTGGTCCTTCACCTGTGAATCCCCCTCTGTACTGCATGGTGTCATAGTGGCTTCCGTACCAGAAAGAGCATGGCCTTTGTTCATAGGGCAGACCAGGGTTCAAATCGCAGCTCTACCTTTTGGCATTTCTGTAACCTTGGCAAGACACTTGATCTCTATGTATCCCAGTTTCCTTTTGTGCAAAATGGATAAACTTACTGTCATTTCGTTAAAGTATTTGTGTGAATTAAGTGAAAGCCTATGCTGTGGTCCCCAGTAGGAACTCAAGCTATGTTGGGCTACTTTCTTTCAGATGGACCACCTTGAGTTTTATTCTTAGATGCTTTGCTGAATTTAAATCTCTTCATGGTGGGGTGCTGACTGGAAAGAATAAGGATACCTCTCCAGCTGTATGAAAGGCCTTTTGTACAGGGGAGGAAGAAAACCTGAGGGAAGCCAGACAGCTGTTTACAATCTCCTACATAATTTGAAAATTGAACTTTCTTTGTACTCATTTGTAGCAAAACATGGTTTTAGAAACCTTCTTAACATAGTGCTCCCAGAAAGCCACCGTGGAGTTAGTGGCTGGAATCGATTGGTCGGTGTTAGTATAGGAAAACTAAATCCTCTTCTCACCTCAGGGTTGTAATTTAAAAACCTTGGTATGTTTTTATGAATTTTTATTTTAGAATAAATACAAAATTATATGGTTTCTTCTACACTCTCTCACCTGACTTAACATTATAATTATAAAAATCATTTTCATAATGGATATTGGGAAAATCAAGATTTTCTTTGGCCATGGAATCAATTTTCTTAAAGAAGATATGAGATTCAAAGCAAGCAGGAAAATTATCCCTAAGTTATAATCTCTATTTTATTATCAATCTGTTGACTAGTAAATAAATAGCAAGAATTATTTGGTTCACCAGTACATTTTTTTTTTTTTTAAATAAATGAAACTACAAATTGAGGTAGTTTAGTTTAGAAGTTAAAAATACAGGCTGAGTCCTGACTACTGGGATTTAAATTCTGGTTTGCTGCTAGCTAGTGGTTTGATGTTGGGAAAACTATTTAATTTCTTTGTGTCCCAGTGTTTTCACCTGCAAAATGAGTGCATAAGCTCTCTGTGCTAAGGGTAATGGCCTCCATCTCCATCCATATTCCTGCAATAGACATGATTTCATTTTTTATTATGTGTGTATAGTATTCCATGGTGCATATGTACCACATTTTCTTTACCCAATTTGGCACTGATGGACATTTTGGTTGATTCCATGTCTTGCTATTGTGAATAGTGCCGCAATGAACAAACGTATGTATATGTCTTTATGGCAGAATGATTTACATACCTCTGGGTATATATCCAAGAATGGGATTGCTGGATTGAATGGTAGTTCTGCTTTTAGCTCTTTGAGAAATTGCCACACTGGTTTTCACAATGATTGAACTGATTTACAATCCCCAAAATAGTGTGTAAATGTTCTTTTCTCCACAACCTCACCAGCATCTGTTTTTTCTTTTTTTTAACTTTTTATTTTATTTTTATTTTTTGAGACAGAGTCTTGCTCTGTCATTCAGGCTGGAGTGCAGTGGCACAATCTCCGCTCACTGCAACCTCCACCTCCGAGGTTCAAGTGATCCTCATGCTTCCGTCGTCCAAGTAGCTGGGATTATTAGGTGGCAACCATGCCTGGCTAATTTTTGTATTTTTAGTAGAGACGGGGTTTCTCCATGTTGGCCAGGCTGGGCTCGACCTCCAGGGTGCTGGCCTCAGTGTGTGTTTTCAGCAGCAGTGGTGGAAGTATGCCAGTGGTGGTGTTAGGGTGGGGGTAGGTCTACTGTTTAATGTGCCTAGTTTCACTTTAGTGGCAATGTTGGTGTAGCACTGGGGCACTGGTGAGGGTTCAGGGCTGGCAGGATCCATACCCGCCAATGCTCCAAGGACAATGATGGCAAAGCAAGCATGGGAGGGTGGGGTGCATTCATGCCATCAGCAGTCCCTCCCACTTTTCCAAGCGGGTATCTTTGCCAGCTCATGTCCATGGGAATCATGGTGTCTCCTTCTGATAGGATTCCAGAAATCTTTGGTGAGAGTGGGCCACTCCTTGTCTGTTCAACTCACCCCTTCCCAGGAGTTGCTGGGGACCAGGAAGAGTCCCTATGCTTGGCAACCTGTGTGGGGTTTTCTCAGCTTTCTCCTCTTTCAGTCCAGTGTCTTTATTCTTCCTGTACTCACTATCAATGCCTCCCCTCCAAAGATCTGCTCAGGGTGTGCTAGTCTTCCTGACATCCAGTGCCTCAATGGGAGATGTTCCTCCTGGCTGCCTCTAGCCAGCCATATTGTTCCACTGAGTTTTACATTTTGTTTTACTAGTTTTACAGTTTAGGTCTCATGTTCACATCTTTAATTCACTTTGAGTTTTTTAATATGGTATGAGATAAGTGTTGTTTCATTCTTCTACATGTGAATATGTTGTTTTTCCAATATCATTATTGGAATGACTATCCTTTCCCCACAACGTGGACTTTGTTAAAGATAAATTGACTGTAAATGTGTGAATTCCTATTTATTGATCAATCGATTTCTCTATTCTTTTCCATTGGCTTATATACATGTTTTTATGCACGTATCATACGTTTTTATTACTATAGCTTTGCAATATAATTTGAAATTAACTAGTGTAATGCTTTCAGATTCATTCTTTATCTCAATATTGTTTTGGCTATTTCCCTTTTGATTTTTTATTCGATCCATTGATTGTTTTAGAGTGTGTTGTGTAATTTCCACATATTTGTCAATCTTTCAGCTTTCCAAACTTTTAAAATTTATTAAGTCTTGTTTTGTGGCCTAACATTTGACCTATCTTGGATAATGTTCCATGTGCACTTGAGAAAAATGTATATTCTGCTATTTTTGGGTAGAATGCTTTGTATGTGTCTGTTAGGTTCAATCAGTGTATAGTGTCCAAATCCTCTATTTTCTTATTAATCTTCTATCCAGTTATTCTATCAATGATTAAAAATGAGATATTGAAGTTTCTGCTATTATTGTTCAGCTATGTATTTCTCCCTACAATTCTGTCATTGTTTGCCTTATATATTTAGGAGCTCTGATGTATGATGTGTATTTATCTGTAACTGTTATATATGTTTAGTAAATTAACCCTGCTATCAGTATATAATGTTCTTCTTTGTTTATTGAACGGTTTTTAGCTTAGTCTGTTTTGTCTAACGTTAGTATAACCGCCTTTGTTCTTCTTACTATTTGCTTAGAATATATTTTTCCATTTTGTCACTTTTACCATATGTGTGTCCTCTAGAGTTACACTGAGTCTCTTGCATACAGTGTATACTTGGATCTTGTTACATTACCCATTCTGCCAATATATGTGTTTTGATCAGAGAGTTTGGGCCATTTACTTAGTAATTGCTGATAGGAAAGAAATTGCTATTGACATTTTGTTATTTGTTTTCTGTTATCTTACAGCTTTTCTTTTGCTCCTCATTTCCTTCCTTACTGCCTTCTTTTGTGTTTAGTTGGTTTTTATTTGTTGTTCATTTCGTTTTTGTCTTTGTTTTTTGTGGTGATGCTACTGGGGCTTACTGCCCGATGTGTTAGAAGTTAATATTAAGACACTGGGTTTTTGAGGGAAAAAAACCTTTTCTATTATTAGTTGACTTTGAAGGAGACAGAAGTCCAGTTTAAATTTGTCTCTCCGTGTTGCCTTTAAGAGTTTTTTAATATGGTATGAGATAAGTGTCGTTTCATCCTTCTACATGTGAATATGTTGTTTAAGACAGTAATTTTATTAGAAAAGTTTTAGGGGGTGGATTTTGAGATTAGCAGGTGATTGGTGGAAGGAAAGGTAAGGTCTGGAAAATCTTTTGGCATGTGTAGTTTTTAATGTCTTTTTATTGATTTCATGGGTAAATTTAGGTGGAGTTTTAGTATAAAATATGTGGCAGAAATTTAGACTGTGACATTGGTAAGCTTGTTTTGTGTAAATTTTAGCCAGCTATATTGGTTTTCATTGATTTTTGTCAATTGTGTTATAAGTGAAAGGAGTTCAGCTTTTCAGCAAGTTGTTTTTTCTTCTTGTTTTTTCTTCTCATGTATCCAGATGCAAATTCAAGCATTTCTGATAGTTATTGATTTCTTTAACTCTTTGGGGCCCAGTTTCAGTGACATTTTGGTTCTCTTCTCAATTCTCATTGCATATATGCTATAGATATCTTCTTTGTGTTTAATGGGGATTACATGAAACATCCCAAAGTTACAATGATCGATTTAAAACTGATAATGACTTAACTTTGCTTATGTACAAAACTCTGGTTCTTTACAGTTCCATCCTCCTCTATTTTATGTTATTCACGTCACAAATTACATCTTTACATTTCGTGTACTCATTAGCATAAATTTATAATTATTTTGTGCTTTTGTCTTTTCGATTTTATTAAATCATTAAAAATGGAGTTTAAAACCAACATTATAAGCTTTTATATTTGCCCCTATGTTTACATTTACCAGAAAAATTTTATATTTTCACATGGCTTTGAGTTATCTCCCAGCATCCTTTCATTTCAACTTGAAGGTCTCCCTTTAGCATTTTATGTAGGGAAGGTCTAGTGGTAATGAATTCTTTTGGCTTTTTGTAAAATCTGGGAATGTCTTAATTTCTCTCTCATAATTCATTTATTTATCAATATGTAATAAATGTACACAGTTTTGGGGTACATGTGATAATTTATTTATATATCTCCTTTAATGTTTTTTGTTTTTTGTTTTTTTTTTGAGACGTAGTCTCTCTCTGTCGCCCAGGTTGGGGTGCAGTGGCACAATCTCAGCTCACTGCAAGCTCTGCCTCCGGGGTTCACGCCATTCTCCTGCCTCAGCCTCCCGACTAGCTGGGACTACAGGCGCCCGCCAACATGCCCAGCTAAATTTTTTTTTGTATTTTTAGTAAAGACGGTGTTTCACCGTGTTGGCCAGGATGGTCTCGATCTCCTGACCTCATGATCCTCCCGCCTCGGCCTTCCAAAGTCTTGGGATTACAGGCGTGAGCCACCGCACCCGGCCATATCTCCTTGAATGTTAAAGGACACATAAAATTCTGTTTTTACAGGTTTTTTCTCCTCTGAGAAGCTCTCTTTATTATAAAAGTATTTTTTTTTGTAACTTTTATTTGAGGGCTAGGGTACACGTGCAGATTTGTTATATAGGAAACAAATCTTTTGTTATGGGGGTTTGTTGTACAGTTTATTTTGTCATTTGGGTACTAAGCCTAGTACCAGAGTTATTTTTTCTGATCCTCTCCCTTCTCTCATCCTCCACCCTCAAGGAGGCCCAAGTGCCTGTTTTTTTTTTTTTTCTTTGTGTTCATGAATTCTCATCATTTAGCTCCTGTTTACTACTGAGTACATGCAGTATTTGGTTTTCTGTTCCTGCATTACTTTGCTAAGGATAATGGCTTTATCCATGTTCCTGCAAAAGATATGATCTCATTCCTTTTATGTCTGCATGGTACTCCATGGCTTAGATATACCATATTTTCTTTATCCAACCTGGCACTAGTGGGCATTTAGGTTGATTCCATGTCTTTGCTATTGTGAACAATGCTGCAATTAACATTCACATGCATGCGTCTTTGTAGTAGAATGATTCATATTCCTCTGGGTATATACTCAGGAATGGTATTGCTGGGTTGAGTGGTAGTTCTGTTTTCAGCACTTTGAGGAATCACCACACTGCTTTTCACAATGGTTGAACTGACACTCCTACCAACAGTGTATAAGTGTTCCCTTTTCTCTGCACTCTCGCCAGCATCTGTTATTTTTTGACTTTTTAATAATAGCCATTCTGACTGATGTGAGATGGTATCTGATTGTGGTTTTGATCTGCATTTCTCTAATGACCAGTGATATTGGGTTTTTTTTCATATGCTGGTTGGCTGCATGTCTGTCTTCTTTAGAAAAGTGTCTGTTCATATCCTTTGCCCACTTTTTAACGGAGTTGTTATTTTTTTCTTGTAAATTTATTTAAACTCCTTGTAGATGCTTGATAGCAGGCTTTTGTCAGAAGCATAGTTTGCAGATATTTTTTTCCTTCTGTAGGTTGTCTGTTGACTATGTTGACAGTTTCTTTCACTGTGCAGAAGCTTTTTAGTTTAACTAGATCACATTTGTCAATTTTTGCCTTTGTTATGATGGCTTTTGGTGTTTTTTTCATGAAATCTTTGCCAATTCCTATGTTCAGGATGATATTGCCTAGGTTGCCTTTCATAGTTTTGGGTTTTCCATTTAAGTCTTTAATCCATCTTGAGTTGACTTTTGTATGTAGAGTAAGGAAGAGGTCCAGTTTCAATCTTCTGCATATGACTAGCCAGTTATTCCAGCACTATTTATTGAACAGGAAGTCCTTTCCCCATTGCTTGTTTTTGTTAGCTTTGTTGAAGATCAGATGGTTGTAGGTATGCGGCCTTATTTCTGGGTTCTCTATTCTGTTCCATTGGTCCATGTTTCTGCTCTGTTTTTGTACTAGTACCATAGTACTTTGGTTACTGTAGCCTTGTAGTATAGTTTGAAGTCAGATGATGCGATACTTTTTTCCTTGCTATTTTTGCTTAGCATTGTGTTGGCTATTCGGGCTCTTTGTTGGTGCCTTATGAATTTTAAAATAGTCTTTTTCTAGTTTTGTGAAGAATGTCGTTGTTAGCTTGATAGGAATAGCACTAAATTTTCTTTACAGTTTTTTTTTCTGTCAACACTTTAAATATGTCCTACTGTCTTCTGAACTGAAAGTTTTCTATTGAGAAGCCTGCTGACAATCTTATTGAAGATTTCTCATTTGTAATGAGTAATTATTTCTTGAGATTTTCAAAATTCTTTATGTCTTTGACTTTCAGTAGTTTGAACACAATGTGTCTTGCTGTGTTGTGTTTAGGTTAATTCTATTTGGTGTTTGCTGAGCTTCTTGAATTTATATGTCCATGTCTTTTCTCAAATTTGGGAAGTGTTCAGCCATCATGTCTTCAAATGAGCTCTCTTTCTTTTATCTTTTCTTCTTTTACCAGGATTCCCATAATTCATTCAGTTAATGGTGCCCCATTACTAATGAGTCCATTAGTACCCATTAGGCTACCCATTAGGCTAGTTTATCTTTTATTCAGTTTTTTCTTTTTGTTACTCAGAATTGATAATTTCAAATTACCTGTCTTCATCTTTAAAAATTCTTTTCCTCTCTTGATTCCCTCTAGTTAATTTTTAAATTCAGTTCTTGTATTTATTTCTTAGATCTACAAATCTGGTTTTTTTTAATTCCTCTTTTTTGATATTCTCATTTTGTTCCTACAATATTTTCCGATTTCTTTTAGTTTTCTGTCCTTTTCTCTAGGTCTTTAAGCATATTTAAGACAATTGTTTTAAATTCTTTGTCTAATTTTTCTGAAGTCTGTGTTTCTTTAGGGTACATTTCTAGAGGTTTGTTTTGTTCTTTTGAGTATGTTTCCTTATTTCTTTGTATGTCTGGATCTTTTGTTGGAATTGGGCATTTGAAAAAATAGTCACCTCTTCTTGTCTTTGCAAACTGACTTTGTGCAGAAAAAGACCTTTACCAATCAGCCTAGCATGAAGGTTGAACGTCTTCTCAGACCTTTTCTGAGCATTCATGTTCTCTCTATTTGTGCATGTGCTTTCCCTCCAATTCTCCTATATGAAGAGCTGATTTTAACATGTCTTAATTTCTCTGTCTCATCCTTCTCAAAGTCTTAGATGTTTTACTGTATTTCTTTTCTTATTATCTCTTGTCCGCAGTCACCTGTGCATTTTCATCTGCTTGTATCTCTCACAGGCCGAGGTTATTGCTACTCTTTTCAGTGGCTTTCAATCTAATATCCAAACTATGCCTACATTCTTGCCTGAGTTCCAATTTAGGAAAGAGAGAAACCACTCCTGCCGGCAGCCTCCAGACAGACAAGACAGACATTGTAAACATGTCCTGCTTTTTTTTTTTCATCCTGTTTCAAGGGAGGAGACAGGAATTGGATCACTTCCTCTCAACCCCACTACACTATGATGATGGAGAGACTAGTGCAAAGGCTAGGAAAAATGCCATGAAATTTTCTACCATTTTGAGTGTGGCTTTTGCTTGGTTGGACATTTTCTTGGTTGCTGCAGACTCTTGACTGATTTCCAGAGCTCTCACAAGGCTATTAAGTCATTCCTTTGTTGTTTACTTGATGTTTCTGTGGTGGAAACAGGACCTGGATTTTTCTATTCTGCCATCTTGCTGACATCATCTTCTCCAGAGATAGTTTTTAATCTAAAAAGACAATTAAGATTGAACACCAGTGAACTCTACCACTAAAGGAAAATGGGAAAGGACTCCATAAAGATGCCTAAGGATAAGGCAAAAAGAAGGAAGAGAACCAAAAGAGAATCATATCCTAGAAACCAAGATAAGAAGTAGTCTCAAGGAATTTTTGGTAAATAGTGTTAAAATCTACAAAGATATCAAATAAGATGATGACTGATATCAGCCAACTGGATTTGGAACTGTAGAATGCTGAGGGTGGAAGCAATTTGTTATGTAGCTATGGGAAGAGTTTACCTGAATAGTGAAGCTGCATAACCACTAAGGGTCTCAGAAAACTGAAACAAATGATGTCAAACCCAAGAGTGTTTAGAAAAAGGATAAAACATCCAGGATTTATGAAATGCTATTTGTAGAGCTGTACAGAAAACTGTTTTTCAAATCAATTCCAGCAAAAAAAAAATGTTGGCTTCTGATTTGCTTTTCCTCAATTTAAAACATATGTGTCTTGTGATTCTGTGTCATCTCTTGTTTATTGCTGCTTTTTCAAGTGATGCTTTTGTGGCTAAGAAATCAAAGGCCAGATTTCTCTTCTTAATATGAATTCTATTTAACTACTTCGATCTTCCAAACTTCCCTTTGCATCCCATACTGTATCCTAGGGGCATTACAAATTTCTCCTTTGATAGTATCATATTTCTACATTTTAAATCTAAATCCAAATGGATAAATATCTTTACAAAACTGATCAGTCAGAATTAAAAGAAACAAGTAAAAAAATGCTCCTCAGGGGGCCAATATCCTGGGTCTGATGATGGTAAGCCAGTTAATTTTGTTTCAATCCAAAGCCAGAGAATGCACTTACCCCACAAACCTATCCTGTAGCCCCATCAATGCATGCTTTTCGCCATAAGATAGAATGTGTGAAAGACGATGGACAAAGTTCATTTATACTCAGAAGAATAATTAAAATTATACGTAATATTTGACTCAAAGAGGATCAATATGTTATTTCACTTACTTATTCACTAACTCTTCCCATAACTATTTCTTGGACAACCATACTATGCCAGGCACTGTGTATGCAGAGGTAAACATAGTCCCATCCCCTCAGAGGCTTACACAGTCATAGATACAATTAAAGAGATAGGTACAATGCACTGTGGTAGGTGAAAAGAAGGAGTAACCAATATCACAATTATAAGCTGAAAGCACACTCAAGAGTTGTTTGGGAGGTATGCCAGCTGCTCAGTTCATTTTACATGGGCTTATCACTGTCATCCCTATTGATAAGAATGTACTTGCTGTATTTACTTCTTTAACATGAGTGCGGTTTTGTGACAGGGTTTACATGACAGCATGGCTTGATATATATCAGGAAACAGTTAAACAGAGTAATCACTCAGTGCCTACAGAGTGTATAGTAAGGTCCTGGTAATTACAAACCACAGACAGGGTGCTCCTGGGCCTTCAGTATGGACAAGACCAGTGTGAGTCATGCTGTTTGTATCACAGGCTTTAGGTGACACAATGAGTACAAACACTGCTTTGCTTCCTTTCCTTGGTGTTATTTCATAGCTCTCAGTAGTCAGAATCTTGCAGGAGAGAAAGAGTGGACCATTACAGTCAAACATAAGAGACTACCAGACCTTAACTGTACAATAGAAAATGTTGTTATCAGTGTTGTGATGTTCAGTAAATAACACCACCATGGAGTTCAATGTGAAGCAAAACATTCAACATAAACTTGGCTCTGGTTATAGATGATTAGTCAAGGTAGAGTTATATAAACATAGTACTTATAAGTTTAAGTCTTGAAAGCTGAATCTAGTCTGATTGCTGCTCCGTGGTGATATAATGTTAGTAAAACCATCCATCCATCCATCCATCCACTCGTTCAATGTTTATTGAGCCTCCTCTATGATCCAGGCCTTAGGTGGGTTTCAGGTGTTAGGAGATTTTAACAACTCTTTGCCTTTAGAGGTCTACACCCAAATAGAGAAGATGGTATGCCGATGATTATATTGTGGTAATACCAGTGCTATCATATGGATAAACACAGTGGGATCTGGGAACACATGGAAGAGGCATTTATTTAAGATGAAAAGGCCAGGAGATGGTTTCTCTAGGAGGTAGTACGTGGATGAATTTTAGAGTATGACAACAACTGGCCAGCACAAGGTTAAGAAAGAGAAAGTCTAAAGGATGGTTTGTCTCTCAGATATTGGCACTTTTGTAATAGAAAGCAGATTCTTGCCATATGGCAAGATCCTTATTAACCTAATTTGGGGTAAGAACTTCCTTTAAGTAAGAAACCAAGAAAGAAACGTACTGAGAACCCTTCTCAAATACAAACTGGAAGAACTACAACTTGTAATGGTCAGACTTTTTCAGCAGCAAAACAGTACTGGGCCTCCTGGCAATCACCTTTAGGCCATCTTATCTCCTCTCTGTAAAGACTCAGGGTGTTTCAGAGGGAACAATAGTTAGAGCTTAGACATCTGTTCTAACCAAACTCTCATCTCACACTTGAATTCCTGTTTTGCCCAGTTTTGAGCTCAGGAAATAAGCTTGAGAATAGGCTACAATCCCTAATATGTTTTCAGAGGTTAGAGCCCACCTGATCTATTGCCTTCTTTTTACCCATTTGGCACCAAAGGAGAGGAAGACATGTCCATGTGAAAACACTTGATTATATATCACTATTTATTTTCCTGAATATTAAAACATTCTTTAAAAATTTTCCAACAACAATGTATTACTATATACGTTCAATGTGGATACTATGCATCTATTAAATATCATTTTATATATTACTTAAACAGTGCCAGTTATGTCATATTATGTAATAAATAGGTTATGGAACTATATGAAAAGTATGATTTTAAATTTGTATGTAACAAAGGTCTACACATGTTTTTCTTCTTCAATGCCTTACCCTTTGATGACTGGTACAGGGATTACTACAGAGACAGCTTACAGCCAAGGATACACAAATGGATGTTATGTTCTAAGTTAAACTTGTATGTGAAAAAGCTGCCTGTTATGTCTTACAAAGAGGGGCATTCCATCAAATATTCTAGCAACTTCCCTTTCCTCTATTGATAAAAATGGCTAGAGTGGGGAAGAAGGGGTTATGGAAGCAAGGGAACATATTGGAAGAGCATCTCTGAGGAAAAGCCTTCTTGTGGAGTTGCTCAGTGTGGCGTGTCAGAGAGGGGATGGTTCCTCTTCATTGCCCACTCTAGCCTTGTAGCTCCATGGAGCGAGGCAGGAACAACATCAATTTAACAGGTGTCTAGGCCACTTCATGGAACCGGCAACGGACCACCTATCCCAAAAGACTGTCTGGAAGATAGATGAACCTGCATTTAGGGACCCTTGAAAATCCCCTGGGAGTGGAGGGACAATGCAGCAGTACTGTCTCAAGCAATCTCTAGCATCAGAAGGCAACAGAGGGGTGGCTGGCATCCTAGTATGCAGAAGGACAACTCAAAGATGTCCACACCTTAATTTTTGGAACATCTTTGGAACATCTTTGGAACATTACCTTACATGGCCAAAGAGACTTTGCAGATGTAACAAGATTATGGGAAATTAAAACTGGGAAATTATCCTGGATTATCTGATGGGCCCAATGTAATCACAAGGGGTTTAAAAGCAGATAACTTCATGAGTGAAGTTAGAGAGATGCCACAAGTCACAGAGATTCAAACCATGAGAATACCATTGACCTGGTATTGTTAGTTTGAAGATGGAGACCTGAATTCTACCAACTACCTGAAGGAGCCTAGAAACCAATTCTCCTCAAGAGCCTTTGGATAAGGGGCCAGGCTGGTCAACATGTAGATTTCAGCCTTGTGCAACCCTAAATAGAATATGCAGTGGAGTCCACCAGACTTTAGGCCTACAGAACTATGGATATGGGTGCTGTTTCAAGATATTACATTTCTGGCAATTTGTTATGCCATCAATATAAAATAAATACACACCCAAGATCACTTAATGGTCACCCAAAAAGATCATGGCCGAGTAAAGTGACTCCAAATCTCCATTGATGGTCTTCACTGGTCTGAGCAGTCTTCTTTTCCCACCTCTGCATGTGCCCACTCTGCCATTTATGTTGAGCTGGTGACTAGGCACAGAGAATGTGAGGAAAAGAGAAGGCAGGTCATATCCATACCACCTTTTCCTCAATTGCTGCAAATTCACACTGATAGGCTGTTTATAGTTTGGGGTAAATTGTTAAAAAGTGAAGTTTGGCAAGAATTATTGAGAAAGTAAATCCTTCTCTGTATTTACATTGCTGTGTTTAGACTGTAATTCTTATTTGTTTGATAGATACAGAAAAATAAAAAAATAATTAAATCTGCATGCTAACAGTGGTTATAGCTACTTGGTTATATCTTTGGTTATATCTTACAAAGAGATTGTATCTTACAAAGATTTACAATGCTCTTCTAGATTTTCCAAAATTCTTACTGTTATACTGTTAAAATGTTATTTTAAAGGAAGTATACTTATTGTAGGAATTCAATTTTTGTTTCCCTTAATGGCTTGCATACTTTCAAGGGTATAGTCTTTATCTTCTACATTTCCCCCCTATTTACCCAAGTACCTAGTACAACAATGTGTTATTTGAAAATTGGAGAAAAACTAGTCTTTTTATTTTTTATTTAGGCAATTTTTTATTTCAGTAAACATTGAATGTGTTTATCCTTATCAATTACTAGGGTGATTTTATTGCAATAATTTCTAAGTAAGTATTTAATTACTTAGCAAAATAGTACCAGTTTGTTTCATCAAGAGTCTTGAGTAGTTTTTCTCTGTGTGCACAATTCTGTTATTGGAAAAATGAAGGGACTAGTTAATCTTTTTGAGCTTTTACAGTTTAGGATTACAAGATGACAAAAGAACATCCTAAGGATCCAATCTATACACTCACGTTTTAGACTCAACAAATGTCCAAAATGTTCTGTGCTCTGTCAATTTCTTCAGATAAGTGAACACAGCAGCTAAATAAACACTTAAGAAATTTGGCTGATTCACAGTTCATTTTTGATCTCATAATATGTGTGTGTGTGAGCGTGCATATCTGTGCATGCGTGTGTGTGTGTGGTGGGGAGGGATTTCACAGGAAAACACACATGAAACTATTTATAGCAAATATGAAATAAGTGCTGAAATAAGTGGCTTGGTAAGTTCAATTGCAAAGACAGAAAAGCATAACAACTGTCCCACATTTGTGTAGGGCTTTAGAGTTTTCAATGCATATATATATATATATATGGATAAATAAATTAACATCCAAAACTATTTTTTTTTTTGACATGGTCAAGGTCATACATAGCTAAGTATACAGAATCAGACCTAGATCCTGGAATGCTTGACCCCTTCGATGGGCTCTTTCTACCTCATCAAGGTGCTGCCCTGGAGCCCTTTCCACTACCTCAAAACATTGAGAAGCAATAGGAACTGAGAAGGTTTGGCCTGTCATGTCCACTAGCTCCAAGCCACTATGTGAGACTGTGGCAGACAGGCAGGCTGGATTCAGAAAAGGGAAATAATGGAGTCAGAACCCACTTCTCCTTTCCTTAGATCACTCAATTCAGAAACCCATGCTATTTACTCTTATTGGCCCTCCATCCACTGGAAAACCACATGCTATGCTTTAAGCATTTGTGGTAAATACAATTGATGGTGAATTTGCATATTTCCTGCTTTAACCTAAAGTGGTCTTATACATTGGTTGACTTCAAATCAGCATGGTCAAGTCCTTCTTTGGGGCTAATCAACTCCTACGATTGAGAGAAAGTGCTCAATTAGTGTTAGTTGTTGCTGTCATTGCTGTGATACTGTTTTAATTAATAGAATCTCACACCAATTTTTGTGCTTTCAACATTTCCATAGTGACCCTAATGGTTGTTGAAATCATCTGTCATCCCTACCACAATTCTTGTCTCACTCCTCTTCCCTTTGAACTGTCTGAGAGTTTTATTTTCTTCTACAATGAAACTACCACAATTAACCCCTCCATTTGGTTTCCATAATTCTACTTGGCTCTAGATTTATCTTTTAATTAATACTCCCTGACCCAATTTTTATCCACAAATTTTAAGATTAGATATTACTCTCATCCTTAAATTAGTGTGAAAGATAAGATTTTAAATAAATGGGTGTGATATAAACAGTATTGGACTATAAAGGATTTTTCTCTCAATTGGCATCGTTTACTTCTAAGAAAAATTGAGCCATGAGAAAATGTTTGTGGCAAGAAATACATTTGGTATTTCCCACACATTTAATATCTTAACTAATTTAAAATTTGATTTACAATCTGGTTCTATCTGGAAGCCTGAATTATTTTAAGATTAAAGAGGAAAAAGAGGAAGAATTATAAAATTGAAGATGGAGCAAAAAAAAAAGCTTGTTTTGAAAAAGATATGTGTATTTAGTAAGAACTTTTCCTTCAAAAATATGTTGGTTGATGTCATATTCAGAAGTGACATAAAGATCCTTAACTTTGCTAGTTACTCCCCATTTTAAAATCTTTTCTCTTCTGAAGCCAAATACAGACATTCATTTAGGCATCAATACACAATGCAAAGAATAGATTTTGGTGTTGAACTGATCTTGATTTGAATGTTACTTGTTGTATGACCTTGGGTAAGTTGTTAAACATTTCTTTTTTTTTTTTGAGGCGGAGTCTCGCTCTGTCGCCCGGACTGGAGTGCAGTGGCCAGATCTCAGCTCACTGCAAGCTCCGCCTCCTGGGTTTACGCCATTCTCCTGCCTCAGCCTCCCGAGTAGCTGGGACTACAGGCGCCCGCCACCTCGCCCGGCTAGTTTTTGTATTTTTAGTAGAGACGGGGTTTCACCATGTTAGCCAGGATGGTCTCGATCTCCTGACCTCGTGATCTACCCGTCTCGGCCTCCCAAAGTGCTGGGATTACAGGCTTGAGCCACCGCGCCCGGCCTAAACATTTCTTAACCTCAATTTTCTCATGTGTAAAACAGAACTAATAAGACCTACTGGGTAATGTTATTGTGAAGATTAGATAAACAAAATAATGCATGAGTTGAAACTTTAAAACATGGCACCTGGTAAAGAGCATGGCTTTAATACATATTTGCTTCCTTGTTGTTACTCTATCATTTTCTGTCTTCTTTTTTCTTAATGGTTGATGCTTGAAATCACCACTCAGTGGTGTTGCAGTCAGAGAGGCTGATATCTGACAGGATCTAGGAATTCATGGGATAAGATATAGAAGCCGTGTATGTGTGGAGAGGGGGAATATTCTTACTTTCAGCCAAAGAGATTTGCCCTAGGCTTGTTGAGAGAATGAAGACTTAAAATAATTTGGACCTTATGTTGGCATAATTTTCGTATGTAACACCTCTGGGGCGTTTGTTCTTCATTTAGTAAATAGAAACTGCCTGTTGGGTTCCATTGGCACCATTCCACCAAACAGCATTCTATAATGTTGCATGTGAGTCAGTTTTTTCCATTGGCATACCGTTCGGAATTTCCTCATCGTAGAGGAATATTCTACTATATTCACAAGTAGAGTCACCAAACTGGATAGATGAGTAGCTTGGCCTGAACACCTCTAGATGGTTGGCCAATTCTTACCTGAATTACGTTACCTGGTAATTCTGGGGAAGTTACATAAGGCCCTACAAAGAAGATCTGTGATTGCAAACCTATTTTCCATGCAATTTTGAAATGCTCAAATGTAAGAAAATAGCAATGACCAGATGATGGATTCCTTAAGATCAGAAACCTTGTCTTATTTCTCCATTGCCAAATAACATACCTGACATATATACACACATACATACCAAATATATATTTATATTTTGTATGATGCATAGTGTATATGCTATATATATTTATATATCATATGCTATTCAGCAATTTTATTAATGGAAACAGTAATTGATTGGCTTAAGAGAATGAAATATGAGGTTTTCCATCTGAATAACCTCTCTGCAAACTTAAATCTCAATGCAGACGTTATCTCCTTTGGTATTTGGTGCTCTCCCAATTACTACATTTCTCTCTGTACTGCTCTTGTATATTTGTCTCTTTTTCCAGGTACCTAAAGAAACAAAGCAAAATGAAACAAAACAACAACAAACTTTAATATAGGGACTGACCCTTGTCTATCAGTATTCAAACTTTTAACATTGTACTTGCTACAGAAAAGGCATTCAATAATTTTTTTTAATAAACAAGAGAAATAACATGTCCTGTGTATTTAGGAATCATTTCATATAGAAAAGCAAAAATTGGCTTTTATTTATTTAGGTTCCTGGTTCCAAAACCAACAAATTTATTATTAACCAAATGGCTACAAGATCATGTGAATGGCACAAGATCATGTAGAAAAATAGAAAACCAGATGAGAAAATGTCTTAGACTGTAGAGCATATGAACACATGTCAGAGTTGGGTGCTGAGAGCAGTGGATGTGCTGATTATTCTCCACTGAAGCTGGTATGTAGTAGTTTGGAGGGCGAAATTTTAGGACCTTGTCAAAGGGGGAAACCAAATAGAAGAGTAAAGGGAAAATATTTTTCTTCTATTCCCTCTTCCAGGGCTGCCCCCGCAAATTCAGATTTGGGAAGAATACTTAATCTCAGGAGTCTTAAGACCCTTTTAATTCAACTAGATTGATAAGTAAAATACATAATTCTATGGCAATCTATGCAATATTTGGCAAGATGTAATTTAACAGCAATGCTCATTCATTACAGATTCTAGGGTGATGTTCGATGGTTTCCAAATAGGAAGTATTATGCCATATTGCAGAATGGCCAATGTTTTCATTGAGATCCTAAGCAGCAAGTCATTCTTCCCATCAAAAGGTATTTAAGATGCTCCTCCTATGGCCAAAATACAAAACGCTCATTAGTCCAGAAAGGGCACACACACACACACACACACACACACACAAAACAACATGCCACTGACGTAGAGGGCTCAGACTAGAGAGATAGGGACCTATAACATCACAGAGCCATTCTAAATGATTAGTAGTAAGGCAGGTGGCTAGCACAGAAAGGCTTCAATGGAAATTGGCCATTAGACTTTTTACTTAAAGATTGTACTTGAGCTAGTAAAACATAGACAAACAATAAATAATTTGGTAAAGGCTCCAAAAAAATGGACATGCAAAAAAGACAGCACAAGGCAACACAATGTGGGGGCACAGAGGAGGGTCCCCAGGTTGTGAAATCAAAACACCACTTGAATTTGATCTATTTCCTAGATCAACCCAATTAGGATTGTTACTAGTTCTATAGACAGGATGATCTGAAGGTTGATATAGTCCTCGTATATCTTTTAGAATTTATTGTACTTATATGTACATGTGTGTATGTATGTATATAATATGTACATGTAATACACATACATCTACTTATGTATAATGAACCGTACATAATTCTCTTTATGGAGTAGATTTTTACAGATACTGTTGTTTCTTTCAAAAAATTCCAAGTTTAAAACCCTATTTATAGATCATGTCTGTGTATTTTCTCCCATTTTTGATTTACCGTATATATCCATCTATGTGTCTTCAAGTCAAATGAGCCCTATTTGTCATGACAATAAATACTCTGACATCCGGAGTAGACAAAATTAGTTGTGTATTATTCCTCACTGAGTTCTGACATATTGAAAAATTCTGATTGATTATGCTAGACCATACACTATCTCAAGGATAAAGTCATGATAAACGGTGATATTAGGAGAATGTGGCGAGGAGTGCAGACCTGAGTACTAACAGATTTTGGAGGAAACTGATGTCCACCTAACGCCCTCTTACAGACTAATATATCTTCCAATCTGTTGACTCTACATGGGATGTCCCTGACATACTTCAGCATAAAGAGGTAGGAAAAATATGAGTTTTGGGACCCAACAAGGAGAATTCAATCCCTATTCTACCTTTATGGGCAAATGATTAATCTTCCTGAATGTCAGTTCATCATTCTAATAGATATAGAGAATACAGGGCTGTTTGATGTTCAAATGTAATCATTTGTACACAGAAAAGAAACAGTAAGTGCCTAATGCATTTTAAGGTAATTTAGTCAATAAGTGAACTAAAACCATGTTCTACAATTAATTCTGAATTCAAAGCAGCCATGAATGCAGTTCAAATTGCTTAATCAAACATATCTTAGATCCTTTTTTTCAATGTGAAAATATAGAAAGGAGGTTTTCTTTGACCTTTTTTCCTGAAATTTCTTATTTTGCAGCTCTTGAATGAAAAATACCAGGTTCATTAAAAAATGTAGGATTTTGTCATTGTTTATATTCTTATTTTAATTTCTAATATTTACAGATGCTTATACCTCTGAATATTTATTTCTCAAGTTTTATCATACCCTCAAGAAACAGTACCCTCCTCTCTCTTCTTAAACAGTTTATTTCTAACTCGCTGTTTCAACGGTTTCAGTTTATCGAGGTCTGTTTTCTCAGGCACTTTCTTATGGATAGCATGAATTTGGGCATCTGTCTCCCTGTGGTAAGGTTTCAATTTGGTTAGGTGGCAAATTCACTGGCAGTTGTTACTTTTTTTTTTTTTTTTTTGAGACGGAGTCTTACTCTGTGGCCAGACTGGAGTGCAGTGGCTCAATCTCGGCTCACTGCAACCTCCACCTCCCGGGTTCAAGTAATTTCCTTGCCTCAGCCTCCCGAGTAGCTGGGACTACAGGCGCGTGCCACCAGGCCTGGCTAATTTTTTGTATTTTAGTAGAGACGGGGTTTCACCATGTTGGCCAGAGCAGCTGTTACTTTTTAAGATATCCCCCAAATCTCCTGGCACAATAGTGGGCAGATAGTAAATATTTGACATGGATTTACTTGCCGGATTTAATTGAAAAACAAAAACAACAACAACAACAACAAAAAACAAAAAGACAAAAATACTTCATGCTTAAGTATCTGAGCAAGGGATGGACCACAAACCCGAAGCTTGAGTTTGGTGCTCATTTACCTCTTGTCAAATCCTGCGATATATCATGCAATCCTGTTACACCAAAATCGTGCCAACTGTGACTCATTGCTCTAGAATTTCAGAAAGTCTTCCCTACTGTAACCTGTCTAAACTTGAAGTCACCTCATTTCCAAATCGTATTTCATGAAAAGAGGCCCTAGAATGTAGTCTTCTTGAGGTAAGTACGTCATCTTTCTTAAGATACTGTCATAAGATTAAAATAATAAGGATATCCCAGAGCCTAACTGTGGTTAAAGACAGAAGGAGGAATTGGATTTTATTTGGAACAATTTTATTTAGAACAATAAATGTTTACCTAAGGTAGTAAGCCAGGGAAGTTCCCTCAAAAATTTGGAGAGGAGACAGGAAAAGGGGCAGAGCAGAAAAACAGGAAGGACATAATTTAACTTCCAATTTTAAGTTCCGTGCTTGTGTATATGAATTCCAGACCTGATGCAAGCGCACAGGTTATAGGATCCAGGCAACCGTCTTTTTCTAGAGTAAGTTTATTATTCATCCCTGCATTGCAGCATCTAAGTACAGAGCCACAAAAACATTTGCTGTGTTGAAAAATCATTTTTGTGTGACTAGCCTCTTAAGAAGTAGTTTATTGATCAAGGTAAAATAGGGCCCAAATTAAAATTTTGATAGTTCAGAGAGAAATATTGCTAATAATATTGCAAATAGTACAGTACTAAGACAAAATGGTTGGAATACAAAGCAGTATCTGTGGGCTTGAGTTTTCACTCCACCTTTAACTAGTCAGTAGTGATTTGAGACACTACTCACACTCTGTTGTCCTTAGTTTCCTTTTTTTTGTACATGAGGATGTTAAACCTCTGGATTTTTTTCCAATTTGTAAATCGTCTGTTCTCTCTTAGATTAAAAAATAGGTTTTCCAGAATACTTTCATTCTACTTCCGTTTGTTTAAGTAAACTTTAGGTGAATTATATCTTGTGGGAAAGATAAAGAATGCTCATTCTTTTCTAGGATTTAATAATTGAATTAACCTTCACTACATCTCTAAAGAGGGTAGAGAAGAGATAATCTAACATTTATGGAACGCATAAAGTTTTCACCTTCATTTCATTCTCCACAAAAGCATTATAAAGTGAAAATATTCTCCAATTTACAGTTAAGGAAACTGAAGCTCAGAGAACTCAAGTAACATGCCTAAAGCCACAGAGCAGGTAGGAACTGGGCAGTGCCAGCCTCTGCTCTTGAGGTCTGTCTGATTTAAAAGCCTGTGTGACTGAGGTCCATAGAACCAGGGCACTTCCTCAATTTTGTAGCAATTCCATATTTTTGGGCCCAGGAAGAAAACCCAAGGTTTTTTGTTTGTTTGTTTGTTTGTTTGTTTTTGGAATAGAGTATAAGCTCAGGCTGAGGGCAGGATGCAGGAAAATATCCTACTGTAAAGTAATTTTTTATGCCAGAACCAGATTATCAGAGTTTAAAAATGATGAAAAATAAAATTGAGCTTGTTGTATTGACAATTTTTTATTAAATTATTGTAACACACTTAATATTTTCTAGAGAATATCTCAGAATGAATGCATTCCATACACTAGAAATGGATGAAACCTTTTTATGAGTATAGATTTTATTTTTCCAGATTATTGAGGTATAATTGACAAATAAAAATTATATATATTTAAGGTATACAAGATGCTGACTTGATTGAAACTCTGTTTTTTCCAAACTAGAGATCCTAGCCTCTCCAACTTCCTAACACTGCCGCTCACGTACATGATATCTGGAGTACAGTGGGGTCTTAATCTCAAACTTTATTTCTTCTTATAAAAAGTAATTTTCTTATCTAGAAATAATATGGAATACTTTCTTAGATGGGAGTACACCACTTTATTCCCCCAAGGCTCCTCTACACATGCACTGTACTGCCTTTTGATTTAGGAGAGAAATTTTTTCCCTCTGAACTTCCCTTGTGCTTTTTTTTCTGTGTTCCGAGTTTGTGTTGACTTTCAGCCTTCCGTTCCTTTTGTTGTATTTGACCCTGTGCCAAATGAAAGTCAGCACTTAAGTTATGAGTATCATTTTCTAACACAGTGACAGGAGGAAAACTCCACCTTCCACACCCACTACTAATTACCATATTGCTACAAAACATGACACTGCATCCTTCACCCATCACTTGTGAATTTTTGTTTTCCACAGCTCTTATTTCTCCAAAAATGTGTTTGAACCACTTGGAAAATATGCCTTTAAGTCATTCAAGAACTCAAGGAGCTCAGAGATCATCCTGGAAGCTGTGGCTCTTTTGCTCAATAGCTATATTCCTTTTTCTTTGCTCCTTCAGTTGGCTAATCTTTATTTTTCTCCAACTAGAGGTAAGGAGGCAATTGTACCTAAGATTGCTATTTGCTATAATCCTCTATTTGTTTTTCTAGTTATTATCATTGTCACTCAATATTGTTAGCAATAGTTGGCAGGAAGAGATGCGTATACATAATGTAAATACAATTCTAATATTGTCATGACATGGCTTTTGAAGTTTAGCTAAAAGTTTTGAGATAAAAGGTATCAGAAAATGCTAAATGTTAGATGCAGAACTCAGAGTTAAGCCAATTGACAGGGGCCTGTGGAGTATTTTTCTCTCCCTCTTCTATAGCTCTTGGTAGAATAAAAAAGGTAAAAATATGAATGAATATCAAGGAATGGGATGCAAGCTATAGTCTTATTTATGGAAAAGACTTAAAAAAGTAGTGAAAGACGGGATTAAGTAAATGACAGGTGGTTTGTGTGTCTTTGAGGAGGGAAATGGCCCTGAGCTAGGCGTAAGAATATCTGGATTCTGGATCTGGGTCTCCTAATAACCAGCTGTATAAATTTGATAAAGACATTTAATCTCTCTAGTTTGCAGATTCTTTATCTAAAAAAAAACTGGTGGTAGGGGAATGGATTTATTATGATGTTTCTTCTAGCTATAAAATGCAGTGATTAAGAATTTATTTAGGGATAGTATGAAGAATAAATGCCTAAGCCATTCAAAAGCAGGGAACAATGACTTTAGGTTGAATTGATCAGGGGAGACTTCACAGAGGAAGGAGAAAGCCCATATATATTTGGGAAGCCCCTGATGCTTGTCAGGAATTTCCCATTGAGATGCAGGCCAAGTTGTGGGCCTAGAGAATGGGATGGTACACTGGGAATGGAGATAAGTTTGGTTTTTTACTAAAAAAACTTTCCTCACAGTTGACCATATAGCACTGACCAAAAAGAAAATAAGAAATGCTTTATTTATTTCAGGATTTAGCCTATTTCTGGTTAAATTGTAAAACTCGAAGTTTTGGGTAGAATAAAGTGGTATATGTCCATCTTGAGAAAGGGTTGAAATGTAACTGCAGAAACATTTTTCTTAAGGGAACTGATCAGCGAAGATTTCAAAGATATAGTTCTACCACTTAAGATAAGTAAAAGTAATTGAGAAAAGATGCAGGAGGAAGCAGTCCCCTATGGATATTAATTTCACGTAGGTATAGCTTTGGCCAATTTTTCCACAGTAGCCCATTAATTTGTATTCCATAACTGTATGCAAGGCTTACGTGCAACACAGGCATTTCTAATTACAATCCTGCTCTCTCAAGAAATGTATCAAGCAGAAGTGTGAACTTTCTGGGTCAGTGAAGCTGAAAGAAATAATTGTCAGAAATTCTTAGTGTCTAGATTTCTGAAGAAGAGGAAGGGTGAGAATAGCAATAACTTAAATTTGGAAGTGCTTCTTTCTTCTAAAACTTATAAGATTAATTAGCCCGATAACCCTGAAGAACACTGAATATAAGCATCATCAGTTCCTGCATATGACTCGGGAATGAATGCACAGATGCCTTTCCCAAAGGCACCCAGGAGTTCTTGCAAAGGGAAAGAGAAAGTCAAATAATGCCAGATCATCTAGGACACCTCTGTTCAGAATCAAACTGGATTAGTCCCAGGTGTTTGAGCTCTGATTCTGATTTTTCTCTCCTAGATCCAGTTTCTCAGTGAAAGGTTCTGCCTCTAAAGATAACCCAGAGTTTCTTCCAAATTTAGGGAAGTATAAAATGTTTTTAGAATATTGTTCTGACAGGAAACTTACAGGATTTGTTTCTATGGGAAAAGCCAGTGGCCTGGCCCACCATGCATGATATTAGCTTCTACATTTCACTTTTCACTTACCTGTACTTCCCTTTCCCTATTGACCACAAATAAATATCTCTGGAAGAGAGGTCTGAAGGGCTGGCAGATAGTGAGTCATGATGTGGCCACTTCCACATTCTCACAATACCCATGAACCTTGAAGTTTTATTTTGGTCTCCACTCTAGTTTTTACATACAAAGTCCCACTTTCCAGATTGTCTAGACACTACTTTAAAAAGTGTACACTTAAAAAAAGTGTAACACTTTAAAAAGTGTTAGATGGGAAGCTTGGCTCCTTGGGTCAATTTTTTTCTTTTTTTCTCTCTTCTTTGAGAAAATATTTAATTAAAAGGATAGCTATGAGTCCAAGGAGTTTGGTCAATACCTCAGTAAAAATAACCTCACAGGAGTTATCACTAAGAAGTCAAGTGTTCAGCAGAGTCTCCCGCTTCAATAAAATGGATACTTTCAGAAGGGGAAGCTGTACTTAAAAGCAGAGCAGATTTTATTTTCACTGAGGATTTGATTAGGGTTGATTTGGAGAGAGAATGATTGTTTTGGCCATTTTGAGCCCAACTATGTAAATCTAACCTTAAATCAAGATGAGGTTACAAAAGCAACTGATCTTTCTAGAAAAAATAACTAAGCCACATATATCTTTAAAAGTGGGTATTTACTACTTCCAAACATCAGTAGAATTATAAATAGAAACTTCCGCCACAGAGTGGTAAGGGTGAGAGTTTTGACCTGTCTGGGTGTGGATCTCATTCTTGCCTTTCATTGGCTGCATGACCTTAGGCTAGTTACTTAATGCCTGTCATCCTCATTTCCTCATCTGCAAAATGAGCAAGCTAGTTTGTATAGAGTTGTGGTAAGGATTAATGAGACAGTAAATAATGGGCAAAAATTTAGCAAGATCGTTTAACAATATGGATATTCTTTGCCTACCTATATCACTCTCTCAATCAAAGACAATATCTCACAGCCAAATTGATGATTTTGCAATTAGATGGATTTTTAGTGGTGGCAATAATTAGAGAGTATCACAGTGATGGTCTCTGTAGCAGTAAATAGACATTAAGCAGCCTGCAGTATATTATCCAGAATTTCTGACTCTGGAAATTAGTTTGGCCTTAGGCTGTCTACGGCATTAGTTTTCTCTGAACACATCTCATACATCTGTGGCATGTATTTTGCCACAGATAGCATCTGCGGCATGTATTTTGGCACTCATTCACATTTAGATTGTTACCAAATTGCTTTGGGTGTGTAATCATGTCTTTCTAGAAAGATTATAAACTTCTTGAGAGGCAAGGACCAAAAATCACATTTGTTTCTCGTGCTTACAATGCTGTATAATGTTGGGAATATGTGTGCTTAAATTGTAGTTCAATTCTTCATTACAATCACCATCATCATCCAAACAACTAATATTTATTGAACAGGTCCAGGCAGGATATCTCAGCAAAGCCCTTCTTTAAAACGACCTCATTTAACCCCAACAACTTCAACAAGCTAGGTGCTATTATTTCTCCCATTTGACAGATGAGGAAATTGGGGTTCAGGGAGTCTTTGTCATGTCCCTATCATGTGTTGAACTATATCGAATTTCAACATCTCTTCCAGGAAACACCAAAATGAGGACGAAATAATTGCAAGAGGTCAGGCACAGTGGCTCACGCCTATAATCCCAGCACTTTGGGAGGCTGAGGCGGGTAGATTGCTTGAGCCCAAGAGTTTGAGACCAGCCTGGGCAATATGGCAAAACCCTGTCTCTACAAAAAAATACAAAAAAAATAGCTGGGCATGGTGGCATGCACCTGTAGTCCCAGCTACTCAGGGGGCTGACATGGGAGAATTGGTTGAGTCCAGGAGGATGAGGCTGTAGTGAGCTGAGATCACATCACTGCACTCCAGCCTGGGCAGTAGAATGAGACCTTGTCTCAAAAAAATAACAAGAAACAACAACAAAGAAACAAATGTAGGGAATCAAAAAATTTATTTCCTAGGATAGTGACTTTCAGACTTTTTGATTGCACCTCCCTCTCAATAACATATTTTCAGTATAATTCCCAACATCTGTATGCTAATTATTGTACCATATACAAGTACTAATAATGTGTACACTAAAGAGATACACAAAATATATATTTATAAGGGTGAGCCTAATATGTTTAACGTAGCTCTCACAATGCAAAACCATTTTGCTTTCACCAAAATGTTATATTTTCTATAATGCATTAATATATAATATAAACATTTCTAAAATAAGTAAAATAATATTTTAATGATTTGATAAATGCATTTATTTTATTTTTTAATCTTATCTTAACACTTTGTGATACAGCAATTTGAAGTTTGATATGTTAATTTACCTTGTTTCATGATTTTGACTGTCATGACTGAAAAATTACCCGACAAACAAATATAGATTAAAATGGAAGAACACATCTTTGGATATTCTTAACATGTCATACCACCTAATTTTTAATCCATCATTCAATGATGGATGCCCGTCTTTCTTTCCTTACACAACTAACTTCCAAGATCTATAGTTTTAACACCTCCTTCGTATAAACTCACTCACTTGCTTCTGTCTATCTCCATTGTATTCTAATGACAAAAGCTCGACTATGGAAAACCTCCAATGCTGATTAAATCCAACTGCTCTGTGTCTTTCACTGTTGAATGTATCTGAAGAAAAATATAAAACTTGTTGAAAGGGCTTACTTTAAATTCACAGTCACTGCCTTCAAGCGGATTTCAGTGTTGCTCTGGAAACAACCCACGTTTCCCATCCATTCACTCTCCTCTACTGGACGATTTCACATCTTTAGCTTCTCTTCAAACATCTAATAACTCTTCCCCATTCTCACTCTCCACTGATAACGTTGCCTCCATATTTCAAGATAAAATAGAAGTAGGGAGGAAAGCAGTTCGAGTATCGACAACTCATTGGCATTTGTGTCCAGGTATATTGCTGTTCTCTCTTGTCAGTGTGGATAAATTGTCCATACACCTATCCAAGCCATCTATGAACTAAATCTTATCCTATCTTACCTACTCAGGGACATTGCTCCAACATTTCTCTCCTTGCTCTTACATATTATGCCTCATCCATTTTACAGAAACATTTCCATCAAATGGCAATAGAAAAACATGTTGCCATTTCTCTCATATTAAAACATAACAACAACAACAACAACAAAAACCTCTTTGATCTCTCATCATCATCCAAACTCCACTCATTTTTTTCTACTGTCCCTACAGCAAAATTCCTCCAGCTTCTCTTTTCCCATTTACCCTTAAATTTATGCTAAGTTTCTGCCCTCTTCACATATGACAGAAACTAATTTTGTCAAGAACTCCAGTGTCTACCATGTTGCTCAATCTATCAGTCAATTCACTGTACTCTTCTTACCTCTATTGACAGCATTTGACACTAGCTGATCACTCATCCTCCATGAAATACTTTCTTTTCTTGGCTTCCAAACATCAGACTCTCCTAGTTTCCTTTCAGACTCAACTTTTCCTTTCTTTTGTCTCTTGCTTGTTCTTTCTCATTCTCTGACTTCTAAACATCACAACGCCCCAGTATTCCTCTCCATCCACACCCACTAACTTGATGGTCTCACACAATCTCACTCCTTAAAGCATCACTTAGGAACTTAAGGCTCCTAAATGTATATCACCAGAGCGCCTTAAATTTCAGCCTCCTGTATCCAACTGCCTGCTTGACACACTTACCTGGATTTATAATAAGCATCACAAACTTAACATGTCCAAAACCAAACTCATGATTTTTCCCATCCCCATTTATTCCTCTTACATCTTATCCATATTAGTGAATAATTATCTTTCCAATTATGCAGGCCTAAAATAACTGGAGTCATCTTTGTCTCTTCTCATTCCCTACCCAATATCCATGTTGGGAACTTCTGTTGGCTTTATTTTCCAGCCAAGTATCACCATCTCCACAGCTAGCACCTTGGTCAGAGGCACCATGCTCTCTTGCCTAGATGAATGACTGTAATGATCTCTTAGCTAGTCTCACTACATTTGTCCTTGCCTCTGTTTAATTTGTTCCTAGTATAACAGCCAGAGAAATCCTACAAAAGGAAAATATGCAACATCTTTAAGTTCAAAAAGTCTTTTAAGCACTTTGCCATTAGGAAACCAATAAACTTTGGATGATACAAAAAATGTTTGTGGTTATGCCTTAATTTATACAAAGTATTTTTGAGCATTTAGCATTTAACTACCTGTATTTGTAAAATTAACCACACACTGATGGCATCTTGTAGCATGTGAACTGCCATACATTGCAATAGCCTGAAACTTGGAACTGTTTCTCAGGGTATCTCAGATACTGTATATGACATGTAGTTATCTGAATATTATACATGGGTGGCTTCATCAATCTGAGTTATAAATATTTCTAGGGCTTAATTTACTATTTTAAATAAAAATAAACATAAACAGAAGCTTCATTATTTTCCTTTCCCATGCCAATAGATAACCTTGTTCAGTCACTGGGGTGTGGAAACTGCTATTTTGTTGAAAAACTTTTAGAGTCCAAGGGGCGGGGGGGTCCAATATCAAATAGTTGTTCTGTAGGTATAGATTATGTAATGGAATTAGATCTTGACCTTTGTCTAAAACACCCAAAGGGGAAGCTAGGTAATAAAAGGTAAAGGATGGAGCCACTCAACTTTAAAGGGAGGCTGAGAGGGCTGAGACATGTTGAAGGGAGGGTTTTTTTATGGTTATAGAACAGTAGTTTGCTTCAGGAATCCAAAGCTCTAAATAAATCAATCAAAAAAGTTAATGACACTGTCATCATCCTAATCAATTCATCTTTTCTTTCCCCAACAGACTGCTAAAGAGCCCTGTATGGCTAAGTTTGGTGAGTAACCTATCTTGCATGTGTCTCTTTTACTTTTCTTAGTTTTTGATGCAAGAAGGCAGGTGTCAGTGATCTCAAGAAAACCTGTATTTTCTTCCATTCGTTTTTCAGCTACTACATATAATTACTTATCATGTACTAGGCAGTTTCCCAAGAGCTGAGGCTTTCAGAGGTAAACCAGGCAAAAGAAGCCCATGCCCTGATAAAGCTTATATTGAAGGCTGCATCTCTAGCCAGGAATGAACATCTCTCTTACCGGCCTATGAATCTGAGATCCAGGAATCTACTTTTAATTCTGTGTTTTAATAAACACAACAAGTTTCATATTTCTACAACCTTTCCTTAAAGTCTTTCTCACGTTTCACACATTGCTAATGTCCAGTGGAGTATACGAGAGAGTGCCATTGTTGTTTCTAAATGTATAGAAGAGCAATGAGAGTTGGAAGAGTGGCCATTTCCTCTACTCCTTTCTCTTCTAAGCTTAGCTTCTCAGTCATTTTCCCTTGTAGTCACCTGATATTTGCTTAGAAAACACACCACAGTTTGCAGTTACAATGAGACTTAGACTCTTAGAATGCACGCAAAATTTCAGATAAATACATTTTAAAAAATTGTGTATAGGTTTCAGGCCAAACATACATTTTCAGTTGAGAACAGACCATTTCTAGAGTTAACTCTGCAACCCCTGTGTTCCTATATAGTTTAAACCAGTAGGTTTCCTTGGCTTGTGGGAATTAGACAATTTCCTTTTGCTTGTCTCTTTCTTTGTGTTTTCTTTTTGCTTTGCCAGTAAGTGGAATGGAATGCATGGCATGTGTGAAATTCTGCCTTGATGTGGTAAAAGTTGAGAAACTCAAGTGATGCTAAGGTGGTCTTTAAGTGACCCCCTTTCACAGAATTAAATAGGAAAGTAAATGACACTTCTTTCTGGTGACCTGCCTATTGCCTATTACATGTCAAGGAAGAAGAAATTTACTGGGCTCTGAGCTCATTGGCGATACAGGGTGACTTTGCCTTTTGTTCTAGTGATCTCTCTTTCATTCTCCCCCAGAATCTACCTTCAGCGTCTTATATTAGTCATTCATATGAATGAGAATTGAAGTAAAAATGTTACCTCTTCCAGGGTGTTTTCTCATCAAGTTTTCTTTTTTAATTATGGGACAAAGGACAAAAATTATGGAGAACTGCAGAACAGATAAGCATTCTGGGTAGTAAAAGCACCTCCTGGGGCTGTGAGATCACACTGATGTGCAAAACCAAGTAAACAAACATTTAAATTTCATATGTGCTAATGAAAATGAATGATTAGGTCTTTACCTTTTCTTCACCCTTTGGGACAGTATTGTGCTAGGGATCCTTATATTTAAATAGTCAAGTTATTTCTATTTATAAACTCATAAATTTACCATTAGCTATTTTTGGGGGTTTTATTTAATGAATCCTAAGTAGGTCTTAAATTATATATACTTACAAACTGAGGGAAAGAGTCATAATTTAGACACAAAGCACCTAATTCAGGAACATGGAAGTATCATTCAATTAATAAATATTTATGGAACATCTGCCAGGTACCAGGGATTTTTTTCAGGTGCTGAAAATGCGGGAATGAACAAAATAGAGATATATTTGTCCTAAAAAATTTTACATTCAAGGTGATATAAGATGGAAAATAAACAAATGAACAATTTAATTTATAACATCCTAGATACTGACACACTTTATGAAGAAAACTCAAGCAAGGTAAAAGGAGAGAGTGATAGGAGAACACTTTTTAATATAGCTTAATTAAGGAAAGCCTCACTGATAAAGTGATAAACAGCCAGTGGTATTTACACAGAAAATGAATGGAAAGGCATGGACTGCCAACCCTGATTTTCAAAATTTTGGCTTGTGATTTCTTTCTCCATTAGTCTTTTCTTCTCCTTTCTATTTCCCACAAATATTAATCGACAAGAGATGCTGAGTCACCTAACTCATTTTTCTATTCCAAATTCTTTTCCTTAGAATGCTCCAAGCAAGAAACACTCTTTGGATTTTCAATTTCTCTAAAGCAAGGAGTAGATAGGTACTTAAAATAGAAAAATTCAGCTTGAAGAGAACTAGTGTAGATCAGGTAAAGAAACAACATGTACGTGGTAAATCTACAATCTGGAAAAGGATGAAATAATGAAATAACTATGCTTTCATCTTTTTTTTCCCTCGTATATTTCTTATAGGACCATTACCCTCAAAATGGCAAATGGCATCTTCTGAACCTCCTTGCGTGAGTAAGGTGTCTGACTGGAAGCTGGAGATACTTCAGAATGGCTTATATTTAATTTATGGCCAAGTGGCTCCCAATGCAAACTACAATGATGTAGCTCCTTTTGAAGTACGGCTGTATAAAAACAAAGACATGATACAAACTCTAACAAACAAATCTAAAATCCAGAATGTAGGAGGGACTTATGAATTGCATGTTGGGGATACCATAGACTTGATATTCAACTCTGAGTATCAGGTTCTAAAAAATAATACCTACTGGGGTATCATTTTACTAGCAAATCCCCAGTTCATCTCCTAGAGACTTGATTTGATCTCATTCCCTTCAGCACATGCAGAGGTGCCAGTGGGTGGATTGGAGGGAGAAGATTTTCAATTTCTAGAGTTTGTCTGTCTACAAAAATCAACGCAAACAGAACTCCTCTGTATGTGAATTTTCATCTATCATGCTTATCTGAACAAGACTCAGAGGAAGAGCCAAAGACTTTTGGTTGGATCTGCAGAGATACTTCATTAATCCACGATAAAATGAATATAGATGACAGAGGACATCTGCTTTTCAAAGAATCTCTGCCTAAATCTTGAATTCGTGAGTGGAAAAATGGAGTTCTATTCCCTTGGAAGTTTTACCTGGTATGCAAAAAGGATCTGGGGCAGTAGCCTGACTTTGTTCTCATATTCTTGGGCTGCTCTAATTCATTCTTCTCATACTCCCGTCTTTTGAGGCCCTCCCAATAAAAAGTAGACTGATAGGATGGCCACAGATATGCCTACCATACCCTACTTTAGATATGGTGGTGTTAGAAGATAAAGAACACTCTGAGAACTATTGGAATAGAGGTACAAGTGGCATAAAATGGAATGTACGCTATCTGGAAACTTCTCTTTGTTTTATCTTCCTCAGGATGCAGGGTGCTTTAAAAAGCCTTATCAAAGGAGTCATTCCGAACCCTCACGTAGAGTTCTGTGAGAACTTACTGTTGGTGTGTGTGTTTAAACATTGCTAATTGTAAAGAAAGAGTTAACCATTAGTAATCATTAGGTTTAACCCCAGAATGGTATTACTATTACTGGATTATGTGATGTAATGATTTAGTATTTTTAGCTAGCTTTCCACAGTTTGCAAAGTGCTTTCGTATAACAGGTAGCAATTCTATGAAGTTAATTGGGCAGGCATTTGGGGGAAAATTTTAGTGATGAGAATGTGGTAGCATAGCATAGCCAACTTGCCTCAAATCATAGGACAAGTAACTACAAGAGGCAATGGGTTGTCCACTGCATTGCCCTGTTTCAGCTTTAGAATTGTTACTTCTGCTATTGTGTTATAAGACTCTAAAATTTAGCAAAGTCACTTTTCAAGAAGCGTATTCCCCTTTAGCCCAAGGTGAGCAGAGTGAAACGACAACAGATCTTTCCTTTACCAGCAAACTTTTTTTTTTCCCTGTCTGGATCAGGGAAACCCAGGATGCTGCTCAGGCCTTATACCAACCAATTTCCCCTCTTCACTTTGCAGAGCCCATCTTAGTAATCTTAGTCAAATGTGCTTCTAAAAATAATAAATAGCACTAATTCAAAATTTTTGGGCTCTTAAATTAGCTACTTGCAGGTTCTTGTTGAAAGGTATATAATATTACATTGTAAACAAATTTAAAATATTTATGGGTATTTGTGAAAAGCTGAATTATGTTAAATAATATTACATGTAAAGCTATTTAAAAGAATTTTTTTTTTTGTATTTTGTGTAACAAAAATTGCTCAGGAGCATGCTAAGCCTGAGGCCAAGTTGTTTCTTAGTAAGTCTTTTTTAAAAAACATCTGCTGAGTAGCTACAGGGCCAAAGACTTGGAGAGCTTGTTTCTGTTGCATTTGCATATCTTCTCAGGAAATTAAAGTGTGTCATATACATATATACATCTATATACACATATAAAATCTTGGTGTTCCTGATCTTTGTTGTGTTATAAGCAATTGGCAATATGTGCTGGAGTGGGCTGGTGCTAGCTTATAAGTGCATATTATTAACTTTTCAGGAATGTTGAACTCTGGTTATTAATTATAGGTATTTTGAAATTGGCTATGGTGGGAGTATTTGTACCATGTAAACTGGCAAACACTACACATTTTCCTGTTGGATAGCTAGTTCACCAGCACACCACTGTGAAACTCTCCTTAATGACTCCTCTCTGCCCCCGCTTCATTCCTGGGACAATCATGGCAGACTAAGGTAGAAAATGAAATTGTAAAAGTTTGACATACTGGTGATTTCTCAGGGCAAGCAGAGGTCACTGCAGCTGCAGCTACAGGGATGACTACCAAAAGGTGAAAGGTGACCTTTAAATTTTCCTGATGTCATAATTTTAGCCTTTGTTTTCAATGTATACTGTTTTCCTGTTTCTCCACATAGTAGTTTGCATTTTAAATCTATAATAAAACATGCTGATAACTGGATTGCAGCTGATTTATCTGTGGGTCATCAGACTAGAGTTAGTAATCCAGGGAACACAAAGGTACATCACAGAAATCTTTGCCCATATGAAACACTGTTTGGCAAGTATTAAGCAGAAGTGAGAGCTGGATGCAACTGGCTTTTCATCATAGCTGTTCCCATTTCTGATGAGTTAGTCAGACAGTTTCACTTTCTGACTTTCACCTATCTCCTTTTCTCCACCCTGCCCACATTCACCATCAAAGTCATTGTCAACCCTTCTCACACTGTTTTTACCTTCCATTTTGCCCCATCAAATAAGAGCATGCTATATGACTGTGGATTAAGTCTCTGCTCGTGAAGACGGCAGCTAATTGAAAAGCGATGTAGTCTAGTCAACAAACTCCTTAGATGAAGTGTATCTTGAAAATGAAGTTCCTGCCTTTGTGTTCCATCCCAATTAGGCAATTTCATTTGGGAGGACATATTTTTATTAGAGAGAAGGAGAAGCAAAAATCTGATTGACCGATAAGTTAACAGTTTAAAGATTTACATCAGGTAGAAGCTACAAATGATGCTTTGGCATACATTTACTCTTTGATCCAAAAGGATGCATGCCTATTCTAGGGTTTACTTGTAATTCTGTGACAGTCACTCCATTGATTATGACTCTTCCATGAGTCTCCCATCTATGCATAGGAAATTTGTACACATGCCTTGCCCCTACAAACTAAGAGAGTATGAACCCACCTCAATGTAGCAAGATTCTCCTGTTTCCACTACCAAGCAGTTGGCCTTTTTTTTCCAGACAGATTTTCTGGGTGGGGTCAGACTAGTTCAGTATCAGCTTTAGCTATATCAGGTGGAGGCAGGCAACAGTTCTTTGTATCTCCTAATTGCAAGAAATATTTTTCAAAGCTACTTTAGAAATTCCCTTGAAGTTCCCTTACCATGCTTCGGGTTAGAAAGTTTCATTTCTCCCAGTTCTTCCTGCGAAAGAAAGTGGGTAAGGACTCACAGAACGGCCACAGCTCTCTCTAAGTGTGGTCATCGATACCTCCTTCTCCCTCTTCTGGCCTTTATCTTTTTTTTTTTTTTTTTTTGACAGAATCTCACTCTGTCGCCCACGCTGGACTGCAGTGGCTCGGTGCAGCCTCTTCCTCCCAGGTTCAAGCAATTCTCATGCCTCAGCCTCCTGAGGAGCTGGGACTACAGACTCCCACCACCATGCCTGGCTAATTTTTGTATGTTTAGCAGAGATGGGGTTTCATCATATTGGCCAGGCTGGTCTTGAATTCCTGGCCTCCAGTGATCCACCCACCCTGATCTCCCAAAGTGTTGGGCTTACGGGCATGAGCCACAGCGCCCGACCCTCATTTTATCTTTCATCTGGGTGAAATGTTTGCAAGTGAGTGGAGGGAGGGAACTTACTTCCCTTTACAAATTCTACATATTGCAGGAGGAGGAATTGTCTCACTCTCACTTTGGTAACCAGGTACCAATCATACTGTGTCTGCATTGAAACTGTCAACAAGAGTCAGATTTTACCATTGAGTTTTACTTATATGTCTAAAGGGAATATTAAGGGCTTGTAATAAAATGCAGGAATACAAAAACCTCCAAACCATCATCACAGAATCAATAATAAAACAGAGCTAAATGAAAGGTAGAGGGAGAAGAAAACCATTGTTTAGAAAAGTTAGACTTAAGAACATTATTAATAATTAACATAAAACATTGCTTTTAATTTCTTGATAGTCAAGAAAAATTAGAGAAAAAATGCTATGTGTTGTGTCTTGGAGTGATAGCTCAGCTAAATGTTTTGAACTCCTTAAAGTTGTTTACTGCTATCACAGACCAGTAAATTCAAATAAGGTAAATGTAAGAACTGACCGGGCGCGGTGACTCACGCCTGTAATCCCAGCACTTTGGGAGGCAGAGGCAGGCAGATCACGAGGTCAGGACATAGAGACCATCCTGGTAAAACAGTGAAACCCCGTCTCTACTAAATATACAAAAAATTAGTTGGGCATGGTGGCACACGCCTGTAGTCCCAGCTACTTGGAAGGCTGAGGCAGGAGAATCGCTTGAACCCGAGAGGTGGAGGTTGCAGTGAGCCAAGATCACGCCACTGCACTCCAGCAGTCTAGCCTGGCCAACAGTGAGACTATGTCTCAAAATACATAAATAAATAAAATAAAAAAAGATAAATGGAAGCGTGCATTTTGCTATCTTGGGCTTATTAAATCTGCTTAGAGCTCAGCACTAGGAAATAGTTTTATTCCCTTATAAAGGAAATAAAATCATTTAATCTAATTTTTTAAAGCACACTGTTTATTGGGAAAAAGAAACTTTTCCTAGTGCTGAGCTCTAAGCAGATTTAATGTGCAAGATAGCAAAATGCAGACTCTTCCTTTATCTTATTTGAAGCTACTGGTCTGTGATAGCAGTAGACAACTTTAAGGAGTTCAAAACAGTTTATTTGAGCTATGACTCCAAGACACAACACATAGCGGTAGTGGTGAACCCAATTATGTTGTTTGAACAAGTACATCAGAGGTTTTATCTGACCTGCCTTAAAAAAGATCTTAGGGAGTGTCTGACAATAGTAAAAGAAAAATTCAATGAACAGGGTCTGTTAGATTAAACTAACTCCCTTATCTCTTCAATAACATAATCACAGTGGGAATCTCAGATTTTAGTGTTCAAGGTGATCATTTCCATCCAGCTTTGGTGTTATTCAAGGACACCACAGGAGTGGTATGCCTCTCACATAGAGCCTTAACGGCACACAGACTCAGTTAGACTGAGGTATACTGGCTGGTTTTAGTTTCTTAGAATGGAAGATACAGATAGTCTTTTTGTCTTTCCCTGTAGTTTGGTTGTACCTCTTGTCTAACAGACTAAGCTCTGAGAAGATTCTGATGACCTAGATTCCCACATCTGACACAGTGCCTGGCTCACAGTCCTTGATAGTCTGTTGAAAATAAATGAGTCAAAAATGTATCTGGGTGTTTATGTTAGTGTATAAACAGCATTATCTTGTGCATTTTGTATGACAGAGTCCAAGGGGCAAAGCCCTCAGCCTCCCTTTCCTCACTGTCTCCCATCCCATCACTTACTGTTCACAAGTGTTCTTCCCCTTCCTCCACAAAATCTGTTCTCAGGAACACTGTTAATGCAATTAAAGAAAGGAAACTGAACTCACTTGCACTAAGGGAAAGTGGCTAATATACTATCTTGCCTTGTGTCACTAAAGCAGGATAGAATCCGATTTGTTTTAAACTTGCTGAATAGATGCACCAAGAAACAGCTGCCTTTACAATAACCCAAGGCAAAAACATTTATTTAATAACCAATGGCAGAGTTTTTCTTTCTCTTTTCTCCTAAAGCTATCCCTCCCCAAGCCCTCCCACTCCCTGACAGGTCCCGGTGTGTGATGTTCCCCTCCCCGTGTCCATGTCTTCTCATTGTTCAACTCCCATTTATGAGTGAGAACATGTGGTGTTTAGTTTTCTGTTCCAGTGTTAGTTTGCTGAGAATGATGGTTTCCAGCTTCATCCATGTCCCTGCAAAGGACAAGAAACTCATTCTTTTTTATGGCTGCATGGTATTCCATGGTGTGTATGTGCCACATTTTCTTTATCCAGCCTATCATTGATGGGCATTTGGGTTGGTTCCAAGTCTTTGCTATTGTAAATAGTGCTGCAACACACATACATGTGAATGTGTCTTTATAGTAGAGTAAATTAATCTTTTTGGTACAAATCCAGTAAAGGGATTGCTGGGTCAAAGGTTATTTCTGGTTCTAGACCCTTGAGGAATTGCCACACTGTCTTCTACGATGGTTAAGCTAATTTACACTCCCACCAACAGTGTGAAAGTGTTCCTATTTCTCCATATCTTCTCCATCATCTGTTGTTTCCTGACTTTTTAATGATTGCCATTCCAACTGGCGTGAGATGGTATCTCATTGAGGTTTTGATTTGAATTTCTCTAATGATCAGTAATGATGAGCTTTTTTTTTTTATGTGTTTGTTGTGCATAAATATCTTCTTTTGAGAAGTGTCTGTTTATATCCTTTGCCTACTTTTGGATAGGATTGTTTGTTTTTCTCTTGTAAATTTGTTTAAGTTCCTTGTAGATTCTGGATATTAGCCCTTTGTCAGATGGATAGATGGCAAAAATTTTCTCCCATTCTGTAGGTTGCCTGTTCACTCTAATGACAGTTTGTTTTGCCATGCAGAAGCTCTTTGGTTTAGTTAGATCTCATTTGTCAATTTTGGCTTTTGCTGTAATTGCTTTTGGTGTTTTAGTCATGAAGTCTTTGTTCATGTCTATGTCCTGAATGATATTACATAGGTTTTCTTCTAGGGTTTTTATGGTTTTAGGTCTTACATTTAAGTCTTTAATCAACCTTGAGTTAATTTTTGTATAAGGCATAAGGAAGGGGTCCAGTTTCTGTTTTCTGCATATGGCTAGCCAGTTTTCCCAACACCATTTATTAAATAGGGAATCCTTTCCTCATTGCTTGTTTTTGTTAAGTTTGTCAAAGATCAGATAGTTGTAGATGTGTGGTGTTATTTCTGAGGCCTCTGTTCTGTTCCATTGGTCTATATATCTCTTTTGGTACCAGGACCATGATGTTTTGGTTACTGTAGCCTTGTGGTATACTTTGAAGTCAGGGAGTGTGAGGCCTCCAGCTTTGTTCTTTTTGCTTAGGATTGTCTCAGCTATACGGGCTCTTTTTTGGTTCCACAAGAAATTTAAAGTAGTTTTTTTCTAAATGTCTGAAGAAAGTCAATGGTAGCTTGATGGAGATAGCATTGGATCTATAAATTACTTTGGGCAGTATGGCCATTTTCATTATATTGATTCTTCCTATCCATGAGGATGGAATGTTTTCCATTAAACAAATGTGTCCTTTCTTATTTCCTTCAGCAGTGGTTTGTACTTCTCCTTGAAGTGTTCCTTCACATCCCTTGTAAGTTGTTTTCCTAGGTATTTTATTCTCTTTGTAGTAATTGTAAATGGGAGTTCACTCATGATTTGGCTCTCTGTTTGTCTGTTATTGGTGTATAAGAATGCTTGTGATTTTTGCACATTGGTTTTGTATCCTGAGACTTTGCTGAAGTTGCTTATCAGCTTAAGAAGATTTTGGGCTGAGATGATGAGGTTTTCTAAACATATAATCATGCCATCTTCAAACAGAGATAATTTTACTTCCTCTCTTCATATTTGAATACCCTTTATTTCTTTCTCTTGACTGATTGACCTGGCCAGAACTTCCAATACTATGTTGAATAGGAGTAGTGAGAGAGGACATGCTTGTCTTGTGCCAGTTTTCAAAAGGAATACTTCCAGCTTTTGCCCATTCAGTATGATATTGGCTGTGGGTTTGTCATAAATAGCTGTTATTATTTTGAGATATGTTCCATCAATACCTAGTTTATTGAGAGTTTTTAATATGAAGGGGTGTTGAATTTTATCAAACACCTTTTCTGCATCTGTTGAGATAATCATATTGCTTTTGTCATTGGTTCTGTGTATGTGATGGATTACATTTATTGATTTGTGTATGTTGAAGCAGTCTTGCATCCCAGGAATGAAGGTGACTTGATTGTGGTGGATAAGGTTTTTGATGTGCTGCTGGATTTGGTTTGCCAGTATTTTATTGAGGGTTTTTGCATCGATGTTCATCAGGGATATTGGCCTGAAATTTTCTTTTCTTTTGTATTGTCTCTGGCAGGTATAGGTATCAGGATGATGCTGGCCTTGTAAAATAAGTTAGGGAAGAGTCCTTCTTTTTCTATTGTTTGGAATAGTTTCAGAAGGAATGGTACCAACTCCTCTTTGTACCTCTGGTAGAATGAGGCTGTGAATCTGTCTGGTCCTGGGGTTCTTTTGGTTGGTAGGCTATTAATTACTGCCTCAATTTTAGAACTTGTTATTGGTCTATTCAGGGATTCAGCTTCTTCCTGGTTTAGTCTTGGGAAGGTGTATGTGTCCAGGAATTTATCCATTTCTTCTAGATTTTATAGTTTATTTGCATAGAGGTGTTTATAGTATTCTCTGATGGTAGTTTGTATTTCTGTGGGATCAGTGATGATCTCCCCTTTATCATTTTTTATTGTGTCTATTTGATTCTTCTCTCTTTTTTTCTTTATTAGTCTGGCTGGCTGGCTATGTATTTTGCTAATCTTTTCAAAACACCAGCTCCTGGATTCATTGATTTTTTGAAGGGTTTTTCATGTCTCAATCTCCTTTAGTTCTGCTCTGATCTTAGTTATTTCTTGTATTCTACTAGCTTTTGAATTTGTTTGCTCTTGCCTCACTAGTTCTTTTAATTGTGATGTTAGGGTGATAATTTTAGATTTTTCTTGCTTTCTCCTGAGGGTATTTACTGCTATAAATTTCTCTCTAAACACTACTTTAGCTGTGTCCCAAAGATTCTGGTACATTTTGTCTTTGAAAGAAAGTCATTGGTTCTTTCACAACAACATTGTGTCATTGATTTGAAAGCAGTTATTTATTTCTGCTTTAATTTTGTTATTTACCCAGTAGTCATTCAGGAGCAGGTTGTTGAGTTGTCATGTAGTTGTGTGGTTTTGAGTGAGTTTATTAATTCTGAGTTCCAATTTGATTGCACTGTGGTCTGAGAGACTGTTAGATTTCCATTCCTTTGCATTTGCTAAGGAGTGTTTTACTTCCAATTATGTGGTCAATTTTAGAATAAGTGCAATGTGGTGCTGAGAAGAATGTATATTCTGTTGATTTCTGGTGGAGAGTTCTGTACATGTCAATTAGGTCCACTTTGTCCAGAGCTGAGTTCAAGTCCTGAATATCTTTGTTAATTTTCTCTCTCATTTATCTGTCTAATATTGACAGTGGGGTGTTAGTGTCCCACTGTTAATGTGTGGGAGTCTAAGTCTCTTTGTAGGCCTCTAAGGACTTGCTTTATGAATCTGTGTGCTCCTGTATTGGTTGCATACATATTTAGGATAGTTAGCTCTTCTTGTTGCATTGATCCCTTTACCATTATGTGATGCCCTTCTTTGTCTTTTTTGATCTTTGTTGGTTTAGTCTGTTTTATCAGAGACTAGGACTGCAACCCTGGTTTTTTTTTTTTTTTTTTTTTTGCTTTCTATTTGCTTGGCAAATATTCCTCCATCCCTTTATTTTGAGTCTATGTGTGTCTTTGCATGTGAGCTGGGTCTCTTGAATACGGCGCACGAATGGGTCTTGACGCTTTATCCAATTTGTCAGTCTGTGTCTTTTAACTGGGGCATTTAGCACATTTACATTTGAGGTTAATTTTGTTATGTGTGAATTTGATCCTGTCATTATGATGCTAGCTGGTTATTTTGCCCGTTAGTTGATGTAGTTTCTTCATATTGTCAATGGTCTTTACAATTTGGTATGTTTTTGCAGTGGCTGGTACTGGTTGTTCCTTTCCATGTTTAGTGCTTCCTTCAGGAGCTCTTGTTAGGCAGGCCTGGTGGTGACAAAATCTCTCAGCATTTGCTTGTCTGTAAAGGATTTTATTTCTTCTTCACGTATGAAGCTTAGTTTGGCTGGATATGAAATTCTGGGTTGAAAATTCTTTACTTTAAGAATGTTGAATATTAGCTCCCACTCTCTTCTAGCTTGCAGGATTTCTGCAGAGAGATCTGCTGTTAGTCTGATGAGCTTCCCTTTGTGGGTAACCCAACCTTTTTTACTGGCTGCAGTTAACATTTTTTCCTTCATTTCAACCTTAGTGAATCTGATGATTATATGTCTTGGGGTTGCTTTTCTTGAGGAGTATCTTTGTGGTGTTCTCTGTATTTTCTGAATTTGAATGTTGGCCTGCCTTGCCAGGTTGGGGAAGTTCCTCTGGATAATATCCTGAAGAGTGTTTTCCAACTCAATTGCATTCTCCCCGTCACTTTCAGGTACACCAGTGAAATGCAGATTTGGTCTTTTGCCATAGTCCCATATTTCTTGGAGGCTTTCTTCATTCCTTTTTATTCTTTTTACTCAAATCTTGCCTCCTCACTTTATTTCATTAACTTGATCTTTGATCTCTGATATCCTTTCTTTTGCTTGATCGATTCAGCTACTGATACTTGTGTATGCTTCACAAAGTTCTTGTGCTGTGTTTTTCAGCTCCATCAGGTCATTTATGCTCTTCTCTAAACTGGTTATTCTAGTTAGCAATTCATCTAACCTTTTTTCAAGGTTCGTAGCTTCCTTGCATTGGTTTAGAACATGCTCCTTCAGCTCATAGGAGTTTGTTATTACCCACCTTCTGAAGCCTACTTCTGTCAATTCATTGAATTCATTCTCCATCCAGTTTTGTTCCCTTGCTGGCGAGGAGTTGTGATCCTTTGGAGGAGAAGAGGCTGTCTGGTTTTTGGAATTTTCAGCCTTTTTGCACTGGTTTTTCCTCATCTTCATGGATTTATCTACCTTTGGTCTCTGATGTTGGTGACCTTCAGATAGGATTTCTGTGTGGAAGTCCTTTTTGTTGCTGTTGATGTTATTCCTTTCTCTTTGTTAGTTTTCCTTCTAACAGGCCCCTCTTCTGTAGGTCTGCTAAAGTTTGCTGAAGGTCCACTCCAGACCCTGTTTGCCTGGATATCACCAGCATAGGCTGCAGAACAGCAAAGATTGCTGCCTGTTCTTCCTTCTGGAAGTTTTGCTCCAGAGGGGCACCAAATGGCAGAGTTTTTCAATGTGAGGCTCGTGGATGTTGTATTAGATTCACCAAATATGCTTGAAAAAAAAGTTAATTCATCAGTCTCATTTACAGTCACTTGAATAAACATTTCTAGAAGTGAGGCCTAGCAATAAAATTTCTAACCAGCTCTGATCCATGGGTAATTCATATTCACACTACAGCTTAAGAGCCACTGCTTTATGAATGCAACATTGAATCTCATCTGAACATTTTTCAACTATTTAAAAAGAGTAAAAGCCTCTAAACAAATAAACGAAACAATACAAAAAAGCAACAAAATCTCACAGTTGGTGCTGCCCATGAAATTTCCCATAACCCATCTCTCATCACAAGAGCAAATAGCTTTCTATCCTCTATGCATGTCTAAATAATGGTCATACCCTTTAATTTTCATAACCTAATGGTAACATTGCCACTTGAACATTAGCATTCTAAGTCATCTGAGTCTTGCTACAATCAGCATCACCTTATTTACCTGTATAATAACTCCCAATATATATCTTTAGCCCAAGTTGGTCTCATTTACTTCAGACTTATAGATTCAAATGTCTACACAACAATTTCACATGGAGGTATAATGGACACCTCAAACTCAACATGTCCAAAACGGATCTCTCAATGTTTTCCCACACCAGCTTTTCTTAAAGTTCTCCTCATTTCAACTGTGTTGCTTAGGCCAAAAATCTCTGAGTCATGGAGTCATTCTTGACTTTTGTCTTTCACTTATCTAATTTTAGGATATTATATTGTCTTTACCTATAAGGAGAATATGATCTCTTTTCTGCTGTAACTCTTCTCCGTGCCACCAAAACTATTTCAATAGCTTCATAACTTGTTACTCTGGTTTTATGTTGGTAGTTAGGCAAACTTGTTTGCAAGTCTCAGCTTTGTCATTTACTATTTATTTGGATCTTGGACCATTTACTTGCCCTTTCTGAAACTCAGTTTATTTGGTTATTTTGTTTACTGTTATTTACTCAGTGTCTGACACATAAATGGGAATTTAGTAAGTATTTATTGAATCAAGGAATACATTTAAAATATTTCAAAAATACAAACTAATGTATGTAAAGTTTCAGATACAAGGTAGACATGAAATAAATGATGGTTGCCATTGTTTTTATTTTTATTAAATATTTGAACATATGTTTACATTTTTGAACTTTATCCTATCCCAAGTTAAAAGATATTTACTTAACATCTATCTGTTATTCTCTCTCTCCTCTCCAAGAAGAGTTAAGTCCAAAGATACAAGCATGTTGCTTATTCAATACTGTATGACAAACACCTATAATAGTACCTGGAATATCGAAGACATTTAACAAATATTGAAGTAAATGAAAAAAATAACAGGATACCGGGTCTTGGCTAGAGTTACCAGTAAGACATTATATATATATATTATAT
>NW_012119487.1:3562815-3578972 GCF_000951035.1 Colobus angolensis palliatus | reverse complement strand
TATATATATTTACATAACAAAACCATACAAAAAATCAACAAAACCAAAAGTTGGTTATTTGAAAAGATAATTTAGATTGATAGACCAGTAACTAAATGAATAAAGGAAAAAAGAGAAAAGATCAAAATAAACACAATAGGAAATTAACAAGGTGACATTACCACTGACCCCACAGAGATGCCAAAACCTCAGAGACCATTATGAACATATCTAAGCATACAAACTGGAAAACCTAGAAGAAATGAATTAGCTCTTGGAAACACACAACCTCTCAAGATTCAACAAGGAAGAAATTGAGACCTGGAACAAATAATGAGCTCCAAAATGGAATCAGAAACAAACAAACAAATAAACAAAAAAAACCTACCAAATAGAAAGAGCCCTGGACTAGACAGATTCACAGACAAATAGACAAATTCTACCAGACATATAAAGAAGAGCTGGTACTAATCCTACCAAAATTATTCTAAAAAATTGAGGAGAGACTTTTTCCTAACACATTCTATGAAGCTGACATCATTCTAGTACCAAAACCTGGCAGAGCACAACAATAACAACAACAACAACAACAACAACAACAACAACGACAACATAATTTCAGGCCAATATCCTTGAAAACCACCGATGTAAAAATTCTCGACTAGCAAACTGAATCCTGCAGCACATCAAAAAGCTAATGCACCATGATCAAGCAGGCTTTATTCCTGGGATGCAAGGTTGGTTCAACATATGCGAATCAACAAATGTGATTTACCATATAAACAGAATTGAAAATAAAAACCTCAAGCTCATCTCAATAGACACGGGAAAGACTTTCAACAAAATTCAATATCCCTTCATGTTTAAAATAATCAAATGAGGCATCAAAGGTACATACCTCAAAATAATATGAGCCATCTATGATAAACCCACAGCCAACATCATACTGAATTGGCAAAAGCTGAAAGCATTCCTGTGTTAGTCCTTTTTCACACTGCTATGAATAAATATCCAAGGGCAATTTATAAAGAAAAGAGGTTTAATTGACTCACAGTTCCACATGGCTGGGGAGGCCTCAGGAAACTTACAATCATAGCAGAAGGCAAAGGAGAAGCAGGTACTTTATTTATAGGTCAGCAGGATGGAGTGACAGCAAGCAGGGGAAATGCCAGATGCTTATAAAACCATCAGATCTTATGAGAATTCACTCACTATCATGAGAACAGCATGTGGGAGACTGCCCCCATGATCCAATTACTGCCACCTGGTCCTGCCCTTGACACATAGATTAGGTATGGGGACTACAATTCGAGATGGGATTTAAGTGAGAACACAGAGCCAAACCATATCAATTCCCCTTGGGAAATGGAACAAGATGAGGAGGCTCACTCTCATCACTCCTGTTCAACTTAGTACTGGAAATTCTACCCCAAGCAATTGGGCAGGAGAAAGACATAAAATGCAACCAAATTGGAAGAAAGATATCAAACTATCTCTGTTTACGTGTAATATGATTCTATATCTGAAAAGCCCCATACTCTCTGCCTAAAAGCTTCTAAATCTGATAAACAACTTCAGCAAAGTTTCGGGATACAAAATCAATGTATAAAAATCAGTAGCATTTCTAAACACCAACAATGTTCAAGCTGAGAGCTAAATCAAGAATGCAATCTCATTCATAGTAGCCAAAAACAAGAATAAAATACCTAGGAATACAACTAACCAGGAAAGCGGAAGATCTCTATAATGAGAATTACAAAATACTGCTGAAAGAAATCAGAAAAACACAAACAAATGAAAACACATTCCATGATCACGGATAGGAAGAATCAATATTGTTAAAATGGCCATACTTCCCAAAGCATGTTATAGATTCAATGCTATTCCTAACAAATTACCAATAACATTTTTCATAGAATTAGGAAAAAATTATTCTAAAATTTATTTAAAACCGAAAAAGAGACCAAATAGTCAAGACAACCCTAAGCCAAAAGAACAAAGCTGAAGATGTCACGTTACTCAACTTCAAACTATGCTACATGGCTACAGTAACTAAAACAACATAATATTGGTACAAGAACAGAGATATAGACCAATGGAATGCATAAGTTAACCTAGAAATAAAGCTGTACACCTACAACCATCTGATTTTTGACAAAGCCAACGAAAACAAGCAATGGGGAAGTGACTCCCTATTCAATAAATGGTGCTGGGATAACTGGCCAGCCATATGCAGAAGAATAGAACTGGACCCTTACCTTTCACCATCTACAAAAATCAACTCAACATGAATTGAAGACTTAAATGTACAACCTAAAACTAAAAAAATTCTAGAAGAAAACCTAGGATATACCATTCTGGACATTGGCCCTGGCAAAGAATTCCTGAGGAAGACTCCAAAAGCAATTGCAAAAAAACAATTTGACAATTTGGAACTAATTAAATGAAAGAGTTTCTGCATAGGGAAAGAAATGATCAACAGTGTAAACAGATAATCTACAGAACAGGAGAAAATATTTGCAAACTATGCATCTGACAAAGGCCTAATATCCAGAATATATGAGGAACTTAGACAAATCAAAGAACTCCATTTAAAAAATGGGCAAAGGATATAAACAGACACTTCTCAAAAGAACACATACACACAGCCAAAAAGTATATGAAAAATTGCTCAATATCACTAATCATTAGGGAAATGCAATTCAAAACCACAATGAGATATCATCTCACTCCAGTCAGAACGGGTACTATTAAAAAGTCAAAAGAAAAAAAGAAAAGAAAAGGTGGTGGCGAGGTTGTGGAGAAAAAGGAACACTTATACACTGTTGGTGAAAAGATAAATTAGTTCAGACACACATCCATAGAATACTAGACAACCATAAAAAAGAACAAGATCATATTCTTTGCAGCAACATGGCTGCAGCTGGAGGTCATTATCCTTAGCTAACTAATACAGGAACAGAAAATCAAGTACTATATGCTCTCACTTACAAGTGAAATTAAACATTGAGTACAATGGACACAAAGAAGGGAGTAATACACACTGGGGCCTACTTGAGGGTGTAGGGCAAGAGGAAGGTGAGGATCAAAAAACTATCTGTTGGGTATTATGTTGACTACCTGGATGACAAAATTATCTGTACAGCAAACCCCTGTGACAGGCAATTTATCCATGTAACAAACCTACACACGTACTCCATGAATCTAAATTAAAAGTTGGTGGTATGGTTTGGATCTGTGTTCCCACCAAATCTCATGGAGGTGAGGCCTCGTGGGAGGTGATTGGATCATGGAGGGGGATTTCTCATGAATCGTTTAGCACCATCCTCTTGGTGCTATTTTTGTGATAGTGAATGAGTTCTTAAGATGTCTAGTTGTTTGAAAGTGTGTGGCACCTCCCCTGCTTCTTGCTTGTTGCTCTAGCCATATGATGTGCCTGTTTCTCCTTCACCATGATTGTAAGTTTCCTGAGGCCTTCCTAGAAGCCGAGCAGATGCCAGCATTATGCTTCCTGTACAGCCAGGAGAACTGTGAGACAGTTAAACCTCTTTCCTTTATAAATTACCCAGTCTCAGATATTTCTTTATAGCAATGTGAAAACAGCCTAATACAGTTGGAAATAAAAAAAAGAATGTGTGACATAGGATTATCAGAATTTAATGATTATGATAGAAATGATAGAAACTATCAGGATTTCTGCTAAGCTTGTAATGATTTCCTTATTGGACTTGCTTATCTATAAAGCTGGAACTCAGCAGTCTCATTTTCACCATGTGAGCCTACTCTTAGAGGTGATTTTTCCAGGATTAACTATTCTGAGATGGTCTCTTGGCTGGAGAAGATAAACATTTGGGAGCTATGGGGAAGCCCATCTTCTCCCTGTAAATTGAGTGAGATGCAGTTAAAGCCAGTCTGGGTAGGACATAAAGATAAAAGTGATATGCAGAGAAGAGCAGAAATAAAATATGGTGTGATAGTTAACTTGACGTGTCAGCTTGACTGGGCTAAGGGAGTCCCAGATGGCCTGGTAAGACATTATCTCTGTGTGTCTCTGTGAGGGTGTTTTAGTTGACTGGGAAAACAAAGAGTAGGTCCTGGTTTACAAATGGTTCTGCATGATATGCAGGCACTGCCTGAAAGTGGACAGCTGCATGCCCCTCTCTGGGACGTTGCCCTGGAGGACAGTGGTGAAGAAAAATTCTTCCACCTGGTTATTCACTTTGGTTGGGTGTAGAAATGGCCAGATGTGAGATTATATATGTATTCGTGGAAAGTAGCCCATGATTTGGCTGGATAGTCAGGGACTTGAAAGAAATGTGGTTGGAAAATTGGTGACAAAGAAACTGGGGGGAAGGGTATATGGATAGACCACTCTAAATGGGCAATGAATCATTTCTGTCCCTTATGAATGCTCATCAAAGGGTGACATCCACAGAGGAGGAATTTAATAACCAAGTGGATAGGATGACCTTTTCTGTAGATACCAGTCAATCTCTTTCTTCAGCCACCCTTGTGATCACCCAATGGGCTGGAAACAAAGTGGCTGTGGTGGCAGGGATGGAGGTTGTGCATGGACTCAGCAACATGGACTTCTACTCACTAAGGCTGATTTGGCTACAGCCACAAGTGAATGCCCAATATGCCAGCAGCAGAGACCAACACTGAACCCTTGATACAGTACTATTCCCCTCGGATGATCACCTAGTTACCTGGTAGCAGGTTGATTACATTGGACTGCTTCTTCATGGAGGGGACAGCATTTTTTTCTTACTGGAAGAGACATGTACTCTGGATATGGATTTGCCTTCCCCCCATGAACTTCTGCCAAAAACACTGTTCATGGATTAGCAGAATGCCTTGTCCACTGTCATGGTATCCACACAGCATGGTTTCTGATAAAAAAAAAAACTCACTTCACGGACAATAAAATGTGGCAACGGGCCCATGTTCATAGAATTCACTGGTCTTACCATGTTCCCCGCCATCTTGAATGACTGTTTGAAGACTCAGTTACAGTGCCAACTAGATGGCAATATCTTGCAGGATTGGAGCAAGGTTCTCCAGAAAGCTGCATATGCTGCGAATCAGGTTTCATGGGCCCAAGAATCAAAGGGTGGAAATGGAAATCGTGTCACTCACCATTACCCCTAGTAGTCCCACAGCAAAATTAAAGCCTAAAAGTCTTAGTTCCAGAGGGGAAAATGCTCCCACAGAGAGACACAATTATGATTCCATTAAACCAGAGCTTAAAACTCCCACCTGGTCACTTTGGTTTTCTCATGCCTCTGAGTCATGAGACCTATTGGCCTCATCAGAAGGCCTATTGGCCTTCCAATAGGCCAGGAAGTGAGTTACAGTGTTGGGTGAGGTGGTTGATCTGGATTATGAAGAAAAAAATGAATTACTACTTCACAATAGAAGTAAGAGCTGGGCGCGGTGGCTCAAGCCTGTAATCCCAGCACTTTAAGAGGCCGAGGTGGACAGATCACAAGGTCAGGAGATTGAGACCATCCTGGCTAACATGGTGAAATGCTGTCTCTACTAAAAATACAAAAAATTAGCCAGGCATGGTGGCAGGCACTGGTAGTCCCAGCTACTCAGGAGGCTGAGGCAGGAGAATGGTGTGAACCCGGGAAGCGGAGCTTGCAGTGAGCCTAGATCATGTCACTGTACTCCAGCCTGGGTGACAAAGCAAGACACTGTCTCAAAAAATAAATAAATAAATAAAAATAATTTAAAAAACACACAATGGAGGTAAGAAATAATATATCTGGAACACATAAAGGCCCTCAGGGTATCTCTTAGTATTATAATGTCTTATGATTAAGGTCAAAACTACAACTCAATGGAGGCAAGACTACAGAATGGCCCAGACCCTTTAGCAATGAACATTTAGGTCATTCCTTCAGGTAAAGAACTATGACCAGCTGAAGTTCTTGCTGAAGGCAAAAGGAATGTAGAATAGGTCATGGAAAAGGGTAGTTAGAAACGCCAGCTATGACCATGTGACTAGTTACAGAACTGAGGACTGCAATTTCTGCGATTATCATGAGTATTTTTTCTTCATTTTGTTATGAATACCTTTGTGTATTTGTGTATGTGTATGTGTGTGCACGTGTGTGTGTATGAAAACAAATATCTGTTTTCTTTCCTCTTTCTTTAAAATTATGTAACATAAGAGGTATTGAATTTAGACCATAGTATTTAAGTATTGTTAATTGTACATCATCCTATTTTAGACATGAGCTATCAGGAGAAGAGTAAACATTACTTAAGGATTTGACCTCCTCTTCTGGGGAAGGGATTAGTGCATTTTTGGTTGTACATAGGATAACTGTATCATGTTAGGTGGAATTATGACCTTGTTATTGTCTTTATTTAGAAATTAAATATGGTATAAGGGTATGACCATGGATGCCAAGTTGACAAGGGATGAATTTGTTATGGCTAATTTTGTGTCAACTTGACTGGGTAAAAGGATGCCCAGGTAGCTGGTAAAACATTTCTGAGTGTGTCTTTGAGGGTGTTTCTGGAAGAGATTAGTACTTGAATGAATAGACTGGATAAAGATCTGTGCTTACCAATGAAGGTGGCCATCATGCAATCACCTGATGGCCTGAATAGAACTGCGCTTACCAATGAAGGTGGGCATAATGCAATCACTTGATGGCCTGAATAGAACAAAAAGGAGTAGGAAGGATGAATTTGCTTTCTCTCTTCTTGAGTTAGGACATCCATCTTCTCTTGCCCTCAGACATCAGAGCTCCTGATTCTTGTCTTTGGATTCCAGGACTTACACAAGCACCCACTACCCCAACCCCAGTTCTCAGGCCCTTTGCCTTGGACTAGGAGTTATACCATCAGCTCCCTGGTTCTTAGGTCTTTGGACTTGGACTGAATTAGACCACTGGCTTTTCTGGTTCTCCATATTAGGACTTCTTAGCCTTCATAATTTTGTAAGCCAATTTCTACCCTCTTATCTATCTATCTATCTATCTATCTATCTATCTATCTATCTATCTATCATCTATCTATCTATCTATAATCTATCTCTACTATCTATCTCTAATTATCAATCTCTATCTTCTATCATATATACATCTTCTATATCTATCTATCTCTGTCTCTATCTATCTATCTATCTATCTGTCTGTCTATCTATCATCTGTCTCCTACTGGTTCTATTTATCTGGATAATCTTGACTAACATATACAGGAAGAAACTCCATTGAACTGTTTCTGATGCATAAGGCCCACGCACATTTTTGTCCTTGAATTATGCAAGAATTATTGTACCTTTATGACAAATTTTTTTTCCACTCAGTTAGCTTAAGTTGGTTTCTATTAATTGTAATCAGAATCTTAACCAATATAATTATTGATTGAAAGTGAGGGATAAAGAAGGGGAAGAATCTTCTTAGACATATTGAGGAAGATGGTGATGTTTTTCTGGTGGGGAATATGCAAGGAGGAATTGGAGAAAGTTTAGTGTGAATGAGATAATGTGTTTAGGTTTACAAAGGTATAGTTTCAGATGTTTGCAGAATATTCAAGTGGGCTTTACTAGTATGCAGCTGGAACTCAGGAGGAGTTGCATGAGATGGAATGATATTTAAAAGTCAACAGCCTTCTGAGTGAAGTCACTGTCAAGGATAAAATCTCTACAGAGAGTGGGTAGAGTGAAAATGGGGCCAGTGACTGAGACCTGGGGATCACCAACATTTGAAGACAGGCAAAGGAAGGAAATCCTGTAAAGGAGCAACCAGGGACAAATGACATTAACTGGAAGAGAATAGGTCCACAGAAACAGGCAGTGAGAGATTAACAATAAAGGAGTGGTCAACAATGTTAGAGGTTCCAAGAAGTCAAATGCTATGAGGACTGAACATTGCTAACTGGATTTTGCTGGTAGATAATTTTTGACAACATAAAAATATCATTTTCTGTGACATAATGGGGGCATAATCCAGATATCAAAGATTAAAGAACAAATGGGAAGTATAATTACTAGACAAGGAGAAATGGAAGGTGAGACAAAAAAATTACACTACTCTTTGTAGAAATTTGGTTGTGAAAAAAAAAAAAAGGAATTGTAGGGTGGTAGAGAGCAGGTAACCTCAGGGGTAAGGGATAAAAAAGGCATATGCCTGGAAAGCCAGGTCTTAATGTTTGGTCAGGGCACCCTCTTCCCAGCAGAGTGCTGGAGACACACAGTGTGATGATCCATGTCCTTGTGCAGCAAAATGAGCTGGACAAATCTAATTACTCGGGAATTTGATCTAGAACTTAGGAGGAAAAAGTAACATTTTTCAGTGAAGAAATGAAATGATGCCATGGAACTGTTGATAGGCTGGAAAAATAAAGCTGATGTGAGGGGAAAGGAAGGGCTGTCATATGAACAGGAGAGAGAGAGAGAGGAAGAGACCATGTAGCTTTTTGAAAGAAAAAGTTGAAAACAGTCAATGCTTGGGGTTGCTTTAGTTTCTGACATAATTTCAGTTCCTGTTTCAGGCCTTGTAAATCCTTTTTCCTTGATTTAGTATAAATCAAGGAAAAACCACCCCTTTTCCTTGATTTAGTATAAATGGGTCATTTTTCTTTCAATAAAATGAGCTACTTAAACAACTAGTTTTAATTTTCTAACTTGTCTTTTTAAGATACTTAAAATAATCTGTTATTTTCTAGGCTGTATCATCTCTGGGGAGGCAATTGTGTGCCGTGGTTAGGAGAATGGGCTTAGATTTAGACAGGCTTGTTTAAATCTTGACTCTGCTATTTATGTTTTGTGTGAGCTTTAGCAATTTGTGTGCCTTCTCTGGGGATAGGTGTTCTTATGTGTCAAAGGAGGATAATTAGTTCTACTGTACAGAGTAGTTTAAGGATTAAAGTAAAATAGTGCACAGAAAAAACTCGGTTCAGTGTCTGGCACATGGAAAGAGCTCAATAGGGCCAGGCGCAGTGGCTCATGCCGGTAATCCCAGCACTTTGGGAGGTCGAGGCGGGTGGATCACCAGGTCAGGAGATCGAGACCATCCTGGCTAACATGGTGAAACACCGTCTCTACTAAAAATACAAAAAAAAAAACACCAAAATCAGCCGGGCGTGGTGGCAGGTGCCTGTAGTCCCAGCTACTCTGGAGGCTGAGGCAGGAGAATGGTGTGAGCCCGGGAGTTGGAGCTTGCAACGAGCCGAGATTGTGCTACTGCACTCCAGCCTGGGTGACAGAGTGAGACTCTGCCTAAAAAAAAAAAGCTTAATAGATGCCAATTTTTAAAATATTTATATCAGTTTACAACTAGCTATTTTAGGTAGCTTTTTCTCCATTTATCTTAATTTTGTTTCTTTTTTAGCTTCAATGAGTTTCTTCTAGTAACCAAGTACATAATTAGTTTCTTCACGCTGTATGAATTTGCATCTTGTATGTTTGCATGGTGCTTGAAAAGATAAATGTTGAAAAGCTTGAATCTCTATCTCTATGACTTGTTCTATTAATAGTTGCCTTTTCTTATATTGTCTCTAGAGATACAGAATTGGAGGTTATATTTTATTTAAACTACAAAAATAATGGTAAAACATTTGGATGTATTTTATATAAAGAAAATATGGAATTTTCATTCATTCATGAAATTTTTTCACTCCACATATATTTATTAAGGTTTTTCTATGTAAAAAGCACAGATAGTCACTAAAGATGATGTGAAGATTTCTAAGATATTGTGACTTCCTCAAGAAGCTACATCTGCTAGGATAGACTGATTCAAATCAGAACTATAGAGTTAAAAATATTTTAAATAAAGAAAATTAATGCCTAATCTCTGATTTACAAATGGGGAAGCTGAGACACAGTGAGGTTAAGGGAATGCAGGAACTGGAATCTGGATTGCTCAAATCCTTGCCCCATTCTTTTCCCACTAGCTCATCCAATACTGTAAAGAAAGAAGCAAGTGCTATGAGAAGCAGAGGACAATAGTAAAGAAACATAACTCTAGCCAAATGGGAGAAAGGGAAGGCATTTTAGTCTTTGTCTGATAAAAGAGTAGCAAGTGAGGATGCAATATGAGTAAGAATACAGAAGAGTGGCACACAGTGTATGTAGTCCCATGGCCTGGTGAAGATGACATGTGGAGATATGAGATGGGAATCAACACTGGGCAATAGGAGGCCAAATCCCAAGCTGCTAGAAGGCTACCCCAAGGTATCTCTGCTTTCCTATTTAGGAACTTTTTAGTTATTTTAGAAGTTTATGGCTTGATCGTACCTGTTTCAAAGAAAGTAACTCTGGTGGTGTGATGAAAGATGAGTAGGAGAGACAGAGCAAGACCACCTAACAGGCTATGGAGATAGGCTAGGAGGAGCATGGTCTGCAGAGCAGAAGCAATGGAGAGGAGGAGAGCTCTGCCAGAGGAGCAGGAGTAAGAAAACATGGATCTCAAGCAACAGGTATGGTTCTGAGAATGATGGTCTCAATCGTAACTAAAACAATTGCTTCAATATTGTAGCTTTTTAAAAACGACAAATGGATAGAATTATTTGCACTAAAATAATCAAATGCATTTTGAAGTTTTGATGCTTTTAATAACATAACAAGATGTTTTTAAAAAATCATTCAATAAGGAGAAGAAACCAACCTTCAAAACCAGTTCGTATCTTTCTCCTTGGTACCTTTTTGCCTTCCACAATCACTTAAGCAGAATTGACAGCTCTCCTTTGTACTACTACGGTACTGGACATATATTGTTATTATACTAAGTATTTGTGTAAATATCTATTTCTTCTGTCATACTCTAATCTTCTTGAGAATAGGAACATACTTTTATTTTGTTTCTCTGGTGATTAGCTTAGTTCCTTATCTGTGTATATTATCACAGCCTTGTATGTACACATTTCTCCATCTTTTTTATGAGGATAGCAAAATTGTTTGATAAAATCTGTATGTTCTAGGTCTACGAAATCTCTTTCATGTGTCAGCAAACACAGATGCCCAAACAGGAAATGTGTAGGGTCCTAAAAGAACATGTTATTAGTGAACCCACTCTGGTCCCAAAATATAACCACTTCCTTTTCTGTGTTAAGAATCTTTTAAACATTCTATTTTGGAATATTTTTATTACTGAGACCAAACACTTTGATCTCTAGTGTTTAGAGTTGTGAACAGCTCATATTTACTGAGGGCTTACGGTGTGCCACGTGCTCTCCTAAGCACTGTTTATGCAACCATCATGACAACTTCTTGAAAAATATGCTATTGGTATCCCATTTTATAGGTGAAGAAGCTGAAGAACAGGGATGTTCAATAACTTGATTAAAATCGCAAACCAGTAAGGAATAAAGCCAGAAGTTTTTCTTAGCAGTCTAAGTCCAGGGCTTATTCTCTCAACCAATCCACAACATTTTCTTTCATTGTATTCTAAAATGTAAAGTTGAAAATATAAATAACATTTATCAGTTTTTAGTTTTCTGGAAATTTTCTAATTCTGTACTGTCTCCAAAATTTGCCAAGAAGTATAAAATAATTCACCAAGATAAATAGAGCTAAACCCATTCAAAAATCACAGGAAGTCTAGTATATTCATATCTTTTATCTTAATTGCCCTCTAGTTTGCACAGCATTTCATTGACTCAGATGTTTCAGTCTTTCTGTGAATCTTCCTCTAGATCCCCAGGCAGATGTGGGTATTTTTAAAGTTCTATTCCCCATGGGTTTTGTACTCACCTCTGTTACTATAATTATTTCAGTATATTTCTTATATATTTTATAATTATTTGCGTGTCTATCTTTTTTATTATTATTATTATTATTATTTTTGAGATGAAGTCTCCCTCTTGTCCCACAGGCTGGAGTGCAATGGCAGGATCTCTGCTCACTGCAACCTCTGCTTCCTGGGTTCGAGTCATTCTCCTGCCTCAGCCTCCCAAGTACCTGGAGTTACAGGCACCTGCCACCACGCCCTGCTAAGTTTTAGTAGAGACGGAATTTTACCACGTTGGCCAGGCTGGTCTCAAATTCCTGACCTCAGATGATCTGCCTGCCTTGACCTCCCAAAGTGCTGGGATTACAGGCGTGAGCCACTGCACCCGGCCGCATATTTATCTTCTTATTGTACTACCAACCTCTTGAAAGAAGAGATTATATCTTCTCATCATAATAGAGGTACCCAGTAAATATTGCCAATAGAAATGGAAGAAAAGCAAAGGGGGTCTTGAGAAACTCAGGTTTCTCTGACATAAATGTTAACATGACATTATTATTCCCAAGAAATCAGGCTCTTATTTTTTCTTGTTAATCTTCTTTAAACAGACAAGCAGAAACAATGACATAAAGAAAGCAGTCTTTTTATTCGCTTCAGACTCCCTCCTCTCACCACTGCCACACTTTAGTTCATTCTGGGCTACAGCCTTTCTGGTTCTATTCTAGGAGATTTCTCTCACTGCTTTAAAATTATCTTCATTAGGTGCCCCATCTCTCATCTTTTATTTCTGCGCTTTTGGGTCTGAGCCCATCAGAAAAGCTATTTGCAGTGCCACATTTCTCCTCCTATATGCTCTTCTTTACTTACTCATTGGATGATACACTGTTGCCATGTTAGGAACTTCTTTTTGATAGTTTCTCATTTCTCTCAAGCTACTGGCTTTCTCCCAACTGTAGTTGATTGAATTCTATCTGACTGGTTTTTAAAATTTTTCTTCTCCAAAATATAGGGATTTTGACCAGTGATTCTCTTTATTGGTATTTGCATGATACTTCCATATGCATTTTCATCTCTATAACTTTACAACATGAAGAAGCTGAAGTCAGGGAATTTAGAAAAGTACTCAAGGTGAGACATCTTCCAAGTGGCAGGAAGTTGCTTAAAACCATATCTGTGTGGTGGTAAAGCACATGCATTTTATCCATTACATAGTGTATACTCATCAATTCTATATAAGACGTAGCAGGCCTCAAGACCCACTTTGCCCAAGGCAAACCTTAGTACCAGCTTACTCAAGGCCAATCAGGAAGTACTTAGCAGAACTGTAATGAGAAGCAAAGTTTCTGATTGCTAAGGCAGTGCTTTTTCTGCGTCTTAACATCTTCCATTACTAGGTCTGAGTAGAAAGCGTAAACACTGACTTGGTATTTTATATAGTATTTTGAAGGATCAGAAGAGCTTTGAGTGTGGAGGGATATAACATCGTTAGATCCAAATATCATGTTGGAAAAACACTGGCATCTCTTTATTTCCTGTCTTCATTCACATGAAGTAGAAATAATTGGTACATTCCATCAAAGCCTGTGCTGATGCAATACTAAAGCTTTAGGCAGATGGCACTCTCAATAGTTCCTTTTCCAGAGTCATTGTTAATGCACCCTTCCTCTTAATTTTCCACTTCTGCTTTCATAATAAAAATAGAGAGAGGTTTATAGAAAACATGAGAGTAAGGGAAAATTAGTTCAGGAATGTTCTCTGGAGCTTTAAAAATAATCTAAGATATACTAGGGAATACATTTTAGTCTGCTGACTCCCTTTAGTTATATTTGTTTTGTTGTACAATCCCATTCTTCAGCTCTCTACCCCTTTAAGGACAATCATTCAGCCTTTGCTGATAGCCAGTTCTCCTAACGTCTATCCACTACTTCATTCAGAGTAACTCTAACTCCTTTCTCATCTAATGGGCCTTACAATGTTTGAAAAGTATTAACATGAGCAACTAAGTCTTCTCTCCTTACGTTGTACATCTCAGTGGTTCTACGTGTAAATGAAAGAATGGAGATCTAAGAACCAATTACCTAGCTCTGCCACTTACTAACCATGTGGCCTGGTCGAGACACTTAATGTCTCTCACTTTTCACATTGCCACTTATAAAAATGGATGTAATAACACTTATCTCAGAAGATAGTTATGGGATCAAAATTAATATCAGAGAGTGTGTCAAACACTTGCATACTGTAAATTGCTATATAAATGTGATCACGGCTGCCCTGCCCCGGCTGACAGTCCAGTTGTTACACCCAAACTGGAATAAAATGCTTCAGAATGGAATAGATCTATAAAGGATATAGGGAGATCATTTGTTTCATCAACAAAACAATATTCTTTAGTATGCCTAAAGTTGAATTAGATGTTGTTAGTAGCTATGCTAGTTCATTTTAATATTGTAATCAACTGAAACACCCAGATTTTCTGAGGTCATTTCTATTTTGTTGACATACAATCATGATATTTATCTTAGATGTGGGAATTTATCTCTGTGCCAGTTAAATTTTGCACTGTTGGTCTTGGCTCAATGCTTGCATATTTTGATAGTATTTAGAATGCTGAGTGAGTCTTGTTGAATACGTTTTGCTTTCCAGCTTTGCAACATCTGGAAATAGATCTGTTTTCTTTCCAATATCCTTTGCCTATGGCCTGTATAAGACATAGTTATGTCCTCACTTTTCCATTGTAGAACTGGAAGACTATGCACCTGTAGATACAGGAGGTCCTGAAATACTTTGGGGTGGGATCCATAATCTCTTGAAGGCTCTAAGAAAAGCTCCATTGGTGACATTTCTTTTCTTGAGTTGGTAGTATGAGGAAGAAGAATTAAATGACTTACTTTCCATGCCAATACTTGTGAGAGGTCTCTACTTTTGGGGGGAAAATTGATAATACCTTAGAGTAAGATTATGGACTGAGAACTTAAAATTTTGCTTGTCACAGTAATGAAAGGAAAAATCTCGACTTGTCTGCTTTCAAGTTGTGAAGACCTTTCCACACCCATTTATTGCATATAAGCACTTCCACTTTTCACAGGAATGGAGAAGAGTATATTTTTTTGCCAGAGTTTATCTTCTACGTTGTCATAGTCCATATGTGTTGCTATAACAGAATACCACATGTAGGGTAATTGAAAAAGAATACAAATGTATTTCTCATAATCTGGGGTCTAGGAAGTCCAAGATCAAGACTCTGATATCTGCTGCACCCTCACATGGCAGAAGGCAGAAGGGCAAGAGAGAGCAATTTCACTCCTAAGAGCAAAATCCTCAGGACTTAAACACTTTCTCATAAGGCCCCACTTCCCAACATTGTTGCCTTGGGAATTAAGTTTCCAACACATTAACTTTTGGAGGCACATTTAGACCACAGCATTCTGCCCCTGGCTCTCCAAATTCATGTCCTTCTCAAGTGTCATGCCATCCCAATAGCCCCCAAAGTCTTAACTTCTTTCAGTATAAAATTTCCCTTCAGCTATGAGTGTGTGAAATCACACAAGTTATGTTTTCAAAATATAATGGAAGAACAGGAATATAATAGACGTTCTCCTTCCAAGAGCTAGAAATAAGCTAGAAGAAAGGGGTAACTTGTCCGAGGTAAGTCCAAAACCCAACAGGATAAGCAGCACTAAATCTTAAGGACTGAGAATAGTCTTCTTTGACTCTGTGTCTCACCTCTTAGACACACTGGTGTGGGGATTGGGTCCCCAAGATTTCAGGCCACTGTGTCTTCATGGCTTTGATGAACACAGCCTTGTGTTCATTGCTCTAAAGTTCTGACATCCATAAAGTCCTAGGACATAGACATAATTCAGTCAAGTTTTTTGCCAGCTTATAACCAAGATGTCCTTTTCCCTAGTTTCCAATAAGATATTCCTAATTTTGTTCTCAGACTTTATGAGAATGACTTTTACTGTCCAACATTGTTCATGACCAGTTAGGCAATCTCTGAGAGGAGTCAGACTTTCCCTACAACTCTTTTCTTCTGAGCCCTCACCAGAATTGCTGTTAATGCTGCTCCACTTACAATACAGGCTCTTTCCAGTATTTATTTGAAAACTGTTCTAGCCTTTACCCATTACTCAGTTCCAAAGCTGTTTCCATGTTTGTAGGTATTTGTTGTGGCAAATAATTACTGTCTTAATTCATTTATGCTCCTGGTACCAATTTCTGTCTTAGTCCATTTGTGCTGCCGTGACAGAATATTACAGACTGGGTACCTTATAAACAACAGAAATTTATTTCTCATAGTCTTAGGATCTGGAAAGTCCAAGATTAAGGTGCTGACATCTGTTGTGGGTCTTCTTGCTACATCCTCACTGGCAAAAGAGAGTACACTCATCTCTGTAAGTCTCTCTTTCTTTCTTTCTTTCTTTCTTTCTTTCTTTCTTCCTTCCTTCCTTCCTTCCTTCCTTCCTTCCTTCCTTCCTTCCTTCCTTC
>NW_012119487.1:3536505-3562765 GCF_000951035.1 Colobus angolensis palliatus | reverse complement strand
TTTCTTTCTTTCTTTCTTTCTTTCTTTCTTTCTTTCTTTCTTTCTTCTTTCTTTCTTTCTTTCTTTCTTTCTTTCTTTCTTTTTCAAAAATAGAGATGGGGTCTAGCTGTGTTGACCAGGCTGGTCTTGAACTCCTGGTCTCAAGTGATCCTACTGCCTTGGCCTCCCAAAGTGCTGGGATTAGAGATGTGAGCCATTGTGCCTAGTCCTGTAAGCCCTTTTTATAGTGGTATTGATCCATGCATGAGAGCAGAACCCTCATGAACTATGCATCTCCAAAAGGCCCCACCTCTCAACACTGTTGTACTGAGAATTGAGTTTCTAACACACGAATTTTGGAGCACACGTTCAGACCATAGCAGTTGTCTTTTTATATCCCAAGAATATGTAACTTAACAAGTCACTTATATCCCTTTCATCTTCTGGAACACTGACTAATTTTAGGAATTTTCAGCCACATCTTTCCAACTTTGGGACTATAAAATCTAACTTTAGATAGAGTATAGAACAGTGACTTGATTATAAATTCTCTATGGCAAGCAGCAAAGATCATGTTTTAGAACTTCAGTTTCTCATCTGAAAAAGAGAATTACAATGCTTATAAGTTTGATATGTTGATAAGTAGCCTAGATTTGTTTTGTTCCTATAAAAGCGTCTGTCACAGAAGTAACTGTAACTCTAGATATCGTCCTGTGATTGATAAACTTGGGAACTAAAAGTCTAATCATGGCTCCAACATGAAAATAGCCCTCTAGAGACAAACCAAGTGATAAAAGGATAAAGCTTTTCAGGAATGTTATTATAGATTAAGCAGTCAGGGAGGAGACACTGAATAGGATTAACTTTGGTACTTGGGCTTTAAAAATATTCATACAGATCCTTCTCTGAGCCTTTGTGCTCAACTCAGCATTTAGTTCTAACATTTCCTATGCATCCCATTTTCTTAATTGTTGATGACTTTGTGATAATTTAAGTTTCTGCCTTTATAGCCCGTTCTTCTTCTGTGTCTTCAAACACGTTTAGATTTTTTCGATCTTGAAAAATTTTTATTTGACCCTGCTACCAACTCCAGCAATAGGTGAGGTGGGCTTTTCAAACCACAGTCTACACCCCTTTGCTTATACTTCCTTGTCTTTCAGTTATTCATGGGTTTGTGTTCAACCTTTACCACCAAAATGGAAATTTTAAGGTCATCCATGATGTCTCAAATGATGTATTCTCAGTTTTCTTATTTTTTGGCTTCTTTGAAGGATTAATTTGGTTGACTCTTAAAGTCTTAAAACTCTCCCTGGCCCGTGATCTTCAAAATATTTTACTGTTCTAGTTTTTTTATGCTACTCTAGTTGCCTTTCCAGTGGGCTTAACATAAATTCCAAGCTATTCACAATGGTTTACAAGCTCCTTTATAGTTTTGGTCATTTGTCTAACTCTCTAGACTCATGTCTTGCCATCTTCTACCTTATACTTTACACTCCTCGTGCTAACGTTCTTTGGTTTCTTGATAATTGCTGTTTGTCCCTATTTATCTCTGGTCCTTGGGACATGCTACTCCTTCTCCTAGGATACCCATCCCACTTTCTCTTCATTTGGCTAACTCTACTTATTCCTTGTCTCAACTGAAATGTGAGTTCCCCAAGGAGATATTCCCCAACCTTTAAAGTAGGGCTGTATACTCTTTGAACACAGATGTCTGTTTCAAAACATTTATATTTTTAATTGGAAGCTACCTCCATTAAGCTATAGGATTTAAGAAGAGTGTTTTTGTGGCTGTATCTTTCTATAATGTAACACATATAATTATTTACAAATGGTTGTTGAATAAATGGATAAATGAATGAGTGATCATCCACTCTCGGTCATCTCTATTGATTTCTCTTCTTCCTCTGTTCTTTCACGTGTAAAAATTGGGGTAATTGTATCTCTCATATTTATTGCATGGCATTGTTGTGAAGATTGAATGAGGTAATGTACACAAAATGATTTATTTCTAAATTCATGCATGTAAGTATGCATAAAAACAGACATGCAACAAGATCACTTGATATAATTATTTTCCCTCACTAGCAAGACTTAGTCTCTTCTGTATGGTAAATGATGCTTTCAGAAATATCCATATTGGAATTCTCAGGCACTTCTGAGATTGGACAAATTTGTCTTAATCCTGATTAAACAAAGATACAAGAGGATTTGAGTGAAGGTTATAAAAGTCACTGACATCCTTGTGAGGGATCTCAGGAAAATTTGAGATTTGCTTTTCGCTTTTTTTTTTTTTTTTGTGGAGGGGAACAGAGTCTCACTCTGTTACCCAGGTTGGATTGCAGTAGGACAATCATAGCTCACTACAGCCTCAACTTCCCAGACTTAGGAGATTCTTCCACGTCAGCCTCCTGAGTAGCTTGGGACTATAGGCATAGGCTACCACATTCAGCTAAGTTTTAAATTGTTTTATAGAGACAGGGTCTCACTATGTTGCCCCGGCTGGTTTTGAACTCCTGGCCACAAGTGATCCTCCCACCTCAGCCTCCCAAAAAGCTAGGATTATGGGCATGAGACTGCACCAGGCCAATTTTTGCAATCTTAACTCAGGACGTAGGAAATTATCCGTAAACTAATAATTTCTACCCAAAGTTATTCTATCTTGAAAGTAAATCCATATTAAACAATGCCTTTCCTCATACTATAGTAGGTTTTTTTACCCCCCAATTTTCCTTGTTTTTGATTCCAGAAAGTTATCTAAGTTCTTTATTTATTAGTTTGTCATGGAACCACAAAAGGATAGATTTGAGAAGTTACAAAAACAGTAAGGGTTTTTATGTCCTTGTATTCACCTATTTTTTGGGGGGAAATCTTGGAGTGCTTTTACATAATCTCTGACAGTAGAGAGGAAATGAATATTATTTTTTAGAATTATATTTGGGAAAATCCAAATCCAAGAAGAAATAATTTGCCTATAGCTCTGTGTGACAGCAGAGTCCCAGAACTATAAATAGAAATAAGATAATTTTTGATACAAACTTCTAAAAGCTAATCACCAAGCTGTTTTCACAAATTATGTTGATCACAACACATTCTGAAGTACTACTACCAATTCAAATTACTTATACTGGGCTTCGGTCGGATTGGATAATATTAATGAAATGAATAAACTAGGTGAGGCCCTGGAAATTTGCTTATTGTACAGTATTCGAGCTTGTACTAATGTTTTACTAAAAGGGAAGCAGCCAGCAAAGAGGAAACAATACAAAATGATGTCATGTAGCTATGGAACATATTCTGGTTTAGTAATATTCATTTGAACTCATGCAAGTCAGAAGCCGTGGCCCATACTCACTGCTTCCTGGTCCAGCTCTACAGCAGAGCAGAACCCACATATGGCTATGCTAGAGTGAACAGTGTTTACCTTTGTTAGGCTCTAAGGCAGGATAAAAGTACTCCAAGTGGAATCTCAGTATTGGGAACAGGGAGTGAACATGCCAAGAACTCCAGGTTGCTAACATATCTTCTGGAGCTAAAGAATAAGAATAACTAATACTTACTGAACACTTAGTGTACCAGGAGCTGTTCTAAGTACTTTATGTGAAACAATTTATTTAATTCTAACAGATCTATGCCAAATAAGACAACTGAAATGTAGAGAATATGAAGAATTTGTTCAGGTTTGTGCAAGAAATGAACAGCAATATCAGGCTACAAATGCAGGTAGTTTGACTTCAAGACTGAACTCTTTTATCATTTTGCTGTGTTAGCTCACTTGCCAATGTCCATTGTAAGCCTCATTTAAGGCATGCAATCCTTACAAGATATTGTGTTAATGGAAGGAGATTTACTGTCTAGATTGAGAGTAACTATTATGAAGCATACTGATAGTTGACATAAAAATGACAAATGAAAGTGTCATTTAATCAAATATTAATTGAACACCACGTAACTGACCTCTGGCAAGAACTGAGGAAGCTGTAAAAAAATGGAAACTTGGACCTGCTGACCAAGGCACCAAGCCAGCCTTTCTGAGGACTCTAGAAGCAAATTTACCCATGGACCACTAGGAAGCCATCCTAGAATCTCTGGTTAGACTGACTGATGAAGAGCTTCCCCTGCCAAAGTGAGTTTGTAAAGGCTGAAATAAGTGACTGCTTCTTTAATTGTGCAGACGTCAACACATGGCCAAAAGGATCACAAACAATCAGGGAAACATGACACTATCCAAGGAACAAAATAAAGTGCCAGTAAGTGACATGAAGGAAATGATGATTTACCAACTATCTGATAAAAAATCCAAAATAATCATCTTAAAAAAGCTCAGTGAGCTACAAGAGAATAGAGATAGATAACTAAAAAAAATTGGAAATAGTACATGAAAAAATGATTTCAACAAAGAGACAGTAACCATAAAAACAACGAAACATAAATCATGAAGCAAAAGAACATAATTACTGAGATAAAAAATTCCACAGAGATCTTCAACAGCAGACTTGATAAAGCCTAAGAAAGAATCAACGAGACTGAAGGTAGATCATTTGAATGACCAGTAAGAGGAACAAACAGCAAAGAAACAGAAAGAGGAAGAAAGATTACTTTAAAGAATGACAGAAAACTTCCCAAATCTGTAGAGGAAAAGGAACACCCAGATCCATAAATCCCAACACATTGCAAAATAAATTAAATGTAAACACATTTTTACTGAGACAAATTATAATCTCTCAAAAGTAATAGCCAAAGATAATTTTCAAAACAGTAAGAGAAAAGCAACTAGTCACATACAAGGTAACAGCAAAAGGAAATTTGTGGATTCCCCAGTAGAAAGCTTGCAGGCCAAGGGAGAGTGGAATGAAATAGTCAAAATACTGAAAAAAAAATCCCATCGTCTGAGAGTATCATTCTAGGCAAGGCTTTTAGAAATGAAAGAGAGGTAAGAACTTTCCCAGAGAACAAAAGCTATGAGAGTTCATTACCACTAGACATGCCTTATGAGAAATCCTAAGAAAATTCTTCAAACTGAAAGAAAAGGATGGTATTTTGTAACATAAAACATATGAAAGTATAAAATTTATGGATCGAAGTAAGTATGCAACCAAATTCAGATTATTCTCATACTGCAGTGGTGGTGTAAATAGGTATAAGTGTGTAAATCACTTATATCATTAGTATAAAGATTAAAAGACAAAGCTATTAAAATTAATGATAGCTGTAATAATTTGTTAAGGAATAAATAATATAACACGATATAAATTGTAACATCAAAACATAAAATGTTTGTGTAGGAAAGTAAAATTTTAGAGTTTTTAAAACATGATTGAAGTTGCTATGAGCTTAAATGAGACTGTTACGACCACAAGATACTTTATTTAAGCCTCATAATCATAAGGCAAAAACATAATAGATACACAATAGTAAAATAGTCAAAGCATACCACTAGAGAAAAATAATCTAATAACAAAGGAAGACAGCAAGAGAGGGAAAAAAGAACAAAGGAGCTACAAAACAAGAATAAAACAATGAACAAAATGGCAATAGTAAGGACCCATTTATCAATAATTACCTTGAATGTAAATGTATTACATTTTCTAATAAAAAAAACAGAGTGGCTGAACAGATTAAAAGAGAAAAAACAGCAACAAGAAAAATTATATGCTGCCTACAAGAGACTCACTTCATGTTTAAAAACATATATAGGCTAAAAGTGAAAGGATAGAAATAGATATTCCAGACAAATGGAAAATTTAAAAAGCAAGGGTAGGAATACTTACATAAAATAGATTTTAAGTCAAAAAGTATAAAAAGAGACAAGGTCATTATTTAATGATAAAGAGGTCAATTCATCAAGAGGAACAACAGTTGCATATATATATACACCCATCATAGGAATACCTAAATAGATAAAGCAAATATTAATAGATCTGAAGGGAGATATAGACTGCAATAAAATGCAATACAATAATAATAGGGGACTTCAATACTCTACTTTCAACAATAGATAGATCATCCAGACAGAAAATCAATAAGGAAACATTGGGCGTCTACACTCTAGACCAAATGGGCCTAACAAACATATACAGAACATTTCATTTAGAGTAGTAAAATATGCATTCTTCTTAAGTGCATATGCAATATTCCCAGGATAATAATGTTAAACGGCAAAAAAGTTTTAATAACTTTTAGGACATTGAAATCATAGCAAGTGCATTTTTAACCACCGTGGTATGAAACTAGAAGTCAATGACAGAGGAATTTTGAAACATTCACAAATATATGTAAATTAAACAATATGAACAACCAATGGATGAAGAAGAAATTAAAAGGGCAATTAAAAGATATTTAGAAACAAATGAAAATGGAAACACAACATACCAAAACTTATGAGATGTAGCAAAAACAGTTTTAAAAGTTGAGTTTATAGCAATAAATGCCTACATAAAAAAGAAGACAGATCTCAAATAAACAGCCAAACATTGTACCTCAAGGAATTAGAAAAAAAACCCAATCTGAGCCCAAATTTAGTAGAAAGGAAACAATAAACATCAGAACAGAAATAAATAAAACAGATACCAGTAAAACAATGCAAAAGATCAGTGAAACTGTTTTTTGAAAGGACAAACAAAATCAATAAATCTTTAGACTAAGAAAAAATAGAGAAAACATAAAATCAGAAGACATAAAATAAAATCAGAAAGACATAAAATTAGGAGACGTTATAACTGATACAACAGAAGCACAAAAAATCAAAGAGACTACTATGAACAATCTTCCATCACCGTATTGGACAACCTAGAGGAAACAAATACGTTCCTAGAAACATACAATTTACCAAGACTGAACAATAAAGAAACAGAAAATTTGAACAGAACAATCACAAGTGGGGAAATTGAAATACTAATGAAAAGACTCCCATCAAAGAGAAGCCCAGGACCAGATAATTTCACTGCTGAATTCTACCAAATATTTAGAATGGTAATACAAATTCTACTCCAACTCTTCCAAGAAAATCAAAGAGGAGGGAATACTTCGAAACTAATTTTATGAAGCCAGCATTACTCTGATATGAAATCTAGGCAATTACACTACAAGAAATGAAAATTACAGACCAGAATTTCTGATGAACATAGATGTAAAAAGTCCTCAACAAAATATTAGCAAACCTAATTCAACAATGGATTAAAAAAATCATATACTATGATCAAGTTGGATTTATCTCAGAGATGCAAGGACACTTCAACTTATGGAAATCAATAAATGTTATATACCACATTAACATTATGTAGGCCAAAAGCCATATGATCATTTCAATAGATGAAGAAAAAGTATTTGTCAAAATTCAACATCTTTCAATAATAAGAACCCTTAACAAATTAGGTATAGAAGGAATGTTCCACAACACAATGAAAACCACATATGAAAAACCCACAGCTAACATTACAGTCAATGGTAAAAAGTTGAAAGTTTTTCCTTTAAGATCAGTAAGAAGACAAGGATCTCTACTGTCACCTCTTCTAGTCAGTGTAGTCCATTGACTTCATATGTAAGTCCTAGCTAGAGCAGTATAGCAAGAGAAAGAAATGAAAGGCACCACAATTAGAAAGAAAGAAATTAAATTGTCTCTGCAGACAAAATGATCTCAGAAAAGAAAACCTTGAAGACTTCCAAAAAACTGTTAGAACTTATAAATGAATTCAGTGAAGTTGCAGGACACAAAATTAACATACAGAGCAGAGAGCAAAATGTTGAAATAAAGCCTACATTGTTTGTTCCCCCTGCTGGAACACCAGATTTTAACAACTATCTGCACACAGAAAAGCACTGTCACAAGAACCAAAAATTAAAGGAGCAATCACAGTACCTGGTTTTAACTTCGCATTGTGGAAAAAGGCATTGAGGAGGGCAGGAGAGATGGTCCTGGATCACCAATGCCACCCCTCCCCCATCTCCAGCAGCAGCTGTGTGGTATGGATAATTTCTGCATTTTGGGGAGGGAGAGCACAGCAACTGGGGAGCTTTATATTGAATTCAGTATTGCCCTGTCACAGCAGAGAATAAAGCCATGCTAGGCTAAGCCAGCACCTGTGCGTGGAGGGAGCATTTGGACAAACCCTGGCCAGAGGAGGATTGCCCATCCCAGTAGTTGGAAATGAGTTTCTTGGCAAGCGTCACCATTGTGAGCTGAAGTGCTCTGGGGCCCTAGGTACCAGTTTAGCCACAGCAGGATAGAGCAACAAGCGGGCTCTTGGGGTTGCTGGGTGCAGGACTAGGCTTGTGGACAGCACTTCTGGTCCTGCTCTGGGCCAGGAGGGAGCCCACTGCCCTGAAAGGTGAGTCCTAGGCCTGGCAGCACTCACCAGAAGCTGATGGGAGAGCCCTTGGGCTTTAAGAGAACATTGGTGGTGGCCTGGCAGAACCCCCCTACCCCCACCCCTCCCATGGACTAGTGTTGGTGGCAGCCACAGGGAGAGGCTCCTCTGCCTGTGGAACAGAGAAGGAAGAGCAGGAAAGACTTTGTATTGTGGTATGAGTGCCAACTTAACTGCAGTAGAATAGAACATTAAGTAAATTGCTAAGGCTTTTGACTCCAATTCCTGGCTTTGAGATGGCATCTCTGGATATGCCCAGGACTAGGGGAACAGATCACCCTGAAGGGAAGGGCCTTCTGAAAGTGTTGTGCTGTCTTCAGGTCTGACACAATGCAGTCCCAGTGATGGTAGCCACAGTAGCGCTTATATCCTCACACCCCCAGGTCCAGGTGGTTCAGCACAGAGACAGAGGCTTCATATGTTTTGTAGAAAGTAAGGGAAAAGAACAAGAGTCTCTCCTGGTAACCCAGATAATTATTCCAGATTTTATCCAAGACAACCAAGGTGGTACCTCTATGAGTCTGGAAAAAGCACAGCATTATTGAGTTTGTGGCCCAAGTCCCTTCAAATACCTAGAAAACCATCCCAAGAAGGATAGGTACAAATAAGCCCCGACTGTGAAGACTGTGATAAATACCTAACTCCTCAATGCCCAGACACTGAAGAACATCTGCAAGCATTAACACCAACCAGGAAAACATGGCCTCACCAATTGAATTAAATTAAGCAGAAGAAGGAATTAGTGAGCTTGAAGACAGGCTGTTTCAAAATACATAGTCACAGACAAAATAAAAAATAATAAAAAGTGATGAAGCATGCCTACAAGATCTTGAAAATAGCTTAAAAAGAGCAAATCAAAGAGTTATTGGCCTTAAAGAAGAGTTAGAGAAATACATAGGGGTAAGAAAGTTTATTTAAAGGGATAATATCAGAGAACTTCTCAAACCTAGAGAAATATATTAGTATCCAAGTAGAAGAAGGTTAGAGAACACCAAACTGATTTAACTCAAAGAAGACTACCTTAAGACATTTAATAATCAAACTCTGAAAAGTCAAGGATAAAGAAAGGATCCTAAAAGTAGCAAGAGAAAAGAAACAACATAGAACAGAGCTCTAATATGTCTGACAGCAGTCTTTTCAGTGGAAACCTTACGGGACAGGAGGGAATGTCATGACATATTTAAAGTGCTGAAGGAAAAAAATCCTTTTACCCTAGAATGGTATATCTGGTGAAAATATACTATAAGCATGAAGAAATAAAGACCTTGCCAAGCAAAAAAAGAGGGGTTTCATCAACTCTGTCCTATAAGAAATGCTAAAGGGAGATCTTCCTTCTGAAAGAAAAGGACTTTTTTTTTTTTTTTTTTTTTAAAAGGCCTTGCTCTGTTACCAGGCTGGAATGCAATGGCACCATCATGACTCACAGCAGCCTCAACCTCCCAGGCTCAAGTACAGATGGGGTTTCATCATGTTGCCCAGGCTGATTGAAAACTCCTGAGCTCAGGCAACACACCTTCCTTGGCCTCCCAAAGTACTGGGATTTTAGGTGTGAGCCACTGCACCCAACCCAAGAAAAGGACTTTAATGAGCAAGAAGAAATCATCTGAAGGTACATAACTTGCTGATAATAGTAAACACATAGAAAAATACAGAATAGTATAACACAGTACTCATGGTGTGTAAACATCTCTTAAGTAGAAAGACTAAATGATGACTCAATAAAAAATAACAACTACAACAACTTTTCAAAACATAGTACAATAAGACATAAAGAGAACTAAAAGTTAAATAGCAAGGGAATAAAGTCAAATTATACAGTTTTGGACCGAGTGCAGTGTAATCTCAGCACTTTGGGAGGCCAAGGCGGGCACATCACTTGAGGTCAGGAGTTTGAGACCAGCCTGGCCAACATGGCAAAAACCTGTCTCTACTGAAAATACAAAAATGAGCTGGACATGGTGGCCTAGGCCTGTAATCCCAGCTACTTGAGAAGCTGAGGTAGGAGAATCATGGAGGCTGCAGTAAGCCGAGATGGCATCGCTGCACTCCAGCGTGGGTGACAGAGCGAGATTCTGTCTCAAAAACAAAACAAAACAAAACAAAAACCACACAGTTTTTAAAGTATACTTTTCTGTGTTTTTTATGCAATCAGTGTCAAGTTTTCATCAGTTGAAAATAATGGGCTATAAAATATTATTTGAAAGCCCCATGGTAACCTCAAATTGAAAAATCTGCAACGGATACACAAAAAATAAAAAGCATGAAATTAAAGCAGACCACCAAAGAAAATCATCTTCGCCAAAAGGCAGATAGGAAGGAAGAAAACAAGGAAGAGAAGACTGAAAAACAATCAAAAAACAAATAACACAATGGCAGGAGGAAGTTCTTACTTATGAATAATAACATTAAATTTAAGTGGATTTAAGTCTCTAATCAAAAGACATAGACTGGCTGAATTAATTTTTAAAAAGGCCCAATGCTCTGTTGTCTATAAGAAACATACTTCACTTATAAAGATAAACATAGACTGAAAATAAAGGGATGGAAAAATATATTCCATGCCAATGGGAAAAAAAAATGGCAGGAGTAGACATGTGTATATTAGACAAAATAGATTTAAAGAAAAAAAAAAAACTGTAAGAGGAGACAGAGATAGTCATTATATGATGAAAAAGGGGTCAATTCAGCAAGAGGATGTAACTAATGTAAATGTATATGCACCCAACTGGCACCTACAGATATAAAAAGCAAATTATATTAGAGCTAAAGAGATAGGTCCCAATACAATAACAGTGGGAGACTTCAACACTCTACTTTCAGCATTGGACAGCTCTACCAGACAGAAAATGAATAATAACAAAAATTGTATTCAATATTCACTATAGAACAAATGGACCTAATAGATTTCTTGAAGCAAATGATAATGGAAATACAACATACCAAAAGCTATGGGATACAGCTAAAGCAGCACTAAGAGGGAAGTTCATAACTATAAGTGCCTGCATCAAAAAAGAAGAACATCTTCAAATAAACAACCAAATAACGCATCTTAAAGAACTAGAAAAGCAAGAGAAAATCAAACTAAATATTACTACAAGAAAAGAAATGATAAAAATCAGAGCAGAAATAAATGAATTTAATTGAAGAAAACAATACAAAAGATTAATAAAACAAGAAGTTGTTTTCTTGAAAAGATAAACAAAATTTGCAAACCTTTAGTCAGACTCTGAAAAAAAGAGAGAAGATACAGATAAATGAAATCAGAGATGAAAAAGGAGACATAACAACTGACACCACAGAGATTCAAAGGATCCTTAGTGGCTACTATGAGCAAATTTGGAAAATCTAGAAGAAATGGTTAAACTCCTATACACATATAACCTACTAAGATTCAATCATGAAGAAATCCAAAACTTGAACAGACCAATAACAAGTAACAAGATCAAGGCCATAATAAGACATCTCCTAGTGAAGAAAAGCCCAGGACCTCATGGATTCACTGCTGAATTTTACCAAACATTTAAAAGAAGAATTAATACCAATCCTCTTTAAACTGTTCCAAAAAATAGAGGGAGAGGGAATACTTCCAAGTTAATCCCAGGAGGTCAATATTACCCTAATACCAAAACCAAACAGACACATCAAAAAAAGAAAACTACAAGGCAACATGTCTGATAAATATTGATGCAAAAATCCACAACAAAATGTTAGCAAACTGAATTCAACAATACATTAAAAAGATCATTCATCATTACCAAGTGGAATTTATCCAGGAATGTAAGGATGGTTCAACATATGCAAATCAATCAATATGATACGTTTTATCAACAGAATGAAGGACAGAAACCATATGATCATTTCAATTAATGTTGAAAAAAGCATTTGATAAAATTCAACATTCCTTCCTGATAAAAATCCTCAAAAAATGAGATAGAAGGAAAACACCTAAACATAATAAATGCTATATATTATAGACCCATAGATAGCATTATGCTAAATAGGAAAAAACTGAAAGTCTTTCCTCTAGATCTGGAACATGAAAAGTTGCCAACTTTCACCAACGTCATTCAACATAGTTCTGGAAGTCTTAGCTAGAGCAATGAAACAAGAGAAAGAAATAAAAGCCATCCACATTGAAAAGGAAGAAGTCAAATTACCTTTGTTTACAGATGATATAATCTTGTTTTTGGAAAAGCCTAGACTCAGCCAAAAAACTATTAGAACTAATAAACAAATTCAGTAAAGTTACAGGACATAAAAGTGAAATACCAAAATCAGTAGTATTTCTGTATGCCAACAGTGAGCAATCTGAAAGAGAAACTTAAAAAGTGATCTCATTTACAGCAACCACAAATAAAATTAAATAAGTAAGAATTAACCAAAGAAGTAAAACATCTCTAAAATGAAAGCTATAAAACACTGATGAAAGGAAATGAAGGGGACACCAAAAAATGAAAAAATATTCCATGCTCATGGACTGAAAATAATCAATATTGTTATAATGTCCATACTACCCAAAACAATCTAAAGATTCATTGCAATCTCTATCAAAATACCAATGACATTATTCATAAAATGCAAAAAAATTCTAAAATTTATATGGAATCAAAAAAGACTCATAATAGTGAAAGCTATCCTGAGCAAAAATAATACAACTGGAGGAATCACATTACCTGACTTCAAATTATACTACAGAGCTATAGTAACCAAAGCTGCATGGTAGTGGCATAAAAACAGATGTATAGACCAATGAAACAGTAAGAAGAACCCAGAAACAAATCCACACACCTATAGTGAACTTATTTTCAACAAAAATGCTGAGAACATACATTGGATAAAAGACAGACTCTTCAGTAAGTGGTGCTGTGAAAACTGGGTATTCATGTGCAGAAGAATGAAAATTGATCCCTATCTCTCACCTTACACAAAAATAAAACCAAAATGGATTAAATATTTAAATTTAACACTTCAAATTACAAAACTACTACAAGACAACTTTGGTATCCTAGTAGTTGAGGAGAAAAAGGCCTGTGTGTTTTTTCCTAAGAAGAGGGAATACTGAGAAAGGGAATTCTCTCCTCTACCTCTTTCATGGAGGAAGTGTTGAAAGAATACTAAAATTACAGCCAAAAAGACTGAATGCTGGTTTTACTATCTTAAAGCAGAGAAGCAATTGGCAAAAGCTTCTCTAATAAGCAGGCTCCCACTGGGGCCTGAGGCCAGTAAGACAAAGACCACACATTTAATGTGGAAGATTGTTTGAGAGCCCAAGTCTTTGTTCCCGGTTAGCCACACACTCAGTCTGCTTATGCCCTTCTTGTTGTGAACAAGCTTTCCTTGATGATACATGTTGGTGATGCTGTGGGGTGTGAGTGAGAGATGGAAGTATGGAAAGATATGAGCTTTCTGTGCCAGCTTTCACTAACAATGAGAAGGAAAAATACAGCATTTGGCTCACTCTGGTTTCCCTCTGGCTTCACACAGCTCCCTGAACAGTACTCTCAGTTGCCTCTTTCCCCGAAGGCTGCTGGGATTCATAGATGAACTCCAACATGCAATGAAGGATTGTGATGGCTAAAATTGAGGGAGGAGGGCAATTTAATTTCCTGAATTTTCTGCTCTCATCTTAAAATGAAACAGCCCTTCTTCAGCCCCACGTATCTTCTCTACACACTTTGGTCTTTGTACCTTTGTGTTTTAAGTTCCTACTGTTTGGAATACCCTTCTGTTCCTTCCTCTCTAAATCTGCCAATCCTCCAAGGCTCAAATGAATTTATTTTCCATAAGTCCTCTCCATCACATACGTAAACTCTACCTTGAACTCTTCCTCAGGACTCCCATCATAAAGGTTTGCATTATCATATAGGTACCTTAAACCTCTTCAATTGCTTTGGATGTATTCACTTTGTTTTCCAAACTGCACACAAAAAGGGACTAGGTCACAGAATTCTTTTGTATCCAGAACAGAAGGTACATAGTGCTGGGCCCATACCTGGGCCTTATAGATGCTTGCTTGATTGTCTTTGTGGTGACCTATACCATTAGACAATTAGAATGAGTGGAGCAATGGAGACTCAGGACTCAGGGAAGATGCAAGGATAACCAGCATGAGGGTAATGACAGAAGGAACTGTCAGAGAGCCACCTTCTAGCTATGAGTACATGCCATAGCTTGCTTATAGGTGTCCTGTTGAAGTTTCTATTTTATTAGATTGCTAAAGAAAAGAAGCCCTCCTCATAGACACAGAGGGATGAACATGGATGATCTTCAGGGTTCTCAGTCAGAGAAGTCTGAATATCAAAGCAAGCTGTCAACACCTCCCTTCTCACCCCTTGGCTGGTCCATCCCATTCTTGTCTTTGTCAGCTTTGGTATATATAATAATTTGCATGAGGCAAGTGTGCTTCATTCACGGGGATATTGGCAAACCTTGCATAAGAATGGAGCATGTTTTCTACACTTTACAGTTCACAACACACTTGTGAACTTACTGGAATTCCTGGACCCACCCAAGACTGGAAATGAGGGGTTTAGCATTTTTAATGCATCATAGTATCGTTTCTTGTGATGAGAGTCTCTCTTACCTCAAGAATCAAAAATATGCAGAAACCTACCCAAGTAAGAGTTCATATCTGGAGAATGAGGGCTACTCTAATTTCTTTTGGGAAATGTGTTAAAGTTGAGATTGTGACTATGTGGAAAAAATTCTCTTGTTATTAATAATGTGGATGCTTGGAAAATGAAAGAGGATTCATAGAATGTCATCCCTACTTGTATTAGTCCTTTCTCACACTGCTGATAAAGACATACCTAAGACTGAGTAATTTACACAGGAGAAAGGTTTAATGGAACTCACAGTTTCATGTAGCTGGAGATTGTGAGGGGAAACCTCACAATCATTGCGGAAGGCAAAAGACACATCTTACATCGCAGCAGACAAGAGAGAGAATGAGAGTCAGGCAAAAGGGTTTTCCTCTTATAAAACAATCAGACCTTGTGAGATTTATTCACTAGCACAAGAATAATATTTGGGAAACCACCCCATGATTCAATTATCTCCCACTGGATCCCTCCCATGACACATGGGAATTATGGGAGCTATAATTCAAGATGAGATTTGGTTGGGGACATAGCCAAACCACATCATTATGCCCCTGGCCCTTCCAAAATCTCATGTCCTCACATTTCAAAAACCGTTCATGCCTTCTCAACAGTCCCCCAAAGTCTTAATTCATTTCAGCATTAACTCAAAAGTCCACAGTCCAAAGTCTCATCTGAGACAAGGCAAGTCCCTTCTGCCTATGAACCTGTAAAATCAAAGGCAAGCTAGTTACTTTCTATGTACAAAGGGGGTACAGGCATTTGGCAAGTACAGTCATTCCAAATGGAAGAAATTGACCAAAACAAAGGGGCTACAGGTCCCATGCAAGTCCAAAATTCAGCAGGGCAGTCAAAACTTAAAGCTCCAAAATGGTCTCCTTTGACTCCATCTCTCACATCCAGGTCATGCTGATACAAAAGGTGGGTTCCCCTGGTCTTGGGTAGCTCTGCCCCTGTGGCTTTGTAGGGTACAGACCCTGCTCCTGGCTGTTTTCACAGGCTGGCATTGTGTCTATGGCTTTTCCCTATGTGCAGTGCAATCTGTTAGTGAACCTACCATTCTGGGATCTGGAGGACAGTGGTTCTCTTCTCACAGCTCCACTAGGCAGTGCCCCAGTGGAGACTGTGTGGGGACTTCAACCCCACATTTCCTTCAACACTGCTCTAGCAGAGGTTCTCCATGAGGGCCCCACCCCTGCAGCAAACTTCTGCCTGGACACCCAGGTGTTTCCATACATCCTTTGAAATCTAGGCAGAAATTCCCAAACCTCAATTCTTGACTTCTGTGCACTGGCAGGCTCAACACCACGTGCAAGCTGCCAAGGATTGTGGCACCCTTTGAAGCTGTACCCAAGCTGTACCTTTGTCCCTTTTAGCCATGGCTAGAGCAGCTGGGATGCAGGGCATCAAGTTCCTAGGCTGCACACAGCAGGTGGTGGGGGTCCTGGTTCTGGCCCAGGAAACCATCTTTTCCTTCTAGGTCTCTGGGCCTGTGATGGAAGGGTCTGCTGCAAACGTCTCTGACATGTCCTGGAGACATTTTCCCCACGTCTTGGCAATTGACATTTGGCTCCTTGTTACTTATGCAAATATCTGTGGCTTGAATTTCTCTTCATAAAATGGGTTTTTCTTTTCTTTTACAAAGTCAGGCTGCAAATTTTTCAAACTTTTATGCTGTTTCCCATTTAAAATGGAATGCCTTTAACAGCACCTATGTCACCATTTGAATGCTTTGTTGCTAGAAATTTCTTCCACCAGATACCGTAAATCATCTCCCTCAAGTTCAAAGTTCCACAAATATCTAGGGCAGGGCCAAAATGCTGCCAGTCTTTTTGCTAAAACATAGCAAGAGTCACTTTTACTCCAGTTCCCAATGAGTTGCTCATCTCCATCTGAGACCACCTCAGCCTGGATTTCATTGTCTACATCATTATCAGCATTTTGGTCAAAGCCATTCAACAAGTCTCTAGGAAGTTCCAAACTTTCCCACATTGTTCTGTCTTCTTCTGAGTCTTCCAAACTATTCAAACCTCTGCCTGTTACCCAATTCCAAAGGTGCTTCCACATGTTCAAGTATAGTTCCAGTAAAGCCCCAATCTACTGGTACCAATTTACTGTATTAATCTGTTCTCATGCTGCTGATGAAGAAATACCTAAGACTGGGTAATTTATAAAGAAAAAGAGGTTTAATGGACTCACAGTTCCACATGACTGGGGAGACCTCACAATCATGGTGGAAAGTGAAAGGCATGTCTCACATGGCAACAAACGAGAGAGAATGAGGGTCAAGTGAGGTGATTTCTCCTTATAAAACCATAAGATCTCGTGAGACTTATTCACTACCAGACAACAGTATGGAGGAAACCACCCCCGTGATTCAGTTATCACCAATGGGTCCCTCCCACAACATGTGGGAATTATGGGAGCTACAATTCAATATGACATTTGGGTGGGAACACAACCACACCGTATCACTACTTTAACTGCTTATGCTTTTATTTATTGTTATTAATAACAATAGAACTGTTGCACATATGTATCTTTGTGTGCATGTGTTGAGGAGGTTGAAGGAATGAAGGGATGAGCTGAGGGATCATCCTGACATCCAGGAAAAATCATAAGCTTTATATATTATTCTTGAAAAAACCCACCAATTCATTTATTTATTCACTCAACATTTATTAATGCAATAATTTGTTGAATACTTACTTTGCACCTGTCCTACAATTTAGGGATCCAATAGTACTCCCCCAGGTTATTGTGCTAAACAGAGTAGGTAAATACTAAATATTATATAGTGGCACAAACGAGAAAATAACATGGAGATGAAATGCAGGTCAGCAAAGGCCTCTCAAAAAAGATATTTAGTTGGATTTCTAAAGGAAATGAAACTTAGTCAACAAGACATTTCAGACAGAGAGAATAGTGCTTGCAAAGGCACAAAGGCCCAAAAACGATAAGCACATTCCAAAGATTATATGGAGTTTGGTGAATGGAGAGAAGGAGTATTGATGGGAGAGACTAAGAGTAGTCAAGTCAATCATGGTAAGGTGTATATGCCATGGGCAGTGTACTTTTTTTTTTTTTTAATCTCACCAGTATCTCTTCCCCCTTCAAGGGATAATATAACCCTGGTTTTCTTTGGGAAACCACATATCCCAACTCCTTGTAACCTTGGTTGGCATTTTCTTCATTCAATCTCTTAGGGAAGGTAATGACTAAAGGTGCCTCATGTGGAGTTATAGCCTCCTTATAGTGATTAGTTTAAGGCACATGACCCAAACTAGTCCTGTTGGAGTCTTGGAATATGAGATCTTTCTTCCTCTGGAATCTCAAATTACATGAATTGTTATAAGTAGTTACCTTCCCTGGCCTAAAGTTTTTGGCCAAATAAGGCAAACACACAGAAGAAAGTAGAATTTAAGAATGGAGGGAGAGAGAGCAAGAGAAAGGGAAGCTTGGAGGCTTGGTGACACTACTTGATACCTGTGCCTGAAGTTTTTGGTTCATCCATGGACATTCAAGTCACATGATTTATTTCTACTTGTGTCACTCTGAATCAAATTTTCATTACTCTAACCACAAAAGTTACATGAATGTTAAAACTATGTTAAGGAATTTGGACTTTATTATCTGGACAGTGAGGGGGGCTTTGTGTGATATATAAGCAAATTTAGTTTTGCCTAATAAAAAATTCCCTTTAAAGAACGTTGTTTTGGGAAGTGCATTAATTGGATGGACTTGGATTTGCCAAATATAACTTTTGTGATGTTAGATCTTCAGTCACTAAACTCTTCACATACATTTAATCTCTTGAAAGATGCAGAGCATTAATGCTGCTTTGGCTTTCCCCACAAAGGACTATGTGAGGTTTTCAAGTGAGGTTTGTGAAAGTATTTTGTAATACGTTAAGTATGCTATTATACCGGTAAGTCATGAATATTAGAGAATATTGCCATAATAAGGTTGTGAGTATACTTATTAGATTTTTTTTTTGCTGAACTTGTGAATCAGATAGACTGTTTTTTATGAAGATTTATCATAATTTGGCTGACAACATACAAATCTGCTTTACCTAAAATTAAAAGAGAAAAAAAGAATGGGATGGAAACAGGAAAAGAAAACAACAAAAAAACTATGGCCAAATTTGTTAGTGTGGATGCACCTGTTAGAAGAGCTGCAGAGTTTTGATGATCTAAGATCACAGTTAGCAGCAGCATGAACTGGTAGAAAGAAGAGTCAAGGGAATAGAGTTCAAATTCCAAGTATGTTTTTGACTCATTGTGTGACTACGGGAAGACATTCCTTAGCTTTCTATGTTGAGGTTTCTGAGGGGATTAGCAGTGAGAAAAGAAAAGCAAAAATAACATGTAACCAAAACATCAAACTCAACAGATAAATATTACACTATTGTCAAGATATCAGCGCTTTGCACAGAATCAAGGATCACCAAATATTTGTCATAAAAGTAGCTGAATGAGTGTTGGTGTCAGAGGTAGTGAGCAAGAAGAAAATCATCACTTGCTTGACGCTTACTATGTTGCTGAATTTACCTTTTCTCTCTTTGTATTCTCACCTGCAATGTGGAGCAACATTTTTTATACTGAGAATTAATGACAAAGGAGGATTGCAAAGTAAACACAAGATAAAAGTAAGCTTACTGCTGTGCTTTTTGAATGTTTACGTCCCCTCCAAAATTTACATGTTGAAACTTAATCTCCAATGTGATAGTATTAAGAGGCAGAGATTAAGTCATGAAGGTGGATCCCTAGTGCATGAGATTAAGACCTTTATAAAAGAAATTAGGCCCACTTGTCATTTTGCCTTCTACCATGTAAGAACCCAGTTACGAGACAGCATCTTGGAAGCAGAGATCAGCCCTCACTAGACACCAGACTTGATCTTGGAATCTCTAGTCCCTAGAACTGTAAAATATAAATTTCTGCTCTTTATAAATGACCTAATCTGTGGTATTTGGTATTTTGTTACAGCAGCATAAACAGACTCAGACATTTACCTTCCATATGTAAGCCCAATATTTTTCAAAGTTCTTTTATGTGCACCTGTTATTGAAGCTCATTGAAACAAGAGACTGTGGGATTTTATAGGTATAATATTTAAACAAACATACTTGCTTTTTTTCCCTCTTGCCAATAGGACTGACCTCCATCTCATCTCCTGTTTCATTCATTCTCAGGGAACACCATGAGCCATTTCAAGGAATGATGCCAAGTTCCATCTGCAGGTCTAGCAACTTGAGACAAGTGTGGGCGATGGGCATGATTGAATCCTTTGGGTATTGAGAAACCTACCCTGGACTTATTGCCTTAGCAGGGATGGAAATGACCTAGAGAAACTCTTGGGCCTCACCCCTACCTTTCCCACTTCCGCTGTGATGTAAATGACATTACCTAGAGGGTAGGAGTATTCAGAGGAAGGGAGTGGAGATCAACTTAAGCGGAGAAAATATCAGGAGATCATATGGAAGCCCAGACCTAAAGGAAGGGAGGGACCCCCAAGTTTACCTGAACGTCACTGTCAATCAGCACACATCCCTTATTTAGCTATAGGTTGCCACAAGATAGAGTAAACTCTGATTCACAAAGGCTCATGGGAAAGAAGACTGTACTGCATTTCATCATGTACAGGGTGCAGATTTGGGTGAGTACAGGGATTTAACATGTCTTACCATGATCTATTGAAGCTAAAATCTAAATGTTGAGCTTTATCCTCAGAATTATTGGAATCCTAACGATCTTTGGGATTCTTTCTGCAACCTCAGTATCACAAAGTGGAATCTGGAAAATCAAAAGAAATCTGGAGGACTATCTCTGAAACCAGAGAGTAGCATGTTCTATGCATTTCTCAGTCTTTCTTATAGATTTCTCAGCTTTGACAGGGGCAGGATCATGGTATATAGCTATTTGTGTTATTAAGCACCTGGCTTATCTAGGTGTTAACTTAGCAAATGCTTAATGTAAATGACAATCTCTAATAGAACAATGGTTGGCAGCAGTCAGGAAACAAACAAAAACTTTTAAAGGGCCCCAAGTTTTGGTTTTGGCCTCATTAGTGCCATGCTAAAATACACCTGAACCATCCAGTTCTTGATTTTATCCATAGGAAACAATGGAGGAAGAGAACCTCACCCAATAAGTGAAACGTCTTTGCCTTTTGACTTCTGCCTTATTCCAGCCAATTGCTCTATAAATTCCCTCCATTAAGTCAAACCAATCTCGCTAATGGTGAAACAACTCAGAACATGCTACTTTCATGAACAAAGGTTGTTAATATCAATTTTTGTTTTTTAGTGATTGGAGGGCCACTCAGAACTCATTGCTCTCAACCTCCCAATAACTGCTAAGCAGGAACAGTTTTCTATGGTGCTATAGAGCATACTAAGGTATAGTGGTAGAGTTCCATATAGAATGTTAAATTGTATTCTGTACTTTCTCTTGGACAGAGCAATGATAACGGGAGGGAACTTTTTGTAATATAAGTTCAACTATGAAATCCTGAGAACATGCCTCAAGCCTTATTGCTCTTAAGGTTGAAAATAAAGATGTGAAATAAATCTATCACTCAAAAATGTTAACTGAGCATCTGTTGAATGCCAAACACTATGGTAGATGATCAGTCTAATTAAGACGTCATAAAGTCTTAATTAGCTTCATGAAAGCAGACATACGAAGAAATAATTTCAATATAGTATTTAACACTGTGATGGAGGTAGAGATACAGAGTAGCTTTGTCTGGTATAGAGTTTCTAGAAAAGCTTTATATAATGTAATATAAGGGAAAATATTTGAACTAACTTTGGAAAAATGGGTAGAGATTCCCCTGGCGACTGTGTTGTGGGGCAGCTGGGGGATGATTGAGAATAATCCAGGCAGAGGGAAGATTGGACAAGCTTACATTTTTCTTTTTAATGCACATGTTCTTCCATATGCAACCTTTTTTACAGGATTTTTTTATTTTTTTTTGGTCAGTGAAGTGGTGGCAAAGGAGAGATATATCAGAAACATCTTTTCAGAACTAATACGTGCCATAAGAAAGAAGCTGAAGGCTGCTAATTTGATTAATATCCCAAAGTTTTACTCACTTTGCCTCCCAGATCAAACTGGGATAGCATAGGGAAGGAGCTGGAGTTTGCCATTTTAGTGGAGCTTAGGGATTCTATGTAATGGACAAAAATTTTTAGTTGTTTAGACTGTTAAGCAAAGGGAAAATCTGACTTAAGGCTGGGATCTCATTCATTAACATCATTCAAGTGTTCCTTGCCCTTCATGAGACCGTACTAACTCTATCCTCCTGCTCTTTAAGAGGCACTGGGGAATTTACAACATTTAACCCAAATACTTTCATCCAAACATATTTTTTCAATCATTTTTGCTTCCATCAAAGCAAAAATTGCACTGAACAAAGTTAAGCAGTCAAGAAAGACTTTATCAAGGCTATTGCAATAGGGTAGAGAGACCAGAACTTAATTTGAGCTGCACTCTGTCAAAACAAAGGGTGAGAGGGTTTTTAAGTTCTGTGGTGAGCTAGAGGAAAGGTATTGGAAGATGTTGAGGGAAGTCATAGACCATCTGTGTTTGCTAACTGACTTTATCTGAAAGAAAAATAGAATTCTCATATCTTTATGACCAGGAGGTAGTTTTGCAACTTGGAGTAGGGCACTCACTGAAGTTAGACTCCTACCTTCTGATAGAGAAGGGGAAATGGGCTAGTATCTTCTTTGATGATTACATTTCAAAGTTTGAGACATAACTCTTTTACAAAGCCTCCTGCCATTTTTAAAACCTAAGCTCCACTAAAAAACCCTTAAGGGCCACTAAAATGGCAAACTCCAGCTCTTTGCCCATGCCATCTCAAGTTGGTTTGGGAGGCAAGCTAAGTAAACTATAAATTTTTATTATAAAACGTACAGCCAGAGAAAGAGCTTACGGTTACAAGTTCTAAAGCAAATCCTCCAAGAAAATGGAGTTCAGGGCCTAGCATTAGGAGTAAGCCTGTCTGAAGTTCAGTCAAGCCAAGGGAACCATTATGGCCATCTCATTCACGTCCCTAAAGGCATTTTACTAGGTATAACTCACCATACTCCTTTTCCTTGCATGCCCCACTTCTACTTCTTACCTTTGCCCTCAGTGTAATTAAGCTCATAGGCAACAAAGAAGCAAAAACAATGACCTCAGCAAGAGATGGCTTTAGAATCCTTCCTACTGTTTGAACTCTTTGAAAACTCAAAATGGGTTTGAACAATCATAATAGCAGATGCTTCTTTTAGCATGAGTCTTTCTGGTTTATGTGAAACAATGGTTGAAAAAAAACAGGCACCCTACTATTGAGGTAGAAGACACCAGACAAGAACCAATGCTGGATTTGAACAAGACACGTTTTTTTTTTTTCTGGCTGGAAATGAAATACAACATTTTTCTCTCCAGAGAGCCTAGACTCCCCATATTGGAAGGGAACCCTGATTTTCCATTTAACTTCTATCTTATATATGTTGTTCCTGATAATAGGAAAGGAGTAGTGGTGCTCAACTTATTTTGCAAGCCTATTGTAGTGTTGATTCCAAAAACAAATAAAGATGCTTCAACAGTTTGTCATTATTAAAAAAAAAAAAGAATAGCCAGGAAATTCCTGAGCTTAGTAAAAATATGTACCTCTTTTTTTTTCTATTTGTAGTCTTTAATGAAATGCACTGAGGTTTTTTTCACTGTGGTTAATGAAAAAACCTTAGTGCATTTCTGTAAAGACTAAGAATAAAAGAAGGATGACCTCTAACACCGCTACTACTTCACACAGTACTATACATGCTGGTAAATATAACTAGGAAAGCAAAAGAAACAAGAAAGTCAAGGACTGGAAGACAAGAAATAAAACTAACATTTCATGAGTGATATAATTATCTACCTAGAAGAAAACAACAGAAGTGCAGGCTAACCCTTAAAACTATTAAGAGTTCAATGTGCTTGCTGGATTAAAGATTACTTCACAAAATTAAAGGGTACTCTTTTTCATTAGTAGTAATCAAATAGAAAAATGAAATTTAAAAAGATACTTATCTCAATAACAAAAAAGTTATCCGAAGTTAAGATGCCAAGAATATACAAGTTTTCTGGAAGATGACCTGAACAAATTTAGAGGCATTTTATAATCTTGGATTTTAGGACTTAATATTACAAAGATACCAGTTCACTCCACATTTATTTATAAATTCAATATAAACCCAATAAAACTTGAATATGAATCTTTGAAGAAACTAAAAAACACCTTATTCTAACATCTCAGAAAAAAGCATTATAGACAGAAGTGTCCTAAGAAATAAGTGCCATAAGAAATGCCCTACCGTTTATAAGAAATACTAAACATAGTAATAAAAGTAATTTCCCAGACCATAGAGCTCTGAAAACAAACCCATGTACAAACAGCAAAGACAGCCCTGCAAATCAATGAGGAAAGGACAGATAATTTAGTGAATGGTGTTAAGAAAACTGACTTGCAACAAGTCAAATAATAAAACTAAATCCCTTTTAACAGTAAGTGAAAAAGGAATATTATGAATGGATTCAGAACCAAATGTTAAAATGAAAACTACAAAGTTTATACCAGAAAATGAAAAAGAATACCTTTGTTACATAAGATTGAAGGAAAATATTCTTAAACAGGATTTTCCCTTAAAATCAATAAATTATGAACAAAAGAATTGATGAACTTGATTACATCATAACTAGATGTTTCTGTTAGATAAAGCATGTCATGGATAAAGTTTACAGACAGGTTACATATTGAGAGATGTTTAAATATCTAAAACCATGAAAGACCAATATTTAACATGAGCAATACTTACAAATCAACAACAAGAAGAAAGAAATCCCCGATAAAAAAAAAATGTGCTAAGGGTATGATTGGGTAATTTACAAAAGAGCAAATCAACAACAACAAGAAGACAGAAATCCCTAATAAAAAAATGTGCTAAGGATATGATTGGGTAATTTACAAAAGAGAAAATCCAAAAGGCTAGCAAACATGAAAAATTGCCCTCAAACTCATTAGTAGTCACAGAAATGTAAATTAATCAATAATGAGACATTACTTTACACATGTTAAACTGGCAAAAAATGAGAAAGCTGGACATTGCCAAGTGATGATGGGAACATTGTGACATCTTCCTGGGAGAGTAGAGACAGTCTAGTAGTGCTTAGTCCTAGTAAATATCCCCACACTTTATGACTCAGCAATTATATTTCTGGATAATCAACAAAAAGAAGTTCTCACACAGTATCCTGAGGTCACATTCTCAAGGAAGCTCATCATAGTGTTGCTTTAGGTGGTGGAAATTAGAGATGATCTTGGTGTCCATTCGGTGGGAAAAAAAGAGATTGAAAATGGAGCATTCCCCATCATGAAGAACTATACAGCAGAAACAGTGACAGAATACATGTGCCTAGAGCAACATGAGTGGATGCTAGAAACCTATGTCTCACTTTTTAAATAGAAGGAAAAGAAACAGGAATGAAGTCTGTAAATAATTTTATTATTTTTGTGAAACAGACAATAAAAAGTTTTACATATTTTGTAAAAACGTACAAAAGGATATATATTAAGCACATTAGAATGCTTGCCTATTCTGTGGAGGGGGATTGGAGAAAGAAGTGGGAAGGGAAATAAGAAGAAATGAATGCATAAAAGAAATTAAGAGAGGGGCCACCATGGACCTATGATAATAATGTGATTCTGAGGAGTATGATTGACTTATAGAGTAAATATATATAATAATATTATCTTTATATATAATTCTGCAATATACAAGTATGTTATAATATAATTATATTACATATAGTAGCACATGAATATGTATAATTTATGTAATACATAAAATAACATAGTATAATTATGTATGCTACATTATATAATGTATATAATTACATGTCACAATCATCTCTTTGTATGTCCATGAAGGGTTGGTTCCAAGGTGCCTGCACTGTGGATATCAAAGTCTATGGATACTCAGGTTCCTCATGCAAAATAGTGTAGTATTTGCATATAACTTACACACATCCTCCCATATACTTTAAATCACCTCTAGATTATTTGTAATACCTAATATAATGTAAATGCTATGTAAATAGGTATTATACTGCATTATTTAGGAAAGAATGACAAGAAAAAAAAGTCTATACATAGTATATACACAACCATCCTTTTTTTCCCAAATATTTTTCATCCTTGGCTGTTTAAATCCACAAATGAGGAACCCATGCATATGGAGGGCTGACTATACATATTTTATATAAATAGAATATTATATAA
>NW_012119487.1:3534773-3536295 GCF_000951035.1 Colobus angolensis palliatus | reverse complement strand
AAGCCAAGAGCCAAATCAGGAACGAACTCCCATTCACAATTGCACAAAAAGAATAAAATACTTTATATTTTAACTAATATATTATATATATTTTATATAAACACACAAACACAGAGATTGAGGGAGAGAGAAATTTCCAATGCCAGTTAAGAGCATAGAATGGAATCATAGAATGTCCTTGTTGGAAGATATGGCTTGAGATTGAATTTTATATATTCTCTTATATATTCTCACCCTCTAGGAGAGTTTTTTCAAACCCTGGTTATTTAACTGAGAGCTCATGTCAAATCCAAAAGAAGAAAAAAAAGGGGGAAAGAAAAGAATTCAACCAAACAGACTCAAAGAACCATTATTTAAATATTACTGATATAACTGAGTAAGAGAACTTCAGTTATGAAAGAAAAAATAAAATCAAGGAAGGATTAAATAATACATTTGCCAAATCCACAAAATAATACAATTTTCAGAGAAATTGATTAGTTCAGTACAAGTACAATCATGCTTCCTGTTGATCACTGTGGAGACTAAACAGCAAGACTGATTATTTTTCAACTGAATTCATGGAATATTTTTTGTCAGTCAGGAACATTCTCAAAGTCTGTGGTATATTCTCACTTCATAGTTCATTTGGAGAAGGTTTGAAAATCCTAGTGGAATGTAATCTTACACACTGTTCAATGTAAATTGTATATGGTTTCCCATTTTTGGTACCCAAGCAAAGGAAGCTGACTTTTCCACGGTTTTAAATTCTAGAGAGGTAAAATAAATTGTTTCCCAATGAATTTTACAGGAAAATAGCAGCTGCTTCTGACATAAGTGAAAAGACACCAATACTTCAGCAGATGGATTGGTTTCTTTTGGCAAATGTTATGAATAGGAAAAAACACCCTTCCTACACAAATATTTCTTAAATTTTCTTTTGGTATTTGTTTAATATCTTGATTTTAAAAAATGCGGATCACATGAAACTATGCCCAAATTGAAGAAATAGCACAAAGAAAAAAAAGTATCACAAACATTAGATGAGAGATTGAGACCTGTTTACCATAAGGAGGCAAGGATCAGAATAAAAACAAAACACGAACTCCCACTCTGGAGTGAAGCAATGCGTGTTTAGGAGAAACATTCTAGGACTTTCATTCATTCATTCAAAATACATCACAGAGTGACGCATTCTTCAAACACTGCTCTCAGAATTGTAAACAACACCAGCAAAGTCCTTTAGAGTCTAATGCAATCATACAGACAAGAAATGTGATTTCATGTAACATTAAGCCACAGGGTAGAAAACAAGTTGAAAAGTAATAATGGGAGAAAGAATGGAGAGAGCAAGAGACAGAGTGTATAATGGTTACACTGATGGCTACTCTAGCTAGAGTGATTACGAAAAGCATTTATGGAAAGTTCATTATACTTATATTCTCTAACCTTTTGATATGATTGAGCAAATCACTGGGCAAAGTACTTACTCAGGCAATTTCTTCATCTATAAAATGAGTATAACAATATTATTGAGCTCAAC
>NW_012119487.1:3520236-3528203 GCF_000951035.1 Colobus angolensis palliatus | reverse complement strand
AATGATGAATTGATGGGTGCTGACGAGTTGATGGGTGCAGCACACCAACATGGCACAAGTATACATATGTAACAAACCTGCATGTTATGCACATGTACCCTAGAACTTAAAGTATAATAAAAAAAACAAAAACAATATTATCTTGCAGGGTTGTTATAAAAATAAGAATGCATGTATGCAAAATACCTGGTGAATAGTGGATAGTAGGTATCAATGTATAATAACTATTATTGTAGATTATATTCTAGTCAAGGTAGAGCTAACTATAAGGCAATCTGAGCAACTTTCTCTGAAATGAAAGGACTCCAAATGAAACTTTCTTAGTCTTCTAAAGCTAAATATGAACCTGTGGCTCTACAACTCTACTCCTGGCTATGCACCCAGCAGAAATGAGTGCTTATGTTAAAATAAATAAATAAATAAAACAGAAAAACTAAAAACATGTACAAGAATGTTCTTAAGAGCTTATTCCCAATAGCCAAAAATGAGAAACAATCCAAATATCTATTCATGGTAGAAAGGATAGACATGTTGTGATATGCTTGTACAATGGAATATAAAGTAGAAATGAAAATAAATGAACTACTGCCACACTCAAACAACATGGATGGATCTCACAGAAGTATACTGCATGAAAAAATCTAGACACAAGAGTGTATATTGTATAATTCCATCAATATATTTAAAAATATTTAAGTTATTTAAAATTTTAAAATTTAAAAATAGACAAAATTAATCTGTGGTGACAAAGTAGAAAATAGACATTACCTTTGGGGAGATAGAGACTGGGAAGAGGCATGAGGGAGCCTCTCAAGGACTGGTGTTATTCTTATCTTGATCAGAGTAGTGCTTAAGTGCTATATACTTAAGATCTGTGCATATCACTGTGTATAAGTCATACATCTATAAAATATATATATATATACCATGAAACACTATGCAGCCATAAGAAGGAATGAGATCATGTCCTTTGCAGGTACATGGAGGAAGCTGGAAGCCATCATCCTCAGCAAACTAACACAGGAACAGAAAACCAAACACCACCTGTTGTCACTCATAAGTGGGAGGAACACATAGACACAGGGAGGGGAAGAACACACACCAGGGCTTGTAGGCAGGAGGGATGTGGGGCCTGTAGGCAGGAGGGATGGTGAGGCGAGGGAGAGCATCAGGACAATTAGCTAATGAATGCAGGAATTAAAACCTACTTGACAGGTTGATAGGTTCAGCAAATCACCATGGTACACATATACCTTATGTAACAAACCTGCACATTCTGCACATGCATCCTGGAACTTAAGGTAAAAAAAAATAAAATTAAAAATAAAAAGAATTAAAAAAATAAAAATAAATTTAGAAGTATAATTGGGAACAGGGACTAGGAACAACTCTTTCATTTTTTTCCCCTTAACACTAAGTTAAAGTTCTAGGTACATAGACTGTTAAAGATCATCCCGTCCAAACTCCTTCCACAACAGTCAATGAAGCATGCTGCTTTCCTGTGGATGGAGTCTGGATATGTGGCTTTTTGGGTGTTGATCACTTTTCTATAAGTATTTTGTTGACTTTTTCAATTACGGAAGTCAAGAGATAAAGTACAGCAAAAAAGAGTTAGGGTAAACTTAAGGCATGATTTCTTTAAGGATCAAAGCTATTGAAACATGTGTTCCATATGGAGATGTGAAATTCCAACCAACTCCTCCCTGATGTTTTATTTTTAAAACGCACCATTTCTGAGTTGAGAAGACATGTTTATGGTAGAAGGCATGAGGTGTGCCAACACAAATCCTGGATTATTCCAATCTGGGGGTTTCTCCATGTATGAAAGAAACATAAAAATCTTCTTAGTTTGAATTGCATCTTTTAAATATTTTTAGGCAAGCTGATGTAAAGATAACACACCCAAGTATGGTTCCAAGTAACGTCATAACCCAACCAAACCACTCAACATGTGCTGGCCCTGGTGAGGAGCCTTACCTTTTCTGTTGATTTGGAAATAATGACATAGCATAAACCAAGCCCTCTCTCTCTAAGCCAAGCCAACTTCCAGAGCTACCTCCTTTCCTTGCCAAAGAATGCACCCTGAGCCATGTGACCCTTTCTTGCACAGTCCTCACAAGTGTGATGTGGCAACAGCGGTATGACTGAGAGCTAATGAATTGGGAAAAGGAGGTTGCTGGCCCAGAGGGAAACTTCTCCTGCCTTCTCTCTTGAGCACACCAAGGTTATGTAGGAAGAGAAGGCTTCACTTCCCTCAGCAGGTACAAATTTAAAGAGGACAGAAACTGTCTGTGGTAGCTGCTGGCATGGCAGGGAAAAGGCTGTTTTGTAAGAATAAGATGGGGCAGGAGTTGGAGAGGAGATTCAGGGAAACCCTGGTCTGCGGATTGCAATCTGTGCTGTAGGAAATTACGTAATTGAGGTTTTATCAGCATCCAGATTACTGAAGCTCATATTGTTCACCTCCTAGGACACAAGTCTTTAAAAAGTCTAGATGATAATATTTTTTGGGAAAATAAATATCAAGGCATTCATTCTGTTATTAGAAGATGGGATGGAGAGATGATGGAGACGATTAAAAGGGTATATGGCTTTTAACACCAACCTGTGTCTCATATGTGAACAAAAGTGATATTTTTAAAGATCAAAATGATGCTCACATGCAGCGTACATTGTAGGTTTTCATTCAACGTTTTGATTGACAAGCGCATTTATGTTAGCTACTGGGTCTTTGAAAAATAAACTCAGATTTTTTTAAAAAAGCAATACACATCTTAAAATTATTTATATTGAAATGTATTGACAGCTAGGTATTATCACTTGAGAACTTCTTGAAAGGTAAAGTATTGGGTCTCACACTAGAATCAGGAGTTTATGTTTTAACAAGTCCTCCCGGTGATTTTGATGCAGGTTAAAGTCTGAGAAACACTGCATCAGGAAATCATCAGAAACAATGCCATCAGTTTTCAGATGATCAACCACATGGCAAATATTTTTAAAAGGCATACTCAGAGCCTTACATGCAATTAGATTGATCTAAAAATCAACATAATTATAAGCTTGCAAATTTTAAAAACGTTAATTAGAGAAGGGAAATTTTCTTTGTGCTGTTGCACATACATAGGCAGACTGCTGATAATATTCCAAAGTAGGCCAGGCTGGCACATGCTAGAAAACTTTATTCCATGCAAACACATGATTACATGTTCCTAATTCCTGGAAATGTTACACAGCTGCTGTAATTGGTGCTCCTTTCCCACAGTAACACACCCTCCATGTTAAAGCTAAAAAAAAATTTCCACATGCAACATGGGTCATATGACTTTATATCCAGGCTTGAAAAACCTCCAGGCTTTCCCATGCCCACAGACTAATGATCAAAATCCCCAGCATGGCCTCGAAGGCCCTACACATTCTGGCCCCAACCTACTTCTCCACCCTTGTGTTCTGCAGTGCTCCCTTGTGAGTTCTGTGCTTTGGCCACAGTGGCCTTCTCTCTGTCCCATTTACTCCTTACCACCTCTCCTGCCACAGATTCTTTTCATAGGTTTTAACCTCTGCCTAGGACAGTGTTCTCCCTTTGTCTTTGTGTATTTAATTCCTCCTCATTCTTCAAAGCTGTTCAGTCCTCATCTCCACAAGGCAACCTTCCCTGACCTTCTCCCCCAACGTCCAATCAGGTCACACTCCAATTTTATGTTTGAAGAGCACAATACTTTATCTTTCAGAGCACTCCTCATAGGTACAATCTTGCATTTATCTGTGAGACTCTTGACTACTTGTATTTCCCCCACCATTGAATCAACTCCCTACAAGTAAGCTCTCTTTTAATTCCTGGTGTCCAGTCAGCACAGGACTTAACATGTAGCAAGAGCTTGAGGAAGATTTTAATGAATGGATAAATGGATGAATGGAGGAATGAATGAATGAAGAACAGTTTGGCTATATTTATAGGACTTCTTACTATTTAAGTTGTTTACAATAGTCATTGACCTGTGTCACACCATCTACATTCCCTTGTTTAAGGTCCAGATAGTCTTACAGGAAGGGAAATAAGACATTCTAGAAAGTATTGGTGTTTCTTGTTTATCAACCTGTCTAAGTCTTGAGATTGGCTTGAGAAGAAAACTGACCTAGAAGTCAAATATTTCTCTTAGCTGTGACTGTCTCTATTAGCATGTGCACACTAGCTTTGCCACGGTGGATTGGACGTGAACCATACACTGCTTTCTGGCATCATATCAGCAGGCTCAGCCCATCAGTTTCTCTCACCTGAGCTTGTTCTGACAAGCTTAAAACTTTCACATTCCTAGAGCCTAAGACAGTACCTAGCTAAAGTCAAAACTGGCATGGAAAGTGTGTGGAGGGATTTGTGTGAGAGCACAGCTTGGGCTGAACAAGCCACTGACATGGGTTGTGCTCGCAGCCCAATTTGTTTGAGGGGATGGCGGCCCCTGGATATATCATGCTCCAAGAGAAGACCATAAGTTCCCTTCATGGGAGTGGGCAGACTTATCAACAGCAATACTAGATGCAAAAAGACAATAACATTTGATTTTAAAATATTGAGGAAAAATCATTTCGGACTTAAAATTTTACATCCAGTAGCATTTTCATTTAAAAAGAGGGCTTGATAAAAAAAAAATATTCTTAGGCTTAGAAAGCCTCAGGTTTGCCTCATAGAGATACTATACTGAATATAGTTTTAGAGAAAGTTCTAACTAAGAGAAACATATCCAGGAGCTGCTATAAAAGATGAGAAAAAAAGGATAATCAAATATCTTGGTGAATTTTATTGTTCACTTTTTAAAAAAATCTAGAATCAAACAAAAGCAAAAAGGGAAATCTTTGATCCAGAAGAAAAACTTAGACAACATGAATACATGAATATGGAGACAAAACATAGTATTTTACTTTTACTAAGATAAAAAAATTGATACACTAAGAAACCAAGAGGGATATAGGCACATAAGTATTGATTCTACAAGAGAAAATAGAATATGTAATTTTAAAGTAGTAGAAGAAAATGTAATCTATCCTTTGGAAAGCAGAAAATAGAAAAAGGGAACTAAAGAAAGCTACGAAAAATGAATAATGACTAACTCTCCAGGCTGCTCAATGGTAGTGCATTGGGATCTGGCAGTGGCCTGGGGAAGAGTCAGAATGAACAGACATTTTGTTTTGGAGGACAAACCCTTGGTGACCTCATCACAATTATTCACCTTTTCCTTTCTGATCACCACAAAACTGAGGATGTTTCACAGTGGCCATTGTTCTTACTCAAGCACTGTGTAATCAAAGTAATCTACCTGGAAAATAGGGTTTTTGTTTGCCCTGCCCTGGGCCCCAGGGAAGATCTTGGAAGTTTGCCCAGCTCTTACATTTCAAATTAAGGAACGACTGTCAGAGACAAATGGCAGGCCAGGTTAATAACTGTGCAAAAAAATTGGCATAAATATGCTGGACCCATAGTCTCTCTATGTAGTCTGTTTGCTATTCTATGGATCAAGGATAAATGGGTCATTTGAAATGTGCAACAACTATACTTGTCAACTAGTTGCAAAACTTAGGGCCCCAAAGAACCATAAGAGACAAAATATCTCTGAGAACTGAAAACTTACATATTTGACTTTTCTATATATACAGAACCCCAAGCTCTTGACTTTGATAGTAAATTCAAAATGGAAAGAGAATTAGCTTGCATGGGAAGAAATTAGCTTTCTGGGTTGAACATTCCAGTTCCAAAGGAATGTGTTGATCTTCTACTTTCTCAAGACAGAAAGGCAAGACACATTTTTTGTATTTCTGCTGTACAACAAGACTCCATAGCGATTTCTTGGATTCTTTCTAAATGGAAGGCACATTCCCTGACTTGATGGAGCATTCACTGAGCTGGGTGGCCTAGAAAGCTTTGGTTCTTGATGACATGTTTACTTAGCAGTGAGCCTAGACACCATCTGTGGGAGCAGATGTTTCAACCCCCATTTTAGCAAACTCATCTGGAATGCTGGAGGAGCATTCCAGAGTGGAATCTATTCTAGCATCCAACAGGGAGAAATGGGAAGTTCATATTCAAGACTCTTCATTCTCAGGCTAAGGAATCATGAATGTCTTTACCAACATGCATAATTAGCCTTCCCAAAGGGCATCAAAAAAAAAAAAAAAAAAAAAATAGAAAAGAAAAAAAAAAAAAAAACCCACACATCCAAAAGACAGTTTAGGATCTACTAATTTCCTTTAAGTGTACTTAATTTCACTTAGGTTCTGGTTGCATAAATTAGGTATTATTTAAACAAATTTTTGTAACTTTTTCAAGGCAATTGTTTTCAGTGAATATTGTTGACTGGCATATTTTGCCTCTCTAATTTTTTAGGACTCCCAGGAATTTTTAGGTTTTAGGATAAGCCCTCTTCCACATAATTTTATTGACAAGCTTAATAGAAAATACTCTATAACACATATATTCAAAATTCAGTTTGTATAAATCTGTGCATGCCCACAGAGTTCTTCCTAAGCAACCATATTCTGCAAAACCTATTTACCTTTCCCATAAATCAGAACTGGAGATGTGTGTTTCTTTGTAATTTAGACCTCACAGTTTATTTCTGTGAAACTCTACAGAACTTAATTTAGTCATCCCTACAAAACTACCATTTCTTTTTACTATCAGAAGGATTCTCAGAGGCTTGAGCTTCAGCTGGCTAGAGTTATTGCACTCTAAACTTGATGGATTAATGGGAACTGTGGGTTGGGTAACAGTCTGGTTTTTTGGTTTTGTTTTATTTGTTTATTTAACAAATTTTATTTTAATAAATAAAATTTTTCTTTTAACCCCGTTTTCATTATGACACCTCATCCTAATTATTTTTAATCTTATTTTCTAAAAATAATAATAAATATTCTCTTACATAAACATAATAGCACAAACACCCCTAAGATATTAATAGTGATTTCCTAGTAATTATCTTCTATCTAATCAATATTCAAGTTGCCCCAGTTGTCTCCAGAACACCTTTTGGTTAGAATTTAATTTCTTTTGATTTAGAACAGACCCCAGTCCCACAATGTTTTATTTGGTTTTGTTTTTATGACAATTGACTTTTTGATAGGACTAGGTAAGTTGTCTTATAGAAAATCCCACAGGCCACATCCTTTGTGTGTTGGGGGTGGGTGGGAGGGGGCAGGGGGGTTGTCATGTTTTAGCTTGTTACTCTAAACCTGTATTTTCTATAAACTGAAAGTTAGGACTAAATAACTTTTAGTTATTTTTCTCTCTCTTGTAATCTAGCAGTGTACCTGGAACACAGGAAAGAATGAATGAATGAATGTATGAATGAATGAATGATTTAATATGTACATCAAGGAGGCTGAACTAAAGAAACTTGGAGTAATTTTCATAATCTAGCACCATAAGGTACACTGCTAGATTACGAGAGACAGAAAAATAACTAAAATATAGTTCCTGCTTTTGATGAGTTCAAAGTTGAGTTGGGATACAGACATGGAAAGAATTATCATTTCATCCAGGAAAACTTTCCTCACTTCCTCATTTGTCATTGAAAAGAGATGTGCTGATCCCTCCATGTTTCTCTAGAATTCTCTCTATATGTCCAATATTGTTTCTCTCAAAGCATTGTGATTATTCACTCCCTGTCATGTTTCTCACTAGATTGAGAATTCCTTGAATTCTTTGACTTTTTTTGCCTTTGTGTCTCCAGCATCTAGCATCAATCCCTGAAACATAACAGATGCCCAGTAAATAACTGACAGATGTACACAGTGTTATTAGAGAGACATGCATTAACTGTTATTAGAGAAATATTGGACTAGTGGTGTGGAAATATTGAGAAAGTGACTTTTGAATTAGAATTCTTTTATTGCGGCACTATTCACAATAGCAAAGACTTGGAATCAACCCAAATGTCCATCTGTGACAGACTGGATTAAGAAAATGTGGCACATATACA
>NW_012119487.1:3456924-3520021 GCF_000951035.1 Colobus angolensis palliatus | reverse complement strand
GCAGCACACCAACATGGCACAAGTATACATATGTAACAAACCTGCACGTTATGCACATGTACCCTAGAACTTGAAGTATAATAAAAAAAATAAAATAAAATAAAATTAAAAAAAAAAAAAAAGGATGAATAGGAAAAGACTGCAGAAAAGGATATTACAAGGAAAGGGAACTGCATGTAAAAAGGCCCATGATTTCCAGAGAACAAAGCAACACTTCAAAGGGCAAAATATAAGGGATAAATGATCAGGGGGAGAATGTGGGTTGGGATTAGATTTTCAAGGGTCTTGACTGCTATGCTAAAAGCATTTAGATTCCATCCCATGGGCAACAGAGGGAAAACAGAAGCTTTTTAAGATAAGGAATGACACAGTTACTTTTATTTTTTCAACATGATTATTCTAGTATAGGACTGGAATGGAGAAAACTGATGTCAAGGAGGAGAAATAAAAAAGAAAAAAATTGTGATGCATACTATCCCAGGAACAAATTATTTTTCCAAAGAATGTATTTCTAATAATAAAATAATGCATAATTGTTTTATGTAATCCGATTTACCAAAATTGCAAAACATTAAAATATTAAAACTTCAAAATTAAAAAAAAAAAAAAAAAGAAAAAAATTGAGAGCAATACGGTAACTTGACCAATATCACAGTGCTAACCCACCAGCATCCCATTAACACAATCTGGAGCAGGGAAAGAATAGTGAGTTCAAGGTTATAAGATGCGAGCGTAAGTGTTATTCAGAGGCGAGTGAGTTAAGAGAAACCAGAGTTACTCAAAATGAACCCATGGATGAGGGAGGAAGTAAACTGAGTCATAAGAAAAGATTCAAGAATTGTTAAAATAGGCTTAAAGGAAAAGAATACATTCTAAGCATGCGCTGAAACAGTGGAAGGCCTAGACAAATTGCTGGGTGGATGTGCTGGCTGTGGGATCTGGACTAGAAGGAAATAGGGCTGCAGAGGCAATTAGGGGCTAGTTTGTTTACGGCTCTTGAATAAATAATGTTAAAGTATAAATATATATATAGCTCTAAACTGTTATCATCTCCAACTCTATTCCAGCTGTCGTAAGTTATTTATTTATTAGTCATCTAACTAGAGAGATGAAGGGTTAGTTGTTCAGCTAGTTGGTTACTTTAGAGCCATGTACCTTATAAGGGACTTTTTCCTGGCCACGTGTTTTCCACTGTTCAGAGGTGGGTAGGTCCCATTTTCTGGAAACAACCAGATGGAACTATCCTGGGCTTCTTCATTGCCCTTACCATGCATGAAACTACAGCTGAAACCCACTGATAGGCTGAGAGGGATAGTCAACAAATAAGACATGCTAAGATGGGATTCTAAGAATCTGAGAGCATCCTGCAGACACGTACATTTCAATGAGGTATTAAGCTTTGCACCACATAAAGCCAATCTCCACACAGAGGAAGAGATGTGAGAGAAATTTTAAACTCAGGATTCCTTCCCACAGATTCTCACAAATGCTGTTCAGGTACTGGCAGCAACCAGAAGTTCATCGTAGGTTTTTGTTTTTTGTTTTTTTTAATGTTTTATTTTATTTTTACTATATATATATATTTTTTAACTTGGTCCGGGAATTGGGGAGGGTAAAGGCTGGGATGGAAGACTTTTCCTTGGGGCCCTCAATCTAAACGGCAGCTTTCAAGTGAGACTAAAAGCATTATGGAGCACAACTTCTATTTATTTCCCTTTTTTGTTGAAAACTTTGTTTTAAAAGTTTTCTCCTTTCTTTCTCTCTCTGAGCTATTATGCCAGCATGGGCCTTGGAAACACAAGTAGTTCAAGTAATTAGAACAAATGAAGAACCTTTTCAAACCATTCTACTTTCTTTTATTCAATTCATTTAATGTATCCATCCATTCAGTAAATCATTCACCCATTCATTCCTTCATTTGTTGAACAAATTTTTAGGGAGTGCCTACTATGTACCAAACACAGTTCTAGGCCTTAGAAATACATCAGCGAGTCCAGGTGTGGTGGCTCAAGCCTGTAATCCCAGCACTTTGGGAGGCTGAGGTGGGTGAATCACAAGGTGAGGAGATCGAGACCATCCTGGTTAACACGGTGAAACCCCGTCTCTACTAAAAATACAGAAAATTAGCTCGGTGTGGTGATGGGCGCCTGTAGTCCCAGCTACTCGGGAGGCTGAGGCAGGAGAATGGTGTGAACCCAGGAGGCGGAGCTTGAAGTGAGCAGAGATCGTGCCACTGCACTCCAGCCTGGATAACACAGCCAGACTCTGTCTCAAAAAAAAAAAAAAAAGGAAAGGAAGGGACAAAGAAATGCATCAGTGAACGAAACAGATGGCATTCCTCTGTCCTTGTATAACTCAACTTCAAACAAAGAGAGACTTATCTTACATAATAAACACATAGGTAAGTAAAGCATAGAATATGTTAGAAGGTATAAGTACTATGGAGAAAGGGAATGCAGCAAATAATGAGAGATTCAGAGTGCAGGAGGATGTAGGAAGGAGGATGTAAGAACTGCAATTCAAAGAATGGTAGTCAAGGAGGCATTGGGAAGATGACATTTATTAGCACAGCCTTGAGGGAGGTGCCTTCTGCATAGCAAAGTGCTGCTTTACTCTACTCAAGCAAGTTTTGTAGCCAGTGCTATTCTCAATTTTTCCAGGCCTTCAGAGAATGTTGTTTGCCTTGGAAGTTCCTTTCATCAAAAAGATGGACAGTTGGTCCAAACCAAGTCCTTCACCTTGATGCAGAAGACTTGGATGATTTTTAAATCTTCTCTGCTATAAAGATTCTATAAGGGAATTCTGAGAATAATATCATTCTCTCCAGTCTCTTACCTCTTTGCATGGTTTCTCTCTTTCCATTATTCTGTATCCACCTCCACATAGCAACAATTATCTAAAGAAAACGGGAAATCTTGGCTTTTGTTTGAATTTCCTAGAATATTGAGGAAAGGATGTATATAGCTAGCAGTGTTTGAATATGTACTCTGTCCAGGTACCATTTCGTGTGCTTACATACGTCGTAAAACTCATAAAAACCTTAAGAGGCAAGTATTTGTATTAGTTAGTTTTACAGATAAAGAAATTAAGGCTTAAAATAGTTAAATAACTTGCCCATGGTCATAAATTGCACGTATTTAGAGCCAGGATTTGAACCCATTGTTTATTCTGAAGCCCACACAATGTTTGGGAGTCACTTCAAAGTTCACATCTGGCCACTGCTAAGCCAAGTTTTGACTCTGTCTTTTTACAAGACTACAAGTGACTGAATCAAAATATCTTAAATCATGCCTTCCTATGATAGTTAATATCTGATATTACTTTTCCATTCAGCCCCTTTTCTCCTGTAAGTAAAGAAAATTTAACAATAGACAATAAATTGAGATCCAGACAAACTTAGAATGTGGTTTTTAATTAAACACACTTTAAAGGCGGAAAGGAGGGAGGACAAATAGAGCAGCAAGGAAAACAGTAGATTCCTGGCTTTGGGAATCCCACAGGTCACCACCACGAGAAAAGCCACATACCCTTATTTTACTTATGTTATTTCCTACTTCCTCAAAGTGCCCTTGACAAGTGTTAACTAAATGCCAGTCACCACAGCTGTGGGCACATTTCTTCACATCAGTAATGTTAATAGTGTTAATAGTTATAATCCAAATTTCACTATTTTACTTCCATCTACTCACAGAGGTCTTCAATTGTGACACATGAAAACACTCATTAAGAAAGGGTTTACTCTTTAATTTTCTTCAGTATTACAAATCAGAAGAAAGGAAAAGTTTTGAGAAGTAAAACCTTTAGAGAGCAGAGGAAAGCCATAATTTTTTTTTCCTGTGTAAATGTGTCTCTTTCTTTCTTTCCTTCTTACTTCTAAGTTCAGGGGTACATGTGTGGGATGAACAGGTTTGTTACATAGGTAAACGTGTGCCATCTTGGTTTGCTGTACAGATCATCTCATCACCCAGCTATCAAGCACAGCATACATTAGCTATTCTTGATGCTCTCCCTCCAACCACCCCAACCCTCCAACGGGCCTCAATGTGTGTTGTTTCCCCCCGTGTGTCCACGTGTTTTCATCATTCATCTCCCACTTATAAGTGAGAACATGCGGTATTTGGTTTTCTGTTTCTGGGTTAGGTTGCTGAGGATAATGGCTTCCAGCTCCATTCATGGCCCTATGAAGGGCATGATCTGTCCCTTTTTATGGCTGCATAGTATTGCACGGTGTATAGGTACCACACTTTCTTTATCTAGTCTGTCATTGATGGGCATTTAGGTTGATTCCATGTTTTTGTTATTGTGAATAGTGCTGCAATGAACATAGGCGTGCATGTATCTTTATCATAGCATGATGTATATTCCTTTGGGTATATACCCAGTAATGGGATTGCTGAGTCAAATGGTATTTCTGCCTCTAGGTCTTTGAGGAATCCCCACATTGTCTTCCACAATGGTTTGATTAATTTACACTCCCACCAACCATGTAAAAGTGTTCTTTTTTTCTCCACAATCTCACCAGCATGTTGTTTTTTGACTTTTTATAACAGCCATTCTAACTGGGAGAGATGGTATCTCATTGTGATTTTGATTTGCATTTTTCTAAAGGTCAGTGATGCTGATCTTCTTTTCATGTGTTTGCTGGCTGCATGTATGTCTTCTTTTGAGAAGTGTCTGTTCATTTCCTTTGCCCACTTTTTAATGGGGTTGTTTGATTTTTTTCTTGTAAGTTTGTTGAAGTGAGGAAAACCAAAATTACAATTTATTTTGGTAAAAGGAAGAGTGATTTCCTTCTGGGTGCAAAACACCATAACTTTCCAGAGACCCATGCATTTAATTCATATTGGTTATACCCTGGTTAATCTGTATATCTTCATAAATTTTTTCAATTTTGTTTATTGTGATAAAATACACATAACATAAAATTTATCATCTTACTGGTTTTAGGTGTACAATCCTCATAATCATAATATTATAGTCATAATATAATCATAATCATGATACTTCATAATATGAGTTATGTATCTACTGTGAAATCAGTGCTTACAAGGACTTAACTCTGAGAGAGTGTATCCTTTCCTATTAGCTTTAGTGGGTTAGTAGTTCCAAGAACTAGAGATAATGCACCCAAGATGGATGCTGGAGGTCCTCCAAACATCTTTTAATATCATTCCCACTTGGATAAGTAGGAGTCTTTTGAACTTTGGGTGCATCATCTCTAATTCTTGGAACTACAAATCCACTAAAGCTAATGGGAAACGATACACTCTCTCAGAGCTAAGTCCTTCTCTTCAAGGAGAACTACAAACCACTGCTCAAGGAAATAAGAGAGAACACAAACAATGGAAAAACATTCCATGCTCATGGATAGGAAGAATCATATCTTGCAAATGGTCATATTGCCAAAAGTAATTTATAGATTTAATGCTATTACTGTCAAGTCACCATTGACTTTCTTCACAGAACTAGAAAAAACTACTTTAAATTTCATATGGAATCAAAAAGAGCTCATATAGCCAAGACAATTTTAAACAAAAAGAACAAAACTGGAAGCATCATGCTACCTGACTTCAAACTATACTACAAGGCTACAGTAAACCAAACAACATGGTCCTGGTACCAAAACAGATATATAGACCAATGGAACAGAACGAGGCCTCAGAAATAACACCACACACCTACAACCATTTGATCTTTGACAAACCTGACAAAAACAAGCAACGGGAAAGGATTCCCTATTTAATAAATGGTACTGGGAAAACTGCCTAGCCATAGGCAGAAAACAGAAACTGGACTCCTTCCTTACACCTTATATAAATATTAACTCAAGATGGATTAAAGATTTAAATGTAAAACCTAAAACTATAAAAACCCTAGAAGAAAACCTAGGCAATACCATTCAGGACACAGGCATGGGCAAAGACTTCATGTCTAAAACACCAGAAGCAATTGCAACAAAAGCCAAAATTGACAAATAGGTTTTAATTAAACTAATGAGCTTCTGCACAACAAAAGAAACTATCATCAGAGTCAACAGGCAACCTACAGAATAGGATAAAATTTTTGCAATTTATCCATCTGACAAAGGTCTAATATCCAAACCTTACAAGAAACTTAAGGAACTAAAACAAATTTTCAAGAAAAAAACAACTCCATCAAAAAGTGGGCAAAGGATATGAACAGACACTTCTCAAAAGAAGACATTTATGTGGCCAAGAAACATGTGAAGAAAAGCTCATTATCACTGGTCATTAGAGAAATGTAAATCAAAACCACAGTGAGATACCATCTCACACCAGTTAGAATGGTGATCATTAAAAAGTCAGGAAACAACAGATGCTGACAAAGATGAGGAAAAACAGGAATACTTTTACACTGTTGGTGGGAGTGTAAATTAGCTCAACCATTGTGGAAGACCATGTGGCAATTCCTCAAGGATCTAGAACCAGAAATACCATTTGACTGGGTATATATGCAAAGGATTGTAAATCATTCTACTATAAAGATGCATGCACATGTATGTTTATTGCAGGACTATTTACAATAGCAAAACCATGGAACCAACCCAAATGCCCATCAATGATAGACTGGATAAAGAAAATGTGGCACATATACACCATGGAATACTATGCAGCCATTAAAAGAAATGAGTTCATGTCCTTTGCAGGGACATGGATGAAGCTGGAAACCATCATCCTCAGAAAACTAATACAGAAACAGAAAACCAAGCACCACATGTTCTCACTTTTAAGTGGGAGCTGAACAATGAGAACACATGGACACAGGGAGGGGAATATCACACACTGGTGCCTGTTGGGTAGGGAGGGGCAAAGGGAGGGAGGGCATTAGAACAAATACCTAATACAGGTGGACCTTAAAACCTAGATGATAGATTGATAGGTGTAGCAGACCATCATGGTATGTGTATACCTATGTAACAAACCTGTGTGTTCAGCACATGTATCCCAGAACTTAAAGTATAATTTAAAAAAAAAAAAGAAAAGAAAAAGAGAGAAAAAAAGATACTTGGAGTAGGTTTTCACTGGCTGTATTTCAGAGACTGCTCAGATTCACAGACATCTAGAAACAAATCATAAAATTCTCTTTTATTTGTTTTTACCACAACAATTTCTCCAGTTCGCCAGGGGGATTACATAAACTGAAGGGCAAAAGTTAGCTATGTTTGTATGTACAAACTGTCTGGTGACTTGGCAAGGGAAACCTGCCAACACCGTTACAGTAAAAGGAGAGTCAGGGAGATGTAAATCAGTAAACTTGAAGAAGGAAAGGTCTGTGCATGTTTCATGTGTGAATATTTTAATTGAATTTTTAAAAACTGAATGTATTTTTCTATAAAGAAGCATTTGTTTAGGTGTATTTTCTCAGCAAGGAAATGTTCCTTCCCATTCCTTGAAAAGTCATGCTCCAAAGACCCCAAGGGAAGTGGCCCTAGGAGGGGTAGTTAGAATGAATGTTGTAGTAGGGAAAGCTGGAGAAGAGTGAGAGAGTCAAGGTCGTGAAACAAATTTAGGTGGAGCTGCATGGAGGATGCGGAGTGAGGAAATGGCACGTTGAGGGAAGTACCAGACAAGGCAGGGAAGTAGAGCGGGTTTACATGTATACTGTTTGCCCCATTGTTTCATTATCTTAGTGTTCCCTAGATCTGCCAGGTCATATCCCAGAGGAGGAACACAGAGACATCTTCACCCCAGAAAGACAGAAAACTAGCTTGTAACCCAGTTCCCTAGCCTCATTAAAGCTTTTACCATGTTCTACTTCATTTAGAGAAGGCTGACCTAATTTCAATTTCATTTGAACTAATTTCCTCTAACCTGACATCTAGGCACATACTCTGTTAGGTATTCTAAATGGTAAAGAATTTAAACAATTTTTTTTTCCTCTGAAGGAGTCAAGGTAATTTTCCCAGGGAATACTTTATATTTTAGTTCTATAGCGTTCCTCAAATTCCATTCAGCTGATTGCTCATATCTGCAAGTATGCTCCTTGATCTGCTTATTCTAGTGACCAGGAGATGATCTGTGGATCTGTGTGCTCCTACTCAGGTTTCCCCTGGCAGCAATCTCAGAGGTAGAAAAGATCTTGCAAGATATCTAGTTCTTCGTTCAGCTCTGTCACCGGACAAGTTAACACCTAGCCCAAACTAGACAGATGTGTGTGTGAAATACGAGACAGAAAGTAATGTCATCTGGACTGCTTCCCCAAATCCTCTGCCTACTACCTGACATCTGGCAGCACTTCCCTGTGCTGCTGTTTCCTTCTGCTCTCCATCCAACCATCAAGATGATTGTGCCCCATCCAGGCTGGAAATTATGAGTGCCTAAAGAAGTCACCAAGCCTCATTCTCACAATCTCCCTTTCCTTCCTCTGAGTCTTACAACTCTTCTAATACCTCTGAAGGGCAAGGGTCAAAATCAGTGGGATCACTTCCTAGGGACTTCCAGCCCTCTTTTATGAGTTGGTCTTTGACCTAAAAATGGCTGCAAACACTGTATGCTAGAAGCAGTGTGTGTTTACAATATCCTAGAGTTTTACATTAGCTTTATGAAACTCAGTAGCAAGGATGAACTTGTTTAAAATAAAAGTGCAGACCTTCACACCTTCCTCTTTGTATATTTTCCCACTTTATTTTGTTTTCACATGGAAACATCTGGAAATAAATACTCTTGCATTTATGGCCTACAGCACAAAAGGCTTATCCGTGGTCTAAAATGGATTTAACTAAGGTTCCTCACATGTAAATTCAGGTCAATACCTCTGAATGCCATGTGAGGAAGATAAAAACTCACTGTTTTGTTCATAAGATTTTATCCTGTGACCAGGCTAGTGCTTTAACGAAATGTCTTATTTGAATTGATTTGTCTTCAATAGAAATTAATTAGCTTGAAATTAATTTGACCAAAGGAATCTTCTATTCACAAGCCAACTCCCCTTTAAATGGCTTTCTCATTCTAGATTTGTCAATCTGTAGCAACCCATTGCTCAACATTTTAGCGCAAACTAGGCATTCTATTTAAAGCATTCGTTGGCCGGGCATGGTGGCTCACACCTGTAATCCCAACTCTTTGGGAGGCTGAGGCAGGTGGATCACTTGAGGTCAGGAGTTCAAGACCAGACTGGCTAACATGGCGAAACCCTATCTCTACTAAAAATACAAAAAAAAAATTAACTGGGCATGGTGGAGCACACCTAAAATCCCAGCTACTTGGGAGGCTGAGGCAGGATAATTGCTTGAACCTAAGAAGAGGAGGTTGCGGTGAACCAAGATCTGAGATCTTTCTACTGCACTCCAGCCTGGGCGACAGAGGGAGAGTCCATCTCAAAAAATAAAGAAAGAAAAAAAAAAGAAAGTGTTTGTTTACTGACGTTACGCAGCATGTGGAAAGGAATGAATTTTGCCCCCCACTCCAACCCCACAAAATTTCCACAAAACTACTTGAGGTCAAGAACCAGTTTCCATAATGTTTTAGTTCTCACTCTGCTTCCTTCTCTTTTGTCCAACTGGTTCTCAATAGCGGAACTGAAGAGAGGTTTATCCAGTAATTGTAACAAATTTAGCCCTTTCACTAATGAGCTGTTTTTTCCATAAGTGTAATTTATTTTACTTTCCCATATCATAAACTCATGCTGATATTCATAAAAGTTCTTAATTATGTGGGTAGGGGAAATGATTGAATCAATATATTACACTTACTAAGTGGATTATAGTCCATTTTATTTGAATTGGTCATAAAATGGTGACATTTACCCTCTTACATATTTTAACAATGACTCTAGAAAACCTCAGATTCTGAGGAAATATTAACAAATAAAATATATGAGATTGAGTTCAGCTCAGCTTGTCAAAACAAAGCCCCACTTACCAAAAGAGCTATACTTCCATTCTTTACTGCAAAAAGAATCTGAAACCCCTGGTTCTTTTTCCATGCTGAAAAAAACTACATGCAAACACAACTATTGACATACGGAGCACTTGTAGAGTAAATAATATAAGTGGTGGGCCACCACATTATTTATTTTGATGGTACATATTCAGTCAACTTTAATGTAATGCAAAGTGTTTATGCATTTGCTGTCATGCCTACTTAGTCAACCCTGGATTAAGGCTCTAGGTTACCTTTATTCCTGCACCGGGGAGATAAGCACACAATACTGGGGATTGGAGCCACTAGGGTTAATAGTACTAGTGGGAGATTTAATACCAAACACTGACTATTTGTTCTTGATTTGAATTTCTTTTTTTTCTTTTTAAGACAAGATCTCCCTCTCCCGCCCAGAAGACCGAAGTGCAGTAATGCAATCATACTTTACCACAACCTTGATCTCCTTGGCTGCAGCAATCCTCCTGCCTCAGCCTCCCAGGTAGCAAGGACTACAGGTGTGAGCCACCATGCCTAGTCTAGTCTGATATTCTCACACACTATCTCAAATATCTCAAAGCTCCATCTCTGTCCAGCCCATCATAGTAGATGCTTTTGCTACTTACTTTTCTGAGAAATTTAAGGTTAATTAGGCATGAAATATCTGAACTTCCTGTCTCTCTACCCACATTATTATCTATATTTATATTCTCCCTTTCTTTTCTCTATTTGTGGACCAAAATGAGTTGTCCTTTCTCTGGTTCAAGGCAAACACACTGTTCTGCACTTTGGATGCCAGCTCCTCCTGTCCCCTGCACGACTCAGCTCCAGTAATCATCATCCCTCTGTTTCCTCTGTCTTCGATCTGCCCTTTCCATTGATCATCTTATAACCATGCTCATAAGCAACTTCTCCCCTCTATTTGCCTCATGATTTATTTTCTTCTAAGACACTTCTTTACCTTCCATTAAAACCTCGACTTGCTATAATCTGACTTCTACCCCAACAAATCCCCTGAAGCAGTTCTTGTTAAGTGCATCAGTCTTAGTAGAACTTTGATGCGTTTGACAGTTCATTGCTATTCCCTTAAAATGCTCTGCTCCTGCATTTTTATAGTAAAATATTCTGTCTAAAAGTTGGTGTCTCCTGAGGATCTATCCTCATGACATTTTTCTCATTCTTTGTTGCTCCCTGGATTATCTGATCCACTTCCATGGTTTTAACTGCTTCCTAGAGGCTGGTGTAGCTGATGTAGTTGTTTTGTTTTGTTTTCCTTCTTAAAGTATAGTTACTTTTTGTGCTAGCAGTGTTAAAAGGTCATCTTGTGTCCCTTCTTGGTTATGCAGATATATAGCAGGCAGTTTCCTGCCCTAAGGAAAGGTGTCATGCAAGTTTTCACTAATTTATTAGAATTATCCCAGCCTCCTGAGATAAAGAGCTCCATACAGAGCTCTAGGCAGAACATAAGACAACTTGCCTAAGGACCCCTAAGGATCCTTCCGTGTAGGTGAGTGTAAATAACCCCAGTCCCAGAATGGATTATCACATAGACCTAGTGGGGAAGCAAGGTGATAAGTTTCCTAAAGAATTGCTATGCATAGAAACAGAGGAGATTTAGTGGGCTAGCTCTGGGGCTGCCTCAGGAGAGGCAAAGGGGAAAGATGGTTCTCTGTCCTTGAAGTAGCCAATGTGGGGATCCCTGGAGGGTGACCCAAACCATTCTCTTTCTCTTACTTCTTAAATCCTGCCGGACACCAAATCTTTCTGATTCTAACTTTCAAATATCTCTCGTCTCTTTCTCCCATTCCAATTTCATTGTCATTGATTTGAGTCTGTCCCTCATCATCTCTCGCCCCAACAGTTGCAATCGATTCTTTACTGGTTTCCTACCTAAATGTCTTACCACTAAAAATACAAACTTGATATATCACTTGTCTGCTTAAGACCACTTGATGGTTTCCCACCATTCACAGACTAAAGCCCAAACTCCTTCACATGTGCTAAATGCACTCGATTTTCCAGACTTTGCCTATCTCTTCCACCTCAATTTTTTCATTTCTTACCTGCAGGAAAACCAAATTATGTATAGTTGTTCTTAATCCCATGGTGTTTTTTTGCTTTCCATCTTATTTCCTTGGCCTGCTATAAGAAAATACCATACATTGGGTAGCTTATAAACAACAGAAGTTTATTTCTCATAGTTCTGCAGGCTCAGAAATCCAAACTCAAGGCACCAACAAATTCAGAGTCTGTTGAGGGCCCGTTTCCTGGTTCACAGTTGGCACGTTATAGCTGTATTCTCACATAGTGAAAGAGGCAAGGAAGCTCTCCGGGGCATCTTTTATAAGGCACTAATCCCATTTATGAGAATACAATCTTCATGACCTAATCACCTCTTAACATCCAACACCCCATACCATCATCCTGGGCATTAGGAATTTAGCATATGAGTTTTGAAGGAACAGACATTCAGACCATGGCACTTTCATCTCTTTGTCCACGCTGTTCATGAATCTAGAATACTCTTCACCTTTTTTCTTGCTCTTAATCATTTTTCAAGACCCGCTTGGACATCATCAGTTCTCTCAGTCTCCTAATCCATTTTCTGTATAACTGTTGTGCTTTTTCCTCTTAGTTATCCTTGTTGCCAACCTCCCTCCCTACCCCATCAGACTATTCAGCTATTCAGGAATTCTCAATGTCATTGCTTAGAAGCCCATCCTGACAGTTATCACAGCCAGTTAGTGCAAAACAAGTGGTAATAACACATTGTTGAGAAGATTGGAAAAGGACACATACAAAAATATCTTTGCCATTTGGGGGATTACAGTAGGCTTCAGCCTGATTTTCCTACTGACATTATTCGTGTCACTTTTATTTACCCCTCTCTGACAAGACATATACCACTGATAATAACATTTTTCCTGTAGGTTCTCCAAATGATATTAAAAGGAATATGACTAATAATGTACTTATGAGGATTTTCCCTCTCTTCCTACTCTGTATAATTCCCACCCCTCGAAGTAATTAGCAAATGTTTCATAGGATCACGCAGTACAGTCATTAAAGGTGTAAGTTTTGAAATTAGACCAAGAGACTCCACTTTAAATACTCACTGTACCACATATTGTGTAACTTTGTAATTTTAATCTCTCTAAGACTTAATTCCCCATCTCTAAAATGGAAATAATAATAATACCTACCACAAAAAGGTTAGCTTTATGATGTTCCTTGGGGAATGATGAGAATTAGGACCGGTAGGGAGACCTGCAGAAATGAAAACCAGTACTGAGAAGAGATAACTCAAGTCCACATGTTAGCTTGTAGTTAACATAATGATTCCTTCACTGAAGTGAAGCAGGAACACCTTTGGGTAACAGCTGCAGGGACAGAGCATCTTCCACCCCCTCAGGTGGGAGGCACTGGAAATGATTCATGCTACCTGGAGGAGACTGAAGCTGGCGCAATGAGAAACTGTGTAGGAAGCTCTCTAAGCTGTAGCGTAACTTTCTGTTTCTCCAGGAGCTTCCCCAGGGTTGTGACAGCAGTGGGCTATCTGTGCGGACTTTGGAAATGGCTTGAGAATGCTTACGAGACTGGCCCACTTGACAATCAAGCCTATGTCTGTGGACAGTGCTCATCCTCTCAGTGTGGATGGACCAATGGCAGATGCTGGCCAGCTGATCAGGACCAAAGGGTGAGCCAGACATAGAGTGGGCCCTACACGCAAGTGCAAAACCAAAGGAATGTTTCTGTGGAACTCCCTGCCTCCCAAGCCTGTCTTCTTCTCCTAAGGGCCTTGGGCTCTTCATTTCTAAGACTCTCCTCTACAAATGAGGCAGGTTCTAGACAGGTCTGAGGATAATGGGGAGTGTGTCTGTTAATGACTCAGCAGCTGAGGGACTAAGTTCAAATCTTAGTATTTGACCAAATCTAACTCATCCAATCATGAAAGTGCACCTTTTCTTTGATGGGCTTTCCAAAAGCAAATGTTTCAATCCCAACCAAGAGGAGCCGCGATTCTCTTAGCCGAAAGAATTTTCATTATAGCAGTAGTGCTGTAGGCTTCCTCAGAGATGTCCCCATTTTTGGATAGCATCTCTGTCAATTTGCCAGCTCACAAAGTTCTCTTCTGCACAGTGCTACCCAAACTACCATGAGTTCAACATCTATTCCTGGGGATGAGGGCCAGAAGGGGAGTTGAGGATGTTCCTTTAGTAAATGGGAGACTTATGCCTCTATAGTTCCAATTATTAATATGATGAATCTTACATTTTATCTGCTTTAGGTCAACTTTATAATTTCCACTAAATTGGAAGACTGCCATCTAAAATGTTCTCTTGTTACTTACTCACTGGTTAGTGATGTAATTGCTCCTCTAATTCCTTGAAAGTAAGAAAGGGGACATGAAGTCATCTCAAGCCATTTCTTAAGAAAATAGGGCAGGTCCTGGGGTTGACTTCTGTCTTTTGCAACACTGGACTGTTAGGAGTACATGTATGTACAATATCCATGTATCTTCTGCTGGGGTTCACCAGGGTAGATTCAAATATTTTTGTTAAAGAAATCAAATATAGATAAGGGTGAAATCTTCTGTGCACCTCTCTCCAGTTGTAGTCACAATCATGAAATAGGGTTTTATCATTTCTGTGAAATTTTTTCTACATAGCAACAATAATAACATTCATATTAATAATAAGTAACACATGTAGTGCTTATGCTGTGCCCAGCACTATTCTAAGCACTTTCTATGTATTCACTTGTATGATTGTACTACCCTACAAGGTAAGTTTTATTGTCATTCCCATTTTATTAATAAGGAAACCAAACTCAGAGTTGCCCAAGGTCACATGGTAAGTAGGAGAGTCAAAATCTGTAAAAATACATAGAGTGATATTAAAGTAACCTTAATGGTATCATAATTTGCTTTGTAAGTTACTGTTTGTGATATTTATCCAGGTTAATAAATATGGCTCTCATTCATTTATTTAGATTGTCACACAAAATTACATCATATAGCTTTTCCACATTATACTTATCTATTCTCCTGTTCATGGACCTGTGGATAGTTTGCAATTTTTAATATGATAAACAATGTTGTCAAATAACATTCTTGTATATATGTTCTTTTTGCACGTGTGCAAGAATTTCTCTAGTGTAATATATCTAGAATTGAAATTGATTAGTCATAGAACACATTGACAAATTGTGTCAATTTATATTTCTACCAGTAATATATGGAAGTTACTATTTGCTTCACACTTTTACCAATACCTAATATTATTAAGCTTTTAGATTCCGCACCCACACAAACACAATCTGAGAGAAGTAAGATAATATCTTGCTGTCGTTTAGATTTGTGTTTTCCTGATTTCTGGCAAAATTGAGCATCTTACATTTACTAGCCGTTGAGACATTCTCTGGCCTTTGATTTTGCCTCTTCCATATTTTGCCAATTTTTCCTTTGGGTAATTTTTCTTTTTTGTACTGTTTTCCGGGAGTCCTTTATATATTTTGAATAGTAATCTTTAGTCTCTACATGCTTATCTTTAGTTTATTTACACTCTGTGACATTATCCAATGGATAATATTTATTAATTGGGGTGCTCATATACCATACATCTTTTCACTGCCACTTGCTTTGAATCCATAGGCATAATCTCATTATGTTCTTGATTTCTGTTTAGGACTTACCAACACAAATACTAGATTCCTAGATCCGCATCTCCTGTAGTTCAATTCTCGATAAATTTCCAAATATCATCTAATTTATCTTTTTCTTCCACCCTTTGCCAATTCTCAAAACCCCTCCATTGTGCCCTAATGCAATGTATGGTCATGAAGAACAAAATTCCTTATATTCTTAAATTCTTTTCTGAATACTCCTTTCATCTTTTTGTTCTAAGAGGAAAGTAGTTCACCGTGAGGACACAGCTTGCCCTGCAGCCCCCTCAAGTGGGGCTATTTTATTCCTTGAAGTTTTTCTACCACCAGGCATGAAGGTGGAGTATCCTCATGTCTCCTCAGTGGTACTTTCAGATCATTATTTCTCCTCTTCTAAAATCCATCCCTCTCCGCCACCACCATCTCTGTTTCTCTTGTGTGGTAATTTTAAAATATGGTCCCCAAAGTCTTTGATATTTCTTTCATTGAGAGGTGGGGGCTGTGTCCCTTCCCTTAAATCTGACTTCTGGGACTGAATTCAGCAATGTGATACTGTGGCTGTTTCTAGATCTACGCATCATGAAACCATCTGCTTCTGTGTCTTATCTCTTGAGATTCTAACTTTTGAACCCAGCTAAACTATTTGTGTCAATTACACACCATGTAGATCAGCCTAAGTGGAAAGGAACAAAGACGTCCAGCCTACAGCCCAGCTGAACTCCCAGCCAACAGCTAGCATCAACTTGCCAACAATGTGAGTGAGACATTAAAAGAAAAACCTGTTTTTCTTTTGCACACTTCTGACCTCAGATATGTGTGGGTTTTCCCCTACATATTAGGCAATTCTCTAATTCTCTGTGAATGCTTACTGACTGTCCTATAATTTAACTCAGTTCTGACATTAACTGCCCAGAATTAGTGCAGATCTCACAAGGTAAGGGCTCAGTCTCACAAGATTGCCCCTACTTTAGATATTAATTGCAAATCCCATGTTGTCACCTGTAATTATGATGAATTGGTTATAAATCAGGCATTCCCATAACTATCTCCTCAGGTTTGAAAATTTGCTATAATCATTCATGAAACTGTAGGGCACTCTTACTTATGTTTATCAGTTTATTATAAAGAATACATTTCAGGAACAGCTAAATGGAAAAGATGCATAAAGCGAAGTATGGGATGGGGATGTAGAGAGCTTTTGTGACCTTTCCAGTGTGCCACCTTCCCAGTACCTTCATGTGTTCATCAACCTGGATCCCATCGTTGAAAGTTTTATGGAGGTTCCATTATGTATACATGATTCATCAAATTATTGGCCATTGGTGACTGAACTCAATCTCCATCCCCGTTTTCCCCTTTGGAGATCAAGGGATGGGGATGAAAGTTCCAACCTCCTAATCACAAGGTTATTTTCTCTAGCAAATGGCCCCCATTCTCCAAGCATCACATCATTAGCATAAATTCAGGTAATGTTAAAAAAGGGCTTATCTATGAATACACAAAAGATGCTCCTTTTACTCCTACCACTTAAGGAATTCCAAGGGTTTTAGGAGCTTTGTGCCAGGAACCAGGGACACAGTCCAGATATATGTTTCGTATTATATCACGATATCACAGTTATCTTAGAAGTGGACCTTCTAGCCCCACATAAAGAGTTTTAGCTGATATCACATGGAGCAGAGACATGGTTTCCCCAACAAGGTCTGCCCAAATTGCAGATTTACAGCTACATTAATGATTGTTATTGTAATCCACTAGATTTTGATGTACTTTGCTATATAACTAAGGTTGCTTTCCTTTTGAAATTTTATGAGTCTATACTTAAAAAAATGGCTAGTATCCTAGACTTAAGATGAGAACCAATCTTTGTTAGTTGTTCAGAGATCACGGCCTGATTATTTCAACAGTTTCCTCATTGTAATAAATACCTTCTGCAGAGCTTCCCAGGTTGAACAAATAACTCAATATTGGAGAAGACAACATTTATTTCCTCTTATTTTGGATTCAATCTGGAGGGCTATATGCACTTTTCGGAATTTAATTAAATAAGCACAACCTATCCCGGCTTCTTCATGTTTTTATTAAGTACATTGACTCTTCTCTGAACTAAGTTACATTCATGCTTTATACTTGGTCTAATACTTAGAAATATCTAGACAAAATTCTTTTTCAGTAGCTCCTAAGAAATAGACAAGACAGTAATACTCACTTCAATGGGAGAGAAATGCCTTGAGTGGAGAAGCAATGGGCATGTTTAAAACAGAAGAATGGTTATTATTCTTCTCTTTTACTACCTCTTTTCCAGTAACAAATTCTGACAGTCCTTTTGCTCTACCCCCGTTTCCGGATAACAAGAGGAAGAAGAGTAAATAAAAGGTGAGAGGCAGCAGAGAGGTGAGGGTTGGAATGGGAGGGCATCACAGAGAGTATATACACTTATAGCACTGAGAACTTTTTTTTTTTTTAAAGGGATATTCCCTGTGAAGTAGAGAGTATAGAAGTGTACTTCCTATGAAGAATCCCTATTTATGGGCTTGCAAGAATTAGTGATTTGCAAGACATCATGCACTTTGTGGCAGCAAACAACCTGGAATCTAAATAATCTTAGGGATTAATTTTATTCTAATATCCCTGCAAAGGATGTTGGAGGTCAGCTACTACCAGGGCCCTCAGAAAAATCACCAAGGATGTAGAGGTTGATGTTCCTAAGTCAACACCCACACCTACCCTCGTGGAAGTGGCTCATCTCCTCCTCCAAAGTTTTCTCTTTCTTCTTTCCTCCAGACCAAACTTCAATCTCCTGCCATAATCCTCCCTGGGTTTAGCAATGGGGTTGAAAGAGGAACTCATGGGCTTACCTGAGTCTTTCATGGAGGTGGGAATGGGCAAGCAGAGAGTGATAATCAGGAATTATATTGTTATCTTATTTATGTTCATTTTTTTTTTGTTTAGTTACTTAATGGAAGAGTGAAGGATGATTGTTTTGGGGTACAGAGCTTGCCTTTGGTCTTACACCCCCCACATGATGCCAGAAAACAAAATGAAGCTAACTGGCCTATAGACATGCCCTAGTCTGCACTTCCTTTCATTTCATTCACATCAAAAAAGAGAGTGAATTTATATGTCCTTGAGAAAACAAAGAACATTTTTTTCTCACAGTGTCGGAGCTGGAAGGCAGCTTGGAGATGTGGAGGCTGGCAGTCTCAGTCTCAGGCTCTATTATATAGCACCCTGGGGCCCTGTGGAGGGAAAGCCAAGGGAATGCCAACCAGGAAACTTCTCTGCCCCCTTTAACCAGCATGGCATTGCTTCTGCCTCTTTTATATAACTTTATGTAAGATTTTATTAATGAAAGGCTACCTTTTTTTAAAAAAAAAGTATAAAGAGCCACCCTTCTACTCCAATCACCTTATATTGCAGAGGACAAAACAAAGATCCAGTAAAATGAATGGATTTCCCAGTAACTTGAGTGTGCAGAAGAAGCAGAATCTAAGCCTTTTAACCCCTTTTCCAATGTTCTTTGTTTTTCACCAAGTTTCCCAGTCCTTTACCCACTCAGACTTATGCATGTTATAAGGGAATGGGATATAGGAATATGGAATATGGGAATGGATTGACTTCGAATTTCCCCCTCTTCAGTTAGCTGTCTTCAAGGCCTTACCATTGTCACCGCTCCTGCTCTGTACTCAGCTCATCATGAGCTGGAAGCATGTGTCTCCATACTGATAATGTTCTGTGCATCCCCACGTGAGTCACACTAAGCCACAGTCATTGGCATGGACTCAGCTTGCAGGTCTGCAGAAGGTCCACTCACTCACTGTGCTGAGAACATCCTCCTGCCAGCTCATCAGTGCCCTCAACTGCAGACCACATATCCCTTAAGACGTTAACAAGTTCATTACTTTCCAAACGTGAATGGTAGAATATTGTGCGAAGGCCATGCTTGTGCTTTCATTTCAGGGTGGGGCTTCGTTGCCTTCCTGGCCCTAAATTGCTCTGAAATGATACAATGCTCTTGTCTGTATTAATAATCCTGGCACTTTTTATTTGGTCTTCTAGTTTTTGTTTTGTTGTTCTGCCTCTGCAACAGAATAGAAGATTCCTTGAAAGCTGGGATTAGTTTCTGAGAACCTTATTTTTCAAACCTCAAAGTGGGACTTATAAATAAGAATATGCATAGAAAGCTTGGACAGACTATTAGAATCAAAAACTATCCTGCAAGAGACAGCATTTGTAGCAATTGGTAAATACACATAGCAGAATGCTATGTTTTTAATAGGATCCTGGGGAGGAAAAATGTTAGACTCAGGCTATGAAGACCTCATTGGAAAAATATAAATGACCTAGAGACATCCTATAATGGTCAAGAATAAAAATGAAATGAACAATGCTGTCATTGATGATAAGCAGAATGGAAGATAGCTATGCATTTAGAGATAATGGAATGATGGTATCCTTTTCAGTGCAACCCAGAAAACATTGCTGAGCGTTGTCTATAAGTAAGGTTAGGGCTAGGCACCCTGTAGGATGCTGGTTCAAAAAGAACACACAGAATTCCTTGCTGATGCTGCAACACAGTACAGGAAAGAAGTGGAGTAGGACCAGATGGAAAGTCAGAGTGAGTAAGTTGTTTGTGGTCTGGTAAAGGGCTTTGAAATGAAGTTGAGTTTTTGGATGACCACTTTAATCACTCCAGGACTTTGTCAAAGTGCTGGGATTGAGAAAACTGCATTCGCTGCAGTGTTAAGAGTGATTTGGAGAAAGTTATCGCTAGAGGCGAGCAGGAATGAAAAGACTTAGGTTTTAACGTGGGCCTTGTGTTAGCCAAGTGGCCCCAAACTGCTGGTGAGAAAATTTGCCTAAGTTTTTGTCATTTAACAGCAATGAAAATATTGATCTCAGTTATTAATGGAAAAGCCCATAATGTAAAAAGCTATGATGACTTGAAACTGTTCCATTACTTTTCATTTCATTCAGTTATGCTTTATGAGACATGTCAAAAAAGGAAGCAACATTGCTTTCTAGAGAAATATTTATTTCCTGAACTGATGTCACCAAATGAAGTAATGTGGGAGGGCTTTTCCTCCAAAAGGAGGAATAATGGTGACATAATGTGGTCCAAAGCATGAGCAGGAAATTTCTTGAGAGTGAAGGGATGACAGAGAGAGAGAGAGAGAGAGAGAGAGAGAGAGAGAGAGAAAACCTAGAAAGAAAAGGCAAGGCAGAACTACTTAGCCCCTCAGTGTTCTGAATTAAGCTCATAATTTTCTTGTTCATAGAAACACTCCAGATTCTCAGAAAGGTAAGTTTCCATCAAAAGGGGTTTAACATCCTTGGTCTTTGTGAAGTATGTGGTCTTTTCAGTTTTTCAAATCAAGGCAAATAGGCAACCCAAGAAGGATTACTGTTGACCTCGGTGACTGCAATGTCTAACTTACTCTCATCTGCTTCCCATCCTTTGCAGAATAAAGTGTTAAGCTAATGAATCAAGCAAGTAAGCAATCAACGTGCAATAGAAGAGATTAATGCTCTCATTTAGAGCTACTTTTTCAATGCATACTTCTACTCCTGTTAGCTTATCGGTCTTAGCCTCACAAGAGGCCAGAGTTGATTGCAAGAACTGCTTAATGAGCCATGAATTAAGGGACATGATAAACTCAGTTCTTGATATCTGAAGTTCATAAGTACATTTGTTAAAATAGAAAAGATATTAGATAGTTGCAAGAATAAAATTGCTTTAGAATGGCTGTGATTGCCTGGGGAAAAGAATGTAGGGATCTAGTGGGACTAGAGATGGAATAACTGGCGATTTGGCCCTTCTGGTATCCTTAAGGTGGGGAAGTCAAAGTTTGGCATAGTTTCTACAAGACCCCTAAAACTCTGCCAGTTTCTGTCAGATCCCTCACCACATAGTATTGCAGATGTCTACATACAAAGCTTCCACTATCAATTCTGCAGGGTGCAGCTTTCTACTCTTCTAAATCTTGGAAGCAATAACAGCCTTTTATTTTTATTTGTATTCTTATTTTCTTCAAAGTAGATGCCCATAAGATGTTGAGTAGCCAGGTGGGTAGGTATGTAGATAGATGGAGAGAAATCGTCACACTCACCATGGTTAATCAACTCAAACCTGGAAATGGAAGGAAATTAACACTGCCTCATGGAAATTAACACATTAATTTAAAACTGTTAATTTCCATGAGGCATTCAGGTAAACTAAGGAATATGTGTTGGTAATTAAATGAGCAATCTACTGAAAAAGCACTCACCAGTTTTCAGATAAATTTATTTTCAAGAAAGGCAAGTTACAAGTGAGGATATTTGCACCCTTTCTCTTTTAATTATAGCAATACAGTAGAATGAGGGTCCAGAAAAAGCCAATGAGGATTAACATCCTGATATTTTGCAAGTCTTCCCTTTGACAAGTTTATTATTCCAACCCTTTGAGTCATTTTTAAATACTCTCTCCTAGAACAGGGGTTTTTAACTTTCTTTTTCTTATGTTGCACACATCTCTGTCTCCCTATTCCTCTCCCTCTGTTTCTTTTTCCTTCTCCTCCTTGCCACCTCACATCCCATTCCTGTCTCCTCACGTCTGCACTCCCTTTAAGGAATTATTCTGTCGTGTTTATTGCCTCAGGGGAGGAACACGAAATGGTAAAAAGTTGGAATACCCTAAGAGTTATTTATTTGCTTTAGTTCTAAAATCCTCAGTTCTGTGGGGAAAAAGGCAGTTCTGTGTTCATCTAAAATATATGAAGAACAGGCTTGAAGGATAACATTCCCTCGATGCTAGAAAAAACTTCTCCAGGATGGGGAAGATGTAGAGAAAGAACAGATATGATGAAAGCAGACTCTGGTGGGTGGACTCCGGAGACAGAGGCCTGATATCCTGCTGCCTCAAGAGTCCCAGAGAGGTGGCAAGACCTCTGAGAGATTTAGGAGAGTAGAAAGCTGCAACCTGCAGAAGGAGCAGCAGAACCAGACAAGAACTAACTGTGTTGTGGTCCAAGACAGGAGAAGGCTACGGATCAGCTAAAAGATTACCGTATCCCAGGATGATCTGGCAGCAGAAAAATGGTCCCCATTACACATAGGAAGCCCAGAATCTGTGAAAAGATCCACCACCCTTTTCCACAGGCAGTTCAGCAATGACATGAATAGGCTACTGAGGACCAGGCTGAACCAGGGAGTCTCAGTAAAATCCTGTGGGAACAAATGATGTGAGAACCAGAAGTATTCCTGCAACACAATGCCTAGTTCCCTGTAAGCTCTTCAGAACTGATCCAGAGCCCTGCAGAAAAGAGGAAGAAATATTAAATTGAGCTTAATTTCCCTTTCTAGGGTAGAATCATAGACTCAAAATACTAATTAAGTAGAGATATAAAAATTGTAAACAATTTGCATATGTTGTACATCTAAGTGTAGATTGAGATACATTACTGCTATTTATTGATATCTCTCTTCCACCTATTCATCTATCCATCCTTCATCATTTTTTAGGAAGAAACTAAGCCCACTTGTGAGTATATATGATCAAAGAACCTTGGTGCTACCATAATAGACACAAAAATTGGACCAGGCATTGCAGTTCAGGTGCTGACAGGGACCAGACAGCTAACACAAATAAATGAAGCCTGTCCGAGAAAGCCAGATCCTTTGTCTAAACTGTATCTATTTTCAATGACTATAGTGTGTGTTCTATGGTATTCCTATTTAAAATCCGTGTGTGTGTGTGTGTGTGTGTGTGTGTGTGTGTGTGTGTGTGAAATTTTAAATTATTGCATTTTTAATTTTGTAATTGAGTTCTTAGATTAGGAACAAGAATCCTGGCAATGTCAGATCTTGTATTGCACTTTGTGGCATGCCATATATAGAATTCAGCCTTATATTTTTAAACCAGGAAGGATGTTTTGTTTTATTCATTACAGTAACAGCCAGTCACAAACATAGGTTTTTCCAAACAGACTTCCCACAGTTTTTTTTTTATATTCAAGGAACTGTTCCTCTGCTCTGGACTAACACCAATAATAGTAATTGTAAATAAAAACTTAGACAATTTTTGGTCATTTTCAAAAAGTCTGAAATCAGAAAACCATTTCTGAAATGCAGTTTTCCAATCCCCAAATTGGGGATGTTAGTTTAGGCCATCACTTTCATGGTGGGGAGAGGCAATTTCAGTATATGAAAGTGGGTCATATTCTTTCTTGACAAATGAGCTTCCCAAAGTCATAATTTTGTCAGGAGGAAGCAAATTAAATAATATATTTGGGTACCTTTTTACCTATTAATGAATGCCCCTGTAGAAAAATAATTTAAAATATTTAGTTTGATCTAACTTCTCCCATAGTTATTTCTATAATTTCCCTTTGAATAATATGAACAAATCATTTTTTTACCAACAAATCAAAAAGCTTTTAGAACCATATAATGAATGAACAAGTCACCTAATTCATATGTTCTACAGCAGATTAGGTATCAACCATATCGTTCATTAAGTAAGTATTGCACTATCTGTGGTTCAGACACAGAAGCATGGAGTTAATTACAATATTCATGATGAGTGAAAAATCTAACTTTCTAGCAAAAAGTGGTTTCTATAGAAGATGTAGTGGGCAAACTTAAGTTCCAAGTCCTTTTAAAACAATGCCACACTGGATTTAAGTTTCATAGTAAAGACATGTTAACATCAAGTTCCAACAGTACTCACAAGAGTACCATTTGAAGTCTTACTTAGTACTTTTGACAAGTCTAAATTAAAGTTTTCAAGACTATTCTCAATACATAATTTCCTGAAGCTGTGTCTCTCCTGGGCCTCTTGTGTCTCTTCCAAATGTTATTTAGTAATGGTAAATATTCATTTCCATTATTCCAAATATTCATTAACACTGTATTAGTCCATTCTCACGCTGCTATGAAGAAATATCCAAGACTGAGTAATTTATAAAGAAAAGAGGTTTAATTGACTCACAGTTCTGCATGGCTGAGGAAGCCTCAGGAAACTTACAATCACAGTAGACAGCACCTCTTCACAGGGCAGCAGGAGAGAAAATGAGTGCGGAGCGGAGAGGGGAAAAACCACTTATGAAATCATGTCTCATGAGAACTTACTATCATGAAAACAGCATGGGGGAACTACTCCCATGATGTAATCACCTCCCACAAGGTCCCTCCCCAAGCACGTGGAGATTACAATTCAAGATGAGATTTGGGTGGGGACACAGAACCAGACCGTATCAAAGATGATAAAAATAGGATGGCATTATTTAAATCTGCTCCCACCCGCTTCAATAAAACACACCACAAATGATTTTACTTTTTCACAAAACTCATTCTAAAGGCTTTCAGCTATATCTTCAAAATAATGAGCAACATTACACCTGATTAGACTTCCATTTATAAATGGCCATTCCTGACTAGTATCCATCATCTCTGCTGCAACACTGACACACTGTTATGGTCTGAAGGTTTGCATCCTCCCAAATTCTTATGTTGACATTCTAACCCTCAATATGATGCTTTTAGGAGGTGAAATCTTTGGGAGGTAATAAGGATTAGATGAGGTCATGAAGATGGGGCCTTCATGATAAAATTAATGACCTTATAAAGAGGAGGAGAAACAGGACCTCTCTCTGCTCTCTCCTGAGGGCACCATGAGAAGATGGCACCATGAGAAGATAACCTGGAAGAGGACCTTCCCCAGAACCTGATCATGCTGGCACCCTCTCTCAGACTTCTAGCCTCCAGAATTGTAAGAAATAAATTTCTGTTTTTTTAAGCTACCTGGTCCATGGGTATTTTGTTATATATAGCAGCCTGAACTGAATAGTACAAACACTTTTACAACATTATCATCTGTAAACACTTTTGGTTCTAGGAAAATTTTTCTTAATATATGCATGCATTTTACCATAGCCTGTCATTTAGTAATTAATTAAGCCTTGTTTACATGTTATTCCCTTTGTAGTTGACTAAGTTTTTATCCTACATAATCCCCATATTCATATTGCTGTCTTTTTAGGTTGCATTCTGTTGTCTCAGGCACACATTTTTTGCACATTAATTATATAAACATTTTTTACTTTGTAAACATAGTATGAAGTTTTCTTTTGTTTGGTCTTTAACCTAACCAAAGCTTATATTACCAAAAAACAATTAATACAAGGATTTTTAGGGAAGTTGAATTTGGGAGGGGCGAATATTCTCATCTCATCTCCTCTCATCTTACCTCATCTCATCTCAATGGCATTTTAGGCTAGTGAGTAACTCTGCAAAAAGGTTAAGACTTCAGTCTTCTTATGGTCTACTGTATTACTTTTATTTATTTCAGGGTGTGCATACAACAAATGAATCATATTAGTGATTCTACTGTATCTTTTTCTCCAAAGATGCTCTCCTGCTACTAACAGAACACTAAGCTTTATACCTGAAGTGATATTTGAAGCACGTCAGTTAATGAATTAAAACACCACAACAGGCCAAATATTGTCAGCTAGTTTGGGGTTTTAAGATAAACCAGATGTGAAGGTGCTAATGTTAACTTCCCAGTTTTTTAATAGCAACTAATTCAAACAAATTGCTTTTCACACATTGTGGGCAACTAAACCTGTGCCACCAGCTTTCAGCTTGCAAGTGACTGGAGATCTTTGCTTTATGAGAGGAGCGCTTTCCTTTTAGCTTTATTCCCCAGCTGTTTAGTTCACTCCCATACTCTTCTAGCCATTCCCAGCCATATTGGGGTGCCAGAAATGTTGCTTCTGGCAAACTTCACAGCAGTCTTTTTTTCCTCCCTGCATGCAATAAGCACAAGCTCAGCTCACTGAGTAAGACGCTGTGCCAAGCTCCGGGGACTCAGGATATGAGGAATACACTTCACTGATGAAACCCTGGTTACATTCAGGGGCGACATGATGGACCCTGGCCCACCAGAAGTGCTTGGTGGTGCAAAGACAGATGTGTCATCTTCAGGGCCTCAGTCACACAGGAGGTGAGGGGCACTGTAGCTTATCAGGCCCTAGCTGAGCATGAGGCTGAGGCCACATTGCCACTGCTCATGCTCCTTCCTCAAAATGTGCTCACCCTGTTCCTTGTTTGATTTTTTCATGTCTTCCCATCACTCTTATGCAAAAGCCAAGCTTCTAGCAGGGCATGTGAGCTCCACTCCTCAATCAACCTGGCTGTTGATTCTCCTCTAATGTCTCTTCTCTTCTCATTTGTCACCTTGGGAGCTGGCTGAGTGTTCATTTCCCTGACTTTTGTTTTTTCTTTCTTTCTTTCTCTCTTTTTTTTTTTTTTGAGACAGGCTCTGACTCTGTCACCTAGGCTGGAGTGCAGTGCCTCACTGCAGACTGCAGCCTCAAATTCCTGGTCTCAAGCAATCCTCCCACCTCGTCCTCCTGAGTAACTGGGGCCACAGGCATGCACCACCACACTCAGCTAATTTTTTTTGTAGAGACGGGGTTTCACCATGTTGCCCAGTCTGGTATAGAGCTCCTGAGCTCAAGCAATCCACCCACCTTGGCCTCCCAAAGTGCTGGGACTACAGGTGTGAGCCACTACCTCAGGGCTTGATTTTTCATCGTTCTATCATACACTGTGAAATCCTGGAGTCTGGGAATGCTAGTTTTTGTCCTTTCATCTCTAGCACAGCAATCCCAGATAAATTGGACATCTTAAATGTAGGCAAATGATGAATGCTAATAGCTTCCAAAAAATTTCAACCTGTCATTTAATAAATATTTAGTGAGTGTCCATTAAATGCAAAGCTCTCTTTTGTGCATGACACAAAGATGAATGAGATGCATAGTTTACATTCCAGGAACTTCAAGTCTAGTAGCAATGTGCAAGCACATAGACCTCCAAAAGAAAACCAGTGACATGCGAGCTATCTGGACTCTGCACAGTTGACCCACACAATATTACAAATTTAAGTTTGTTGCAAAAATAGGGTTATTTGTATAGAAAACCCGAGTTTTCATTTTCTCTTGAAAAACTAAAGAAATTTGGCATGACTGCTTTGCATTGTCTCATGGCAATACCAGGCTAAAGCTGAGCGGTAACCTCCCCTTATATGGGGCAGTTGGACAGACGACTGCTAGTTCTCCAAGCAGTCATTACTAGTCAGCATCTTACTCCAGCCATTTTACCCCTTAGCTATTTTGCTGGCCCTTTCAAACCAAGCCTTTATGAAAACATATGCTGGTCATAAGAGTGAGAAATGAATAATCATAAGTGAAAGGTTCAGATTTAAAGGCTTAAAGTGATATATTATACAGTGAAACTTGTCTTGGCAGGGGTAAAGAGTAATTAATAATTTTTTGCATGTAACTAATTTTTGCTGTGGTTTTGTGGAAAGCAGCTTAAATTTAAGCTTCAGGAATTCTTACAAGATGTCACCACAAATTACTAGCAAACCAAAAAGACTTCAACCACCATTATAGTCTAAGTCTTTCTCTGGCTGAAATCTTAGAAAAACATTTATTCAAAGTGTTCTATTAAAATTCTTTAAATAAAAGCAAGGAAATTAACCTACTTCTCTTTTTGTTTTCCTTCCTTCCTTCCTTCCTTCCTTCCTTCCTTCCTTCCTTCCTTCTTTAATTCTTGAGATGAAAAGAGAAAGAAACTTCTTACTATAGTGCATGCTGTTGGTACCCTGCTGAGGTTCCCTTCACTGAGTGGACCCAACCATCCCCCAACAGCCTTGAGTGTCACTGCTAACGGTCCACAGCTTCCCCTTCTTCAGAGAGCTGCCCTCCCAGAGAAGCCACTTCCCTGAAGGCAGCCAACCACCCATGACTTACTGACAGGGCTTATGTAATACTGGCCTCCTCGTCTCCAAGTAAGACTAACCTTGTGGTATAATTCACACTCCAGAATTCCTCGCAGGCCACAGGCTGAAGGTAGCCCCAGCTGAGGCCATGTCCTTATTTTCTACCCCTATCCTACCCCACTTCCCTCCCTTTCTTTTTCCTGAGAGCACTTCCCCAATAAATTGCCTTCACAAAAATCCCTGTCTCAGGCTCTGCCTCAAGGGAAGCTGACCTAAGACATCTATCACCTGAGTAGATCCATCTGGCTCCCACTCTAAGGACTCTGTAAGTTTAAATACTTTGCTGCCAAGTTGAGGGAGGCAGGAAAATTTACCACTTCTGTGCCTGGGCCCTATTCAAGGACACCTCCTGGCTTGTGCCCCTGCCATCAGAAATTTATTCTGCTGTAGACTTACCAGATACACCCCTCAGATCAAGATAGAACTGCCCCATTCAGGTCAAGAAAATATATATTGCTACTGTACTCCCACCAAATATACATTTTCCCATAGGTTTCTGGCAGAAAAAATCTAAAAAGTTTGATTCTCACTTTTGAATCAAATAAGGAAAACAGAACAAGACAAAGAGGGAAGGATTCTCATGAAAATGGGCCAAAGTAATCAGAAGCTTTTGTAATCATTAATTAAATAAATTTCCACTTCATGCAGAACGTCAGCAATCCCATGTGTAGCCTATGATTAAGAGTCTAGTTAAAAATTATTTGTTGACATGTATTTTTCCTGATGACTAAAAGTTGGTTGTCACTTTACCATACTGAATGGTGAGAAATTTTCTTCAGTTGGGACTCTTAAGCAGTGGCTTGCAATGGTGTTGCAATATACTAGAATGTTTTCAGTTATCAGAAATGGGGGCAAATTGCCATAAGTTTTCAAAGATTCCATGTTTAGACGATATTCATTTTAGTTGCTTTCATTTCAAAACCTAAATTTTAAAAAATAACACATGTAAAAATTCAGAGCACTGCAAAAAAAAAAAAAAATAACAATAATGAGAAGTAATGACACCTTCCAAGTTGAGAATTTCCATCTTGAGAACTAGATCCTTAAACCACCAGCAAAAAATAAAATAAAAGGTTTTATAGTTGTGAGACACCAATTAACAGTAGGTAAGATAAGCAGGGAAGAATAGAACAATGTTTCAAGAGACAGAGAGTTTGTCATTTCCTAGAGCATGCTATTTACTGAATGGGTCCTCTCCTAAATTAAGAGCCCTTGGAACTTCAGTGTACTGTCAGAAATATGAGTTTCGATGGGGCACCATGGGAATTCTATACAACCTCCTTGGAGGGTGTCTATTGTCACTTGGCTGAGGGAGTATACATTGGGGGACATAAAGGACAGTGGAGAAAGAAACTGTAGTCGATTTTACATAAATTCTCTCATTTGCACCTAACAGTGACCTAATTAGTGGTGGGCATTAAGACTAGTCTATGGATTCAAACACTGAAGTTGAGAGGTTAAGTGACGTGTTGCTTCCACCATTTCATAGGCAAAGTCTTGACAACAAAGTGGTAGGGTAGACTAACAGTGGAACCTTAGCCTGACCTTATTCTCTACCTCTACCGATTGGAGTAAAGAGAATGCCTATCTAAAGGGATCCATTTGGAAGCATGTTGGTAGTAAAACCAGAGATTCTTTTAATTTAGGTCAAGAAACTTTCTTTATGAATAAGAGGCAATACACTATAGCAATAAGAACATAGCTATGGGGGTCAGGTAAGTTGATTTAAGAATTCAGGTCTCCAAAGATTTAGCTGTGGAGCATTACTAGAGCTGCTTTAACATATCTGAGTCTCAGTCCTTAAGGGATAATAGTAGTACCTACTTCATAGGATGATTGTTGGGATTAAGACAATGCATATACATCTAGGCCAGGCATGGTAGCTCACACCTATAATCCCAGCACTTTGGATGCTGAGGTGGGTAGATCATCATCTGAGGTCAGGAGTTTAAGACCATCCTGGCCAATATGGCAAAACCCCGTCTCTACTAAAAATACAAAAATCAGTCAGGTGTGGTGGCGCGGGCCTGTAGTTTCAGATACTTGGGGGCTGAGGCAGAAGAATAACTTGAATCAGGGAGGTAGAAGTTGCAGTGAGCCAAGATCGCACCACTGTACTGCAGCCTGGGCAATAGAGTAAGACTCTGTCTCAAAAAACAAATTAAATAAATAAATAAATCTAGAGCAGTGTATAGAAAATAGTAAACATTCATTGATGGTAGGGAAAACTGTTAACATGACCTATCTGGCATTTTCCTTCATTCAGGTCTCTTGTGTAATGTTGGTTTATCACTAATATAATCTTTTTGTCTGTCTCCACTTATTTTATCATTTATTCATTTTATTGATAAATAAAATTGTATATATTTATGGTATACAACATGTTTTGAAATATGTGTACATTATGGAATGGCTAAATCAAGATAACTAGCATATGTACTGCCTAACATACTTATAAGGCACTTGTGGTGAGAACACTTAAAATACACTCTTCTAGCAGTTTTCAAATGTGCAATATATTGTTATTAACTATGTTATAATATATTGTTATATAACAATATATTGTTATATAACAATATATTGTTATAACTATATTATAAGCCACCATGTCGTACAATAGATCTCTTGAACTTACTTCTCCAGTCTAACTGAAATTTTGTATTTTTTGATGAATATCTCTTCAGCCCCTCCCTGTCCACTCTGGTAACCACTATTCTACTTAGATTCCTATTTTCTTGTAAAGTAATAGCTTCTCATTCTTAAATTTGTTTTATGTATTGTTACCAAGTATTAGATAGAAGGTAGCCAGGTGTTCTTCAAGTCAGAACACATATCACAAAAAGTGGAGACCTCTTTTACAGTTTGCCTCCACAACAACCACCACTAAAACATATATTTGGGACTTTCTATTTTGTAGGGTTAGGTACTCCAATTTTACCTGGACCTGAGACATCTGGTCACTCAACAATTCTGCCTGCGGTGATGGTCCCTCACTGGGCACAACTCACTAAATTGAAAGGACAATGGCTACTGTTGCCACTAGGAGGCCTGATGATGGCAGGAACAGGGAAAGGGTCCAGATGATAGAATTCAAATAGTAGGGATCCCTTTGGCTTGGGAAAGATCATTTTCTTTTCTTATTCTCCCTGAAAATACAGCTCCAGATACAGCACAGTAAAATTCTTAAGGAAGTGAATTCTATGTGACGGTCAATTTTATGTGTCAACTTGATTAGGTCATGGGATGCCCAAGAGATTTGGTCAAACATTATTTTGGGTGTGTGTGTGAGGGTGTTTTTTGATGAAATTAATCTTTGAATTGATAGACTGAGTGAAGAGGATTGCCTTCCCTGAAGTGGGTGGACCTCAGCCAATCAGTTGAAGGTCTTCTAGAATAAGAAGACTGATCTTCCTGTGAGTAGAGGGGAATTCCACTTCCTTGACTGCTGTGAACTGCTATGAACTTGGTCTTTTCCAGCCTTTGGGCCTGAAACTCGGACTGAAACATTATCTCTCTTGGGTCTCCAGATTGCCACCTGAAGATCTTGCGACTTCACATACTCCGTAATTGCATATTCCTTATCTCTCTTACAACTTCTCTCTTTCTACACATGTACATGTGCATATGCGTGCAAGTGCATGCACACACACACATATGCATGCACGCGTGTGCACACACACACATTGTTCTGTTTCTCTGGATAACTTTAATATACTCTCTCAAAAATTAACCTACTTTTAAATCTGTTCATTTTTCGTAAGAATATCTGAGAAATAAAATATCCATTCTTAAGAACTAGCATTGTTTTTTGAAAAGAGAATAAAGCATACAAGGAGGAAATACCTTCTTGCCAGTCTGTGATGTGTGTGTGCGCACATGCGTGTGTATGTGTGAAGGATTTGGTTTCTAAGGAATAAAGAAAGATAATAATGAGGAGTATCAACAGCAGATCTGTAAGTTATTTTATGGTGTTTTATGATATTTCACATATTATTCAGATGCTGCTTTAATTTTTCAAGATTCTAGCCCGAAGAAGTATGAAAATGTGATTCCTGTTGAATGCAATCCAAGAGAAATAGATTCTGGCAGTATAGGGGCAGCAACTTTATGAAGAATTCCTTTGGTTATATGAAGAAAACAATAGAGTTGCCACATAATCAAGCAATTCTGCTCTTAGCATATACTCAAGAGAAATGAAATCATATATTCACTAAAAATGTGTACACACTCATAGCAGTATTACCCAGAATAGCCAAAAAGTGGAAACATCCCAAGTGTCCATCAGCTGGTTAGTGGATAAATAAAGATGTGGTATATAACTTAGTCTCATAAAAGGAATGAAGTACTAACACAGGTTGCAACATGAATGATTCTTGAAAACATTATGCTTAGTGAAAGCAACCAGTCACAAAAGCACATGTATTTATACAGCGTTTCCATGATACTATTTATACAGCATTTTCGTAATAGGCAAATCATGGAGACAGGAAGTAGATTAGTGGTTGCTAGGGGTTGGAGGGGAGAACAGGAAATGGATTACTCAAATATAGATTTCTTTTGAGAGTGATGAAAATATTCTGGAATTAGATAGTGATATCTGCACAGTTATGTGAATATACTGAAAATTATTTAATTGTACATTTTAAAATAGTGATTTTTATGGTATGTGAATCTCATTTAAAAAATCAAAAGCAGTGTAAATTATCCATTCTTTCCATGACAGAACAGTAAAAATGATGAATGTATATGTTGGCCAGTGGCATGCATGCAATTTGAAGCTTCATAGCATGGTAATTTGTGGCTTACAGAATATTCACATTCTTTAGTACCTTAAAATTATTGATCCTAATGTGCTCCTCTTCTATTTCCTTCTCATCCACACTTTTATCCCCTACCGTACATACAAGTCATTTCTAGTGTAAATTTTAGCTGTACATTTCCATGCTGCAGACATTACAATTTTCAACATGTTCAGTGACTAAGCCCAGAAGAGGATGTTATCCAAGGCAATGTTTTTCAAAGTGGATCAAAATTACTGAGGAAAGAAGTCTTTTGATAAACCAGATTCCAGGACTATGCATAGAAGCAAGGAATTTGCCTTGATAACGAGCATCACAGGAGGTGGATACATAGGCGCATCCACATTTGGAAATCTGCTTCTAGAAATTGAGCAAGACTTATTTAATGCGGGTTCTTTGCCTGTTCACTCAGTGATGACAATTATGGTTAAATAAACTTTCCTAGACCTCTGAATTTATCATTTACTCTGTCTCCTTTGTAACTCTGCTCTCCTCCTCCAAGATGACTGGCCATCTGGATGCTCTAGTGTCAGGGGAAGTACACAAAACAGTCTTTCCCATTCCATGTGAAAAGACTGACATTCTCTGCACTTAAGGGCAAAGATTCTTGCATCAAATTTACCGAATAAGGCACAGACTCCCTTCATTGTTCCTTCTATATTTGGAAGACTAAACTAAGAGAGTTCTGATAATGGACCAAGGGATACACCATTTATGACGTTATTATTAATACAAATGGGTTAAATAAGAGGAAAAATAATTTCTCATCTGTGTCCCTCACAGGCAAACAGGAAATCCTTCTGATAGTTATCTGGTCAGCATGCCTTAGCATGGCTGTGACTCATCTTTCATTCCCTGGTGTATTTCTAATGTGTATCCATAGCCTGAGTCCATGGGGGCAGCCAGGTTTTTACAATCCCTCTTATAGCCCTACCCTCAACCTCCCAGGCAGTCTGAGATCTGACAAGGACAAGTTAAAAAATGCACATGTTCCAAATCAGTGACTGGAAAAAATGATATCACAGGGAAAACAAGAATCTAATGCATAGGCCAAGCCTACTATCTCTATTCCAACAAGGTAAGAACCAATCTCAAAAACAGGCCTCTAAATGAAACTGATTTTTTTTTTCTTAAGCAACCTACATCAAGACCAAAACCTAATTAATGACTTCTTAAATTCGACTTTTTAAAATGTATAAATCCCTCCAAATATTTAAAACTATCTTACTTTTTAAGCCACTATCTAGGAGCCACCTCTGCTCTGGCTGTCCAGTTTCACCTGAGTTTCTCTTCCTGGCTGTGTTTTTCTGTTCTTAGGCTAGTGATGAATACCAACAGTATCCCTGAGAAGTTCACCTTTGTCCTTTCCACTCAGCCCACTGTGTGCCATACTGGGAATTGAAGAACTAGCCTCAGGGTAAAGAAAGGTAGTTACTGCAATCAAAATGAAGCAGAATGTAGAGCATTGGGAGCACAAGAAAAATGAGTTTGTGTTTTAAGGGCATTAAACATTCTGGTTTCGAATGGTTTTAAACATTCTGATGCCCAGGCCTCATCCCTCATCAATAGATCAAAATCTCTGGGTATGGGAAACAAGAATTGATATTTTCAAAAATTCCTCAGATGGTTCCAATGAACAGCCAAGATTGAGAACTTGTCTCAGCTTTGTGGAAAGAGATCAGCGGAAAGAGAAAGAAGCTCCTAACATCTAGAAATCAACATCACATGAGGCTTGATTCCATGGGATTATCCCAGAACCCCACGTTCCTAGACCTGATACTATCTTCAAGCAGAAGGTGGAATTGCCTTTCCCTATATTCCAACTTTTCATCTGTAATTCCTCCTTTTGACATGTACCCCATTTAAGATGCCTTTGATGTTCAAGTTAACTTGGTTTTATATTTAGTAAGCATTGTACAAGTATAGCAAGCAGGAGTGTACTTTAATCATGACTGCCCATTTCTCACTGTCACTCCATTTCTGTTGATCAGTGATTTTCAAAGCATAGTTCTCAGACCTGTGACAATATCAGCACCTTGGAATACGTAGAAATGTAGATTCTTGGGCCCCACCTCACAAAACTCTGAGATGGAGTCCAGCAATCTGCGTTTTTTAAGTCTTTCAGGTCATTCTAATACATGCTAAAGCTTGAGAGCCCCTGCTCTGGTGTCCACGAGATAGCAGTTTATGCCTTCTATTGTGAAGCTCAAAGCCAACCAGATAGTACAGAACCAATCTAGAGCTGATGTTGGGGCAAAACACAGAAGCCACCTTTAGGCTAAACAACTGTAGCAATACTGGCAGCATAAGCAGCAGAGTGCAGAAGGGCTTGAGTCTCCTTTTGCTGGGTTTCCCACTAACCTCTTTTGTCTCCTCTGTGTCCCTGGATTTTCTTCCAGTTGATCAGCACTTGGGAGTATACACACTCCTATTTGAACATTACTCCTTCAACAGACAGTGGCTCTCTTTCTCATCTTCCAAAACATGAATGTGCACACAGAGTTTGTAATTTTTGGGAGCCAAATAAAAAGAGCACAGTTCACAGAAAGAACAAGGAGCTTAGCTTGAGTCCTAGACACTTTTAATTCATCAAAACATATTTATTTATTCTAGGAGTTCAGTATGATGGTAGATGTTGTTAACAATTGACCTAATGTGTTCATGAGGGTATTTTGGTTTGTTTTATTTTCATGTGTTGGTGTTCAGCAATAGTCTACTATCGCATCCCCTGGGTTTCACTTTCCTCCTTCCTTCCAATCCACTTGCTATACAGAAGCCAAAAGGTTGTTTTTTGTTTGTTTGTTTGTTTGTTTTAAGAAAATTCCTTCCCACCACTTCCTTCCTTAGAAATATCCAATGACTTCAAATTGCACTTGAAATAAAAGTTAAACGAATTTCTAAAACTTACAAGAGTCTTCATAATCTGATCCCTACGCGGGTTCCTACTTCCTCAGCTACCACGTTCCCCTTTCATATTCACTAGGCTTTGGTCACCACGGCCTTGATGCTCCTCAACAAATCAGTCTTCTTCTTACGGTAGGGCCTTTGTATTTGCTGTTCTCTTTGACTGGAGGGATCCTTCCACTATTTTCACATGCCTGGTCCACTTTAGTCATTCATGTCTCAAGTCAAATATTCTCTTCTCTAGGAAACATGAGCACCTACTCTATATTAGCCAATCCGTGTATGATTGCTATATGCTCCCTTTTATAGTTAAATAAAGCTCCCTTTTACAGTTATAACCAGCTAAATAAAATTATCTATTATCTATCTATCTATCTATCTACCTATCTATCTATCATCTATCTATCTAATAACTCATCTTTCTATCTGTTGTTTGTTTAGTACTTTTCTTGTCTGTCTCCCCTCACTTGGAATCTAAGCTCCATGAAAACAGAGACCTTTTCTGTCTTTTTCACACCTATACTCCCAGGTATAATAGGATGATATTTTCTGAATAAACATGTGAACAAATGCACATGTGTTACAGAGTAGTTTGAAGAATAGTCTTATATAAAGTTATTTTTTTAAATAAATCAATTATTTATAAGACTCTAGGAAGATAAACGTGATTTATTACACAGTATCATGTTGCAAAATCTGAATTACTTAGGGGAAAGTAAGTATAAAATCTAGAAATATTTTCAATATGGAATATTGGAGCTCAGAGGAGTATTTAAAAGGTATTTGTTTATTTACTTATTTATTTTTGCACATGGATTAGTTCTTTAGTGGTGATTTCTGAGATTCTGGTGCACCCATCATCCAAGCATTGTACACTGTACCCAATGTGTGGTCTTTTATTCCTCATCCCCTCCCACTCTTTCCCCTGAGTCCCCAAAGTTCACTGTATTATCCTCATGCCTTTGCATCCTCAGAGCTTAGCTCCCATTTATGAGTGAGAACATACAATGTTTGGTTTTCCATTCTGAGTTACTTTGCTTAGAATAATGGTCTCCAGTTCCATCCAGGTTGCTGTGATTGACATTATTTCATTCCTTTTTACAGTTGATTAGTATTCTTCAGTGTGTGTGTGTGTGTGTGTGTATACCACACTTTCTTTACCTACTTGTTAATTGATGGACATTTGGGCTAGTTCTGTATTTTTGCAATTGCGAATTGTACTGGTATAAATGTGTGTGCAAGTACCTTTTTTGTATGATTTCTTTTCCTCTGGGTAGATACCCAGGAGTGGGACTTCTGGATCAAGTGATAGATCTACTTTTTGTTCCTTAAGGCATCTCCACTGTTTTCCATAGTGATTGTACTCGTCTGTAGTCCCACCAACAGTGTAAAAGTATTCCCTTTTCACTTATGTGACCATATCCTTTCCTCAGGGCAAGAATGCTCTGTAACCATCAAACAGATTAATGTCTTTTATTTTGGAAAAACTATAAGCCTCTTCCTTTTGCCCACAGGGAAGTCTTTGGGGCCTGGAAAATAGCATGACAATTTGCATTCAGACCACCATCTCCAAAAATGTCATCACAGAAAGCTATCTTGCAAACCATAGTCATATTTTCTAATGAGTAAGTGCAACTCAACAAGCAGGTTGACTTGTTTGCCTCATAAGGTGGATATATCTTTAAAGTAAAGGAGGAAAACAAAGGGAATTTCCAACTGCAATTTTCATTTTAAAAATCTGTGCCAGAGTTAAGTGGTTTGAAAGAAAAGATAATAATTAGAGAGGTAGAAGAATTGTGTAAATCACCTAGCCCAAACTTCTGCCCCCTGTGAAAACCCCACCCTCTGTAACTTCTATAACAGCTTTTTCTTGATCATTTCCAATCTATTACCTCATAAGACAGCCCATTCCACATTTGAAAATGTTGAATTATTAGCTCACTCTTCCTCTTTAAAGCTTCCCCTTTACCTCTGCCCTATTAGAGCAACCTAAAATGAGTTTACTCCCTTTCCCACACAACATTCCTTCAAACATGGGATCACATCAGTTTTTCCTTTTTCTCTTTTGAGGCCAAGCTTTCTCATTACCTTTATTTGTTTCTTCTTTGATTTGTTTCCAAGCTTGTAATCATTCTGATTCCTTTACTCTGTACATGCTTCAACTTATCAGTGTTTCTCTTAAAACCTAAACTCCAGGCTGGGTACAGTGGCTCATGCCTGTAATCCCAGCTCTTTGGGAGGCCGAGGCAGGTGGATCACCTGCGGTCAGGAGTTTGAGACCAGCCTGACAAATAGGGTGAAACCCCGTCTCTACTAAACATACAAAACTTAGCCAGGCATGGTGGCATGTGCCTGTAGTCCCAGCTACTCGGGAGGCTGAGACAGGGGAATTGCTTGAACCCATGAGGCGGAAGTTGCAGTGAGCCGAGATTGCGCCACACTCCAGTCTGGGCGACAGAGTGAGACTCCATCTCAAAAAAAAAAAAAAAAAAAAACCCTAAACCCCAGAGATAAACACAACAGTAAACAGGTAGCTCAGCTGTTCATGGTATGGTACATCTAACATTCCCTTTATTTTAGTACTGTTCCTAGGCTAAGACTAAGTGTTTTGAAAAGCTTTATCACAGCTGACTCATATTTGGAAGGTACACACTAAGAATGTCTCTCACTTTAGGGATGTCTCAAATCCTCTGCCAGATTTTATCTGAGAGTAAATGATGACAAAGGGACACTTACTACTGTTCAACTCAGGATTTCCCAGGTTTTTAAGGTTTTCAGTATAGTTAGCAATAAAGGCAAGAATTCATTTGATCTAGGTGGACTTTCCAGGTGAATTAAAGGATTTACTTTCATATGTAAGCTTTAGTAAGTCTCTGACTTTCTTCGATAGTTCTTTGTCAACAAACACTTTTCCAAAGGTTCTGGCTCTCAGAGAGAGGTGTCCAGAAACAAATGGCCCCAAACTGAGAGCCGCTTCTCAAGCTTCTCGTTGGTTTTCAATTACAATCTCAGATGCTAACTCACGAGTCTCCACGGTTTGGATGCTAATGATTTGGCTTTTCCTTTCTGTTTTTTCTTTCCTTCTAACAACATCCATGTTTTAAAGCACAACACAACATGACACTGCAAACCTCAGAACTATAGTTCCAGATGGCCAAATGTTTTCTTCTGCCAAGACTTTGGGAATTCCCTCCTTCCCTTGTTCTGACAAGCACTGACTTTCTGACCTCTGAGGCATCAACTAAGGTTTATGTTTATTAATATTAATCCAAAAAGCATTAGATAATCTAATCAATCTAGGTCCTTCCTGCCTTACTTTGAATTTGCCATTGGCAAGAAAAGTTGGAAATAATGTGAAACTAAAGCTGAAACATTTCTGACTTAGGTATGTACTGTGAATATCACACTGTATGATCTAAGGCATTTATAGCTCTGATCGCTTCTGCATGTCTTTAGCAAGGTATTGTTCATCCACAGAGACAGCAAACAATACACGTGTCCAGCGAATGAAGTGACTTGTATTACAGGCCCCCTCCTTGGCCTTCCATACATGCCTAGATATGCATAGGATGCCCAACATCTATCACTGACCACATGGACCAATTCTCTACTTTTCCCACCAAATTCCTGAAGGGGCTGGCAGAGAGTCATCAAGATAAAGTCAGATCCCCTATTCTCTTGGAAGTTAGCCATCCCTGCCTCTGAGCCTCAATTGTCCCTTCTTGGGATTATAATGGTCATTGCACATTTGGTCATTGCACTTTCCATTGTCTACAGACATTGCTGCAGGATTCCACTCAGACATATGTTCTATAGCATTATTTATCAGTCCCTCCAAAACATCCCCATCTATGTTATGCTCCTTACTCCCAGAACTTCAAAATACATGTAGGAAACTAAGGTAAGAAATATAATTATGTTCAGATAGGAATAACGGTGGTAGCTTGTAAACATAGAGGTTGAAAGTGCCAGGTTTTAGAGCCAAACTGCCTAGGTTTGAAGCCCAGCTCTACCACCCACTAGCTAATCCATAGGCAAGCTATTTAATTTTCTGTGCTTCAGTTTTCTCATCTGTAAAAATAAAGCTAATAATATCCACTTTACAGTGTTATTAGCAGTATTAAATTTATGTAAAGTTCCTTAAAAAGTGTCTGGCATATAATACCTACTCAGTAAGCACTAGGTGTTACTTTCTCCAATCAGTACTACCAATTAAACATTTTAAAGGCTTCATTTAGATGAGTAATGGTAAGAATTTCAGGAATCGCTGCTTTGGAAGTAATTTAGAATCCAGAAAAATATTCTGATGCTTTTTCAAGCCACATTACTTAGGTACTTAGCTATCACTTAGGAATAAAGGCAACTAAGAAAACCAAAAATACTATGATTTCCATGCATAGAAGAAGCTAGGGCACTGAAGCAGTGGTGTTCAAAGTGCTGTACATATCTTGATGGTGTGAGAAGACTTCCTGAGGGATACACACACATAGATGTCTGTAAGGGACTGAATTTTCAGATATTCAGTTTCCACAAAGTGTCTGAGATGTGTGAGATGAAGCATAAGCTTTTTCCCCCACTTACTCCTCACAATAACTTTTCTTCCACTTTACAAAAGAAAGAAGCCCTCTATACCTATCCGAAAGTTGCTTTGGTTCATTTCTCCAGAGTATAAAAACCCCAGTGGGTGACAAACGGACATTTTAAAATATTGATGTTAACGTTGAGAAAGCAAATGACACTAGTAAGTGGAGATTTGTTGCAAATCAGGTGGTTTCCAGCTCTTTGATTAAGAAAAAATTGAAGGAGGATCTAATCAGTTTTTCAGTTGACAGATCGTTCAATAAGATTTCCATTACTCAATTCCCAGTGTGTTTGCTGACATTTAACAAAGAAGTGGGGAGATTGAGTGACATTTTTATAATATTCCATTTCCACTCCAATCTACTTAGTTGTGTGAATAAATTATCTCACTGCTTTTTATGTATGAAAATAAAAAGTAAGAATAATATTGATGCTGACCCTTGCTTCATTCTAGTAATGAGATACTCATTGATAGATACCTGAAATAATTTGAATAAAGAAAAAAAGTCCTATTAACTTTTTTTTAAGTTTGAAATTTTATCCAATTACAGGCATACCTCATTTTATTGCACTCTACTTTGCTGCCTTTCCCAGATGATGTGATTTTTTACCAATTGAAAGTTTGTGGCGACTCTGTGTCAAACATGTCTGTTAGCACTATTATCCCAACAGTGTGTACTCGCTGTATGTGTCACATTTTGGTAATTCTCATAATATCAAGCTTTTTCATTGTTATTATATCTGTTATGGTGATATGCCATCAGTGATCTTTAATATTACTACTGTAATTGTTTGGGGGCACCACAAACGTTGTGTGTGTTCTGACTTCTCCGACTTCTCCACTGACCTGTTATTCCCCTGTCTTTCGTTCTTCTTGGGCCTCTCTATTCCCTGAAACACAAAATATTGAAATTAGGCCAATTAATAACCCTACAATGGCCTTTACATGTTCAAGGGAAAGGAAGAGTCTCATGTTTCACATTAAGTCGAAAGCTAGTTAGGATTAAGCTTAGTGAGAAAGGCATGTTGAAAGCCAAGATAGGCTGAAAGCTAGGCGAAACAGTCAAGTTGCAAATGCAAAGGAAAGGTTCTTAAAGGAAATTAGAGTGCTACTTCAGTGAACACATGATTGATAAGAAAGCAAAAGAGCCTTATTGCTGATACGGATAAAGTTTTAGTGGTCTGGATAGATCAAACCAGCCACAACATTCCCTTAAGCCATCCAGAGCAATGTCCTAACTGTCTTCAATTCCATGAAGACTGAGAGAGATAAGGAAGCAGCAGAAGAAAACTCGGAAGCTAGCAGAAGCTGGTTCATGAGGTTTAAGGAAATAAGCTGTCACTGTCACATAAAATACAAAGTAAAGCAGTAAACACTGATGTAGAAGCTGCAGCAAGTCATATGAAAGATCTAGCTAAGATCACTGATAAAAGTGACTTCATCAACAAACAGATTTTCAATGTAGTTGAAACAGCCTTTTATTGCAACATGGTGCCATCTAGGACTTTCATAGCTAGAAAGTAGTCAATGCCTGGCTTCAAAGCTTCAAAGGACAGGCTGCTTCTCTTGCTAGGGGCTAACGCAGCTGATGACTTTAAGTTGAAGCCAATGTTCATTTTCCATTCCAAATATTCTAAGGCCCTTAAGAATTATGTGAAATTCACTCTGCCTATGCTCTATAAATGAAACAAAGCCTCAATGATAGCGCATTTGTTTGTAACGTAGTTTAACAAATATTTTAAGCTCACTCTTGAGGCATACTGTTCAGAAATAAAAAGTAGTATTTCAAAATATTACTGCTCATTAACAACATACCTGGCCATTCAAGTGCTCTAATGGAGATGTACAAGGAGATTAATGTTGTTTTCATAACTGCTAACACAAACTCATTCTTCAGCCCATGGATCAAGAAGTATTTCAACTTTCAAGTCTTATTATTCAAGAAAGACATTTTGTAAGGCCATGGCTGCCATAAATACATTCATCTGATGGATTTGGGCAAAGTAAATTAAAACTCTCCAAAAATATTCACCATTTTAGATGTCATTGAGAACATTCATAATTTATGGGTGGAGTTTAAAATATCAACATCGACAGGAACTTGAAAGAAGTTGATTTCATCATTTACAGATGACTTTGAGGGGTTCAAGAATTCATTACGGGACCTAACTGAAGATGTAGTAGAAATAACAAGAGAAGATAATTAGAGGTAGATTGTGAAGATGTGACTGAACTGCTGCCATCTCATGATAAAACTTGAACAGATTAAAAGTTGCTTCTCCACCGGGCGCAGTGGCTCACGCCTGCAATCCCAGCACTATGGGAGGCTGAGGCGGGTGGATCACGAGGTCAGGAGATCCAGACCATCTTAGCTAACACGGTGAAACCCCGTCTCTACTAAAAATATAAAAAATTAGCCGGGCGTGGTGGCTGGTGCCTGGAGTCCCAGCTACTCGGCAGGCTGAGGCAGGAGAATGGCATGAACCCAGGAGGCGGAGCTTGCAGTGAGCCGAGATCGTGCCACTGCACTCCAGCCTGGGCGACAGAGTGAGACTCCATCTCAAAAAAAAAAAAAAAAAAAAAGTTGCTTCTCATAGATGAGCAAAAAACGTGATTTCTTCAGATGGAATCTACTCCTGGTAAAGATGCTGTGAATGTTGTTGAAATGATCACAAAGTGTTTAGAATATTTTATAAACTTAGTTGATAAAACATTAGAACAATTTGAGAGGATTGACTCCAATTCTGAAAGAAGTTATACTGTCAGTAAAATGCTATCAGACAGCATAACATGCTACAGAGAAATATTTGATGAAACGAAGAGTCAATTGATTTGGCAAACTTCATGTTACCTTATTTTTAGAAATTGCCACAGCTACTCTGACCTCCAGCGGCCACCACCCTGATCAATCAGCAGCCATTAGCATTGAGGCCACACCATCCACCAGCAAAGATATTAGATTATGACTCACTGAGGCTCAGATGATCATTAGCATTTGTAATAATAAAATATTTGAAAATTAAGGTATGTACATTGTTTTTTAGATAGCATGCTATTGCATACTTAGTAGACTACAGTGTGGTTTAAATATAACTTTGTTTTTAAAATGGTGTCTTGCTCTTTTGCTCAAGCTGGTCTCAAACTCCTAAGCTGGGACTACAAGCATGCACCACCATGCCCGGCTATAAACATAACTTTAATATGCACTGGGAAGCTGAAAAATTTGTGTGACTATCTTTACTGAAATATTTGTTTTATTGTGTTCTGGAACCAAATGCACAACATCTCCGAGGTATGCCTGTATATTACCTCCCACATATTATATATTCATGTTTGATCCATTTTGTACTACTAACTTGTACAGTAGTGTAACCTGGGAAAAATTTTAACTAATGAAATTTCAATTTATCTAGTACATATGTTTGCTGCAAAGAAAAATTATAAGATAATCAATGAAAAAATTTCAGGGCTAAAATAGATTATGCTAAGGGAACTTAATAATGTGACAGGCATGATATAGTTTTAGATCATTTTACAAAAGTTTTGGGGATGATGTGAGCAAAATGTCTGGAAATCACTATATTTAAGTATACTGTCTTTTTGTATATTAGTACCCAATCTAGGACTAGCATATGCCATGCAGAGGTACAAAAAGTGGGCAGGATTTCTGGTTGCCAGATTTCCTAGAAGAAAATCTATAATATTATTATGTGTGCGTACTCCTCAAAGCATGCTAAGTGGCAAACCTCTTCTCTATATCTTCTCTATATCTTTTGTCTCTGCTGTGGTTGCTAGGGCTGACTTCATTTCCCTAATATTAGCCTCAGGTATAATTCACCACTGGAAATCTAGAAGAAAGACCTAGCTTTTCAAAGACCTAGGGTCAAGTCTTCATCTCTTAAACCCTTGAGATTTCCACTGACTATTCAATCAAATCTCAGTTCTGCCATTTACTGGCTCTATGCCCTTAGAATTACTTAACTTCTCTAAACCTAGCAGTTTCATGGGTAAAGATGATGTTATAATGTTTAGCTCATAGGATCACTTTGAGTATCAAATGAAATAATACATTCATTGTGTTTAACACTGCATGGAATATAATAAACATTATCTTAACATTTGTGTCCTAATTTTACCATTTCTAAATCCCAAAGAATTTCATAACTGCTTCATTTTCTCATTTTTATTCACGGTTCTAACTAATTCATAGGGAGTTTAATATTTATATGCTACCTTCTACCTTCCTAATGAAGGGAAATGGCATGGATGGATAGAATGAAAGCATACATACACTTGTTTATCAGATTTGAGTTATTTGATTCAAGATCGGAAGTCATAGGACTCATGGTATGGGCTGAATCTACACATTCATGGTAAACACAACTAAAATTTTTTGCATGGTTTGATTTTCTCCATTAGAAATAAACATCTTGAGAACATAGAAGTGTCTAATGGATAATTCAGAAAGACTAGCTTTTTATGGTGTGTCTTATTTAACCATACTTGCATAAACCTGGCTATGGTGTCTTTGGTGAAGTAATATGTTACACAGTTGATATATTATTAGGCTAACATTGGTAGGAAAGAATTTGAATATAATTTTTCAGAGCATATTTGTGTGGGCGTAAGCTCTGAAAAGACTCTTAGGGAAATCTTCACTAAGTGCTGGGGTGTGGTAGGAATAGATTTATTATCCTGCAAATGGTTTTGTTTGGTTTATGAAACCATAATGTAACTCATATTAACGATGAATCCTAGGTCACACCAATCATCAACCAGTTTAGAGAAAAGGTCGAAAGGAATATCTTGCAGGCAAAAATTAATCTCTAATGTGAATCTCAAAAAGGATATAGTCAAACACTTTTCACTGGAAGTTATACATTTATTATTCTTCCCCCATTCAGTTAGTCAGTCTGATTGGAAACATGTAAGTCATGCTTAGCTCCATCCAACTGGTCATTAAGACTTACTAATTCATCCTCCTTAAAGTATCTACTTAAAGTACCTACTTAAAGAGACCTCCATTTCCTCTCCCAATTGCACTGCTTATGTTTAGGTCTTCATTTTCTCTTTTTTGGACTTTCCCGCCAGAGAAAACTATCTAAAATGCAAATTTACCCTTGAAAAATCTCCTTACTGCATGCAAGATAAACTCTAAATTCTTTAGCATGACATATAACATCTTCCAAGATTGGGCCCTTGTCTGTCTTCCTGTTCTCTTCTTTATCTGTCTCCTCTTTCACATGTATACTCTAGCCAGACTGAACTGCTGACATTTTCCGCAGACTCAAATATGCTCTCCACTACGGCCCTTCCCAACCTCCCCAAGTAGAGAAAGCCACTCCCATGTCTGTCTCACCATTGCACCTAATTTGTATACTGTTACATTATATGCAGTTATTGGTTCCTTTTTTATTCTCTGCTCACTTAGATTCTGTGCAGAGAACATAGACTGTGTTATATAACCTCTGACTTTACCTCAAGTATTGAGCATAATATACAGAGAAGACACTCTACAGATAGCTGAAGATATAATGAATAAACAAATAAACAAATGCATCTTTTCTATACACATGTTAGGCCCCAACATATGAAAGAATTTTTCCTTAGTTTCTAATAAAATTCCTTTGGGAAATCCCAGTATGATTCAGTTGTGCCATGGAAAAGGCCAAAATTGATTTGGGTGGTGGCAGTACTTGGATCACTATCTTAGGAGATCAGTGTACCTTTCAATACAGGATAAGGCAGTAGATGTAAGAATAAACATAACAAAATCTCAAAGGGAAGAAGAAACTTGAACTGTAGAGTCAGCTTTGCCTTACTGGTTCCCCGAAACTCTGTGGAGGTTTTCCTCCTGGAATTCTTCTCTGTTAAAATCTGTAAGATTTGTTGTTTTGGTTTCATAACGAAGAGTGTTTTCTCTAAAGTTAACAAAATATCAATCTGTCTGATGCAGTATGAATGAAACAAACAGATCCACAGCAAAGTGAAGAGTCTGACCTCACATAGGGGCACAGAAAATTCATCAATTTTCATAGGAAGGGAGGGAGAACCTGTGGGCACAGGGGCAGGTAAGTTGAAGGTTTGACGATGAAAAATGAGGAGGTTATTTTCTGATCGTTCTTATCTCCTCAGTGAAGTACCAAGCAAAGTAATCAGCTGAAAGAAAGGAACAGTAGGTTTATTGGAGGATTGAAGAGAGAGGAAATGGTGTGATCCAAAGCTATCAGTATGTAGGGAGGGACGTGCTAGTAAGTCCAGTGTGATTAATGTCATTTGAGGTTAGTGCTGCAGCTCTATTCAGCTACTCAGTGCAAACAAAAATAGGTGAAGTATTGGATTTAACCACATGACTGTAATGAAGATCTAAAGGGATTAGGCAGTTGAAGGTGTATGTGACAGAGCAATGATGAGGATAATGAACCAATCAATTAAACTGGGAAAGGAGGGAAGAGCAGCTGTGGAAGAGATAATGGGCAATGAAAAGAAGAAACAGTGAATGGAAAAGATTCCATGGAAGTGGAGGAGGGTTACAAGAAGAACTGAACTGGAAACATGCAAGTAGGGATAAGAGAGTTTTGAGGGAGATTTGGTTCTTGCAAAGTATATGATCTAGGGTATAACTGTGGGAGTAGGTGAGTATAACTGAGGTGAGGTGGGGTGGCATTTAAGAGCATTGGGAAAAAGATCAAGGGACTGAGAGAACAAGTACAGAATGGATTGTTCCTGTGGATATTGAAGTCATCAAAAATTCTGATGAGTAGTGGGTGAGGAAAAACATGGTGAACTGGAGGCTAAAATTTTTTTATTGAAAAGAGAGGTGAGACTTAGGGCTTAGGAGATTGGTAGGTGATGAATATGGAATCTACTGGCAGGCATTTTCAGATATATTTTTTAAAGGATTAACAATATTTGGGAATAAAATATTTGATATTTTATTCAATATTTGAGAATCAAAGACACATACCTCATCTCTACAAGGGTTATGAGAGGGGAAAAAAAAATCTTCACTTGAAAGGGATGTGGGAGAAGCAGTGTCTTTAAAGGAGACCCGGATTTCACTTAGGACAAGCTAATGAAGAGAATTGTGAGAGAAGAGGCTGTGTATACAGGAGATATTGCTGAGGCTTGACCATAAGAACAGAAATCAGAGAAAGGGTTTGGGGGATCTGCCTGGGAAGAGATGGGAGATGGAGTCAAAGTAGGAAACATAAGGAGCAGTGTGAGTAGAAGAGAGGCAGGATAACCTGAGGGCATGACCTAAAGACTCCAAGGTGAAGGTAGATGATTGATTCTGCCTACAGCACCTTCTTGCACTTAGTCCTTAGGCAGTTTGTGGTGGTAAGATTTGGAGGAGTATTAAACATGAGTTTGGGAGCCTGGGAAGGGTCTCACTGGAGGCATGTAGAGCTCTGTGGTCCTCCTTTCAATCCTGGAATGGAACAACTGTAGATATTCAAAAGAAGCTCTATGGGCTTGCTTTCTATTAAGTAGGTGGTAACTGATCATTTGTTTTATTCGTTTATCAATTATTTATGGGGAGCCCACAATGTAGAGGGCACTGTTTTAGACTTTGGGTAAACAAACACACCTTTGATTCTCCTGGACTTTACGGTTTAGTGGGAGAGAGATATTTAAAGTAAATAAACCAAGAAACACAATATCCAACTGTGCTGTTGCTATAAAGACAAAGAACAGGGTGTAATGAGATCATGCAACCGGGTACCTCATGGTATTTAATTATTCTACATTTTTTGAGTGTATCGTGTTGCCTAGCTCCAAAAAGACAGCTAAGAAGTAAAAGTGAAAATGTATGTTAAGGTTTGATTATTTTCTGAATTAACTAATGAGACTGATCAAGGTGAGATTATGAAGTAGTGAGACTGATCCCAAAAAGCCACCAAGAAATTACTAATTGTCTCATAATTATAATGTCCAGATACAACTTATTTTTCTACTAGTATATAGCCCTTCTCTTGAATTAACTTTAAACTGTAATTAAGTGACCATTGTTGTTTAAATATGAGAAAACATTGTGTGGATGTCACTTTGGCACAGAGATGCCAGATAGGAATGAATGGGAAAACCTCAACTCCATTCATTGTTCTGGGTGGAGGTGGTGGGAGGTTGCCCACAATAAAATGCAAAAGTGCCTTCTGCTGAAATGTGCCTTGAGCCCACTTAATCACAACATTAAAATGCAGATCCAAGTATTTGGAAGAATATACTCAACTTCAGATCTGTAGCTCTCCCCTGAAATGCACTGGCTCCCTAGGAGTCACTGGCAGAACACAGTCGAAAGAATGTTGAACTCATAAGAGAAAAATGTAACTGCCTGAGAACACTACTACCGACGAGAGATTGCTTGCCAATGAGAAAATATTGAATTGTTAAAATGCAGTTCTGGAGAAGGCAATACAAATGTGGAAGGAATATTCCATACTCGCCTCCATCACAGTGATGCTACTTCCAGCAAACTCACTTTCCAAAGACATAGACGTCTTCATAACATTTCTTCAAGGCCAGTAATGTTAAGAGTGAAGTTTGCATAAGCTTTAAAAATTTCCCAACTTACCTACCAACTGAAAAATAGGTCAACTTTCAGTCTCAAGGGTAAGAAACTAAATGCATCAAAGAGAAGAAACTAAATGCATCAATGGGGTCCTTTTTCCAGCTCAACTTAGGGACTTTAAGTCAGTTTTCCTTGGGAGTCTCCCAGCCTGAAGGAAATAAAAAAATAAACTAAAAGCAATTAATACCACTTCAGAACTAGATTAGAGATCCACAATGTAACCATTTTGAGAAAAAGCTAAGAAAAGATCCAAAAGATGAAGGAACAAGGCATCCAGTTCATCCAGAATCCTTCAAGCTTCTCTTTAGACTCATCCACTCATCCATCCATCCATCCATCCATCCATCCATTCATCTTTCTATCAAATTTTCTATTTGATTTTTGTTTGACTGTCATTGACCAAGCAGCTACGAAGTGTCTAGCTGAGGTTCACATATCAACAAGACACAGTTACAGTTTTTGAGGAGCTAATTTGTAATGTTGCAACAAGCCACCAGGTAACCACACAGACAATTTCCAAACTGTCTAAGAGCTTTCATGATAGAGTTAGCACAGGTGCTTTGGGGACACATGATAGGGTGGGGAACTTCATTCAGTACAGGGCAGGGTAGGGCGGGGAGCAGGTCAGTGTGTTTAAGGAAATCATATCCATGCCAAGATGTGAAAGGGGTAGGAGTCAGGCAAAGGAGAGAGGAGAAGGAAAAGTATTGATAAGAAAAAAAAAAAAAAAAAACAAGTGTGTGCTCTTCATTCCTGGGTAGAATCTACAGTGGCCAGGCTTGTAACTCAGCTTGGGTCCCAGTGGGCTCTGTAGGAGTGAGGGGTCTCCTGAGGCTCTAACATCCACTCAGACCCAAAGCAGTGAGGCTAGAGGGCTAATAAAATGTGTGGTGATATAAATGTTTTCAGTAAATATTTACGTGAGGTAAATATTAAGTGATGGGTGATGGAAGATGGAAGATGGAACCAGAAGATAAAACTCTGCTGGAAAGCAATATTTAGGCCAGGATGTAAAAAAGAGTAAATTCAGGTGAGTAAGACAATGGAAATGAGCATCCCAAGCCTAGCAAATGCCACCCACCATGGCCGAGAGAGTGCTGTGGCCAGAGTACAGAGAAGACCTGAGAAAGACAGGCAAGGAGTTGAGTGGAGAAGACAAAGTGAGCCTAGGCAGTGCCTACAAATTTGTGAAATATTATTTTGAATATCCCCAAAGACGGCAAATCTTTGTTTTATAAAGGTGATTATTGAAAGTAGCTGAAACTCATGGAACCCAAACCTATGAACAATGTGAAAAATAGTCTGAAAGAGTATCTTTTAGCCAAAAACAAGATTTAAGTTATGAAATAACAGCATATTTTCTCATAAACTTGCTCTGAAGTCACTCAAAAAAGAAAGACAAAGCAAAGAACAGGGCTATAATATGCTCTCCGAAACAGTAGTTTCTTAAATTAAGTGCATGGCCTCCAAAGATGACTTCCTTAAAGTGACAGCACTCAGTTAGATGCTTGTAATTTTAGACAAGATTTTTTTTTATTATACTTTATGTTCTAGGGTACATGTACACAACGTGCAGGTTTATTACATATGTATACATGTGCCATGTTGGTGTGCTGCACCCATTAACTCATCATTTACATTAGGTATATCTCCTAATACTATCCCTCCCCTTCCCCACACCACACAATATGCCCCAGTGTGTGATGTTCCCCTTCCTGTGTCCAAGTGTTCTCATTGTTCAATTCCCACCTATGAGTGAGAACATGTGGTGCTTGGTTTTCTGTTCTTGCAATAGTTTGCTGAGAATAATGGTTTCCAGCTGCATCCATGTCCCTATAAAGGGCATGAACTCATCCTTTTTTTATGGCTGCATACTATTCCACGGTATATATGTGCCACATTTTCTTAATCCAGTCTGTCATTGATGGACAATTGGGTTGGTTCCAAGTCTTTGCTATTGTGAACAGTGCTGCAATAAATGTGTGTATGTGTCTTTATAGCAATATGAGTTATAATCCTTTGGGTATATACGCTGTAATGGGATGGCTGGGTCAAGTGGTATTTCTATTTCTAGATCCTTGAGGAATCACCACACTGACTTCCACAATGGTTGAACTAGTTTACAGTCCCACCAACAGTGTAAAAGTGTTGCTATTTCTCCACATCCTCTCCAGCACCTGTTGTTTCCTGACTTTTTAATGATCACCATCCTAACTGGCGTGAGATGGTATCTCATTGTGGTTTTGATTTGCATTTCTCTGATGGCTAGTGATGATGAGCATTTTTTCATGTGTCTGTTGGCTGCATAAATATCTTCTTTTGAGAAGTGTCTGTTCATATCCTTTGCCCACTTTTTGATGGGGTTATTTGTTTTTTTCTTGTAAATTTGTTTGAGTTCTTTATAGTTTCTGGATATTAGCCCTTTGTCAGATGAGTAGATTGCAAAAATTTTCTTCCATTCTGTAGGTCATCTGTTCATTCTGATGGTAGTTTCTTTTGCTGTGCAGAAGCTCTTTAGTTTAAATAGATCCCATTTGTCAATTTTGGCTTTTGTTGCCATTGCTTTTCGTGTTTTAGACATGAAGTCCTTGCCAATGCCTATGTCCTGAATGGTATTACCTAGGTTTTCTTCTAGGGTTTTTATGGTTTTATGTCTAACATTTAAGTCTCTAATCCATCTTGAATTAATTTTTGTATAAGGTGTAAGGAAGGGATCCAGTTTCAGCTTTCTACATATGGCTAGCCAGTTTTTCCAGCACCATTTATTAAATAGGGAATCCTTTCCCCATTTCTTGTTTTTGTCAGGTTTGTCAAAGATCAGATGGTTGCAGATGTGTGGTATTATTTCTGAGGACTCTGTTCTGTTCCATTGGTCTATATCTCTGTTTTGGTACAAGTACCATGCTGTTTTGGTTACTGTAGCCTTGTAGTATAGTTTGAAGTCAGGTAGTGTGATGCCTGCAGCTTTGTTCTTTTGGCTTAGGATTGTCTTGGCAACGCAGGCTCATTTTTGGTTCCATATGAACTTTAAAGTAGCAGACATTTTCAAGGTAATTCTGAGCAAGGAAGTGTTAATTCAAAATGTATTATGAGTTGATATTTAATTGGGGCAGGGGTCAATGTGTGAGGTTTAAAAGTCTGGGTTTAGTGCTTCCAGGCCCTTTACCTATATTTCAGGGATCATGTTTTGTTTTGGTTTTTTAGAGAGGGACACATCTAATGGTCACATATTTGAAGAGTTAACCTGTTAGAGATGTAACAAGTGTTGTTTGTGTTCTACAACAGAGAACTGAACCAATGAATAAGTTAAAGGAGAGGTACGTTTCAACTTATTGCATGGAAGAATTTGGTGATAATTCCTTGAAAAAGACTGAGTTCTTCATTAAGTAATGAAAATTCCCCCACTCCTGTTGTCACCATCAGAACAGGCTGGACAGATATGTAAGAAGCCTTTATACATTGGCTGGGGTTGGGATGTTGGTTTGGCACAGATTTTGTAATCAGGGGAGCACTTTAGCCATACAGACCTACTGAATCAGTATCAAAGGAAGAATAGCCTAGCAATCTGGACTTTTAACAAATTGCCCAGATAATCAATGTAGTGTGTAGCTTTCCAGGCACCAGGACTCCATCCAGCACATGTAAACCAGTGGTCTAAAGATGTATTTTCTGACCACTGGGTAATTTCTGTTGTTATATCGACTCTATCTCACAAAACCTTTCTTCTTCCCCTACATGCTCAGGCTCAGTGTTAGAAATCCATTATCTTACCAGTCTGGAATATAATTCTGCTTGGAATAACTGGCTTAGATGATCTCTAAAGGCATGATTTACACTCATAATTTTCAATGAAATATTAATTTAACAACTTCACATTGTGCCACTGAGGTAGGAAAACCACAGAATTGGACTGAATGCACTTGAGTTGGCATTGACACAGTTTTCTGCATCGCTTGGACAGTGTTGGATTATAAAATAGATTGTCAGAATCTTGGCAAACAGGATACATTTAAGGAAGAGTTTAGGAAAGGCCACCTGTGAAATAGGGGAATGTCTGAAAAAACAAAAACAAAAACAAAAAAACCTCTTAAAGTCCTTTGAATTTCTGTGATTCTATTTTTAAACCTGGCTAATATAAGAACAGCAGTATTTAGAATAAAATCTGATTCTCACTTCCTCAATCGATCCTCCTCATCTGGGGAATAAACAAAGTGTCTGGGAGAGTAGCCAAGTCTGTCCTCAGTAATCCCCTGCTCCACCTCTAAACACCTCCATTTTAGTTTTGCGGTAATAAACCATTTATTGGTCATTGCTTTGACTGGCAACTCTGCATGACAAAATTGAAATCCTTTCCTGTAATAAAATCATTCTTACTGGGGAAGGGAGGGTGAGCTGCTTGTTTAGGAAGATTTGTTCCTTAGAAACCAAACTTCAGAGAGAAGGGGAACAGCTTCTCTAAGATGGGCAGGTAAGTGTTGAGCTCAACTATCCAAACAAGTTCATCTCCTCCAGCCTGACTCTTCACTAATTCATATTTTTTTTCCAGCTTAGTTATCCTTTCTGCTCTGCAGGTGAAAACTCCCATCTGAAGAAGTTTTGGGAGAAAATATTCTTTTTTTTTCTTGTTCCTAGTGGGATATAACATAATCCAAATAACCAAAATTGGCTCCCTTCTGTAATATTTTATCTTTAGTTATGAATTCCTGATAGGAGAATAAATCAGTTAATTAAGTGCCCAAAAGTTCAAATAGTTTTATAAACTACATTTTTCATTCAGAATTCAGAGATCTCTACTAGGAATTTCAAAATAGGCTTTGCATGTTATTAAGACAAACATATATTCATTTGCATAAAAGTAGCATTGATTTCCAAGAGATTCACCAATGTGCTAAAAAACAATAAGTAGAATGCTATGTTCTAAAGCTATATCTTTGTCTCAATGAGCAGTTTTAGAAATAGTGCTTTTATGTGATCAGGATAATTTCTATACGAATAACGCATGACAACATCACTTCGAAAAACTTTCTCGTGCTACCAGGAAGGAAGGAGCATGAGTAGGTATTTCAACGAAATTCCTCCTTCCTCTGATAGCTGACAGCATTTCTGTCTCTTTGATAACTCCTTCCTATGAGGTAGAAATTTATTTGTTTCATCATTAAGCCCTGAGAAGTGTGGCTGCAATAGAAGCAGAATAATTTGAAGTGATGAAAGGACTTTTTTGCTACAATTATGGTGGGAGCTGCTCTTCTTGAGAAATTCCATTTTTTCCAAGACTGGTGGGAAGTTTCACATCTTCTGGGACAGGCTGTTAGAAAAGAGCAATGAAGGGGCTAATGGGTCAGGCTGGCAAGAAGGAGTCAAGCAGAGAACAGAATGGTTCTGAAGACACTGAGAGAAGGTTGGAGAGAATGACTGATTTTTGATAAGTACTATGAGTGAAATTTGGGGAATAGAGAGAGATGACCAAAGATCTTAGAGAGTTTGTTGTGATAGCTGCAGAAGGCAGTCAAATGAGCCAGCCAAATGACTAGGTAGATAGGCGGGGGGGTCCCCAGTGAAACATGACCTACAAATCAAAGAGAGTTTAAAGCCTGAAAGCCAAGTTATAAGTCCTGCATAAATCAAGGACTGAATTAAGAACCTCTCTTCCTGTTTGGCACAATTTTCTCTTGATTGATCCTCACCCTTCACCTATTTTATGTAAATCTACCCTTCCCTAATTGTTTTTTTACACTATCGTTCCCACCTTTGAGTGGTGCCTTTGTTTTAGCCTTTTTGGCATACTCACAAACCAGTCAGCATGCACTCCCCTATTCTGAGTCCATAAAATCCCCAGACCCAGCCACACTGGTGGGGAGACCACCTGACTTCAGGTGGGGGGCCATCCTTGCATCCCCTCTCCACTGAGAGCTATTCCATTGTTCAATAAAATTATTCTCCATCCTCCTCACCCTTCAATTATCAGTGTAACCTCATTCTTCTTGGACACAGGATAAAAACTTAGAGTTTTTATCCACCAAACAGGACTACGAGCTGTAATACAGGTAGGCTGGGGCACACCTGGCCCAGCTGCAGGCTGAGCATGGATCCCATAGCATGGGGTCCTGGCTGGCACACAAGCCAGGCATGGCTCAGGTGGCATGTGGGAGGCCCAGGGTTGAGTGAGGCCCAGGTGGGGACATTGCCAGCAGTAGAGGTCCCCAGCTGGCACAAAGTGACCAAGAGAAATCCTGCATCGGTTGTATGATATCCTGAATAGATGCTCTCTGTTGCTGCCTTGTAGACATCAGTAAAGTTTTATGAGATTATCAAGGTTTCAGGAATTGGATAACGGTTCTTTCTAAGCATAATGTAGTTACTTGGTTCAAGGACAGAATCAGATGGTCTGTCTTTATATTCATTAAATAATTATTCAAACCTAGTTTATTTTCAACAAAATTCAAGGACAGTAAACACATTTGGAACACCTGTGTTTAACTCTTGACTCTCAGTGGTTGGGGAGTAAAATCCGAGTCAGAGAGCCTGTGGAATTCTCTCTAATGGGATATTTTAAACTGGCCAGCTCATCAAATGGCACATCTTTTACTTTGATTTTTAATTTTTATTTTATTACAACTTAGAGAGATAGATAGATTTAGTTTTTTCCCTCTGTTAAAACTGCTCTTATTGTTCTGCCATCATTCTCTTTCCTCAACCCTGGGCACTGAGAAAGCTGAAGGAAGTGAGAATATATTACACACTCTGGCCAACATCCTAGACTCAAGTTTTTTTATTAATAAGTTTTTGAGATAGAGTATCACTCCGTCACTCAGGCTGGAGTGCAGTGGCATGATCTTGGCTCACAACAGCCTTGACCTCATGGGCTCAAGCAATCCTCCCACCTCAGCCTCCTGAGTAGCTGAGACAACAAATACACACTGTCATGCCTGGCTAATTTTTGTATTTTTGGTAGAGACAGTGTTTTGTCATGTGGCCCAGGCTGGTCTCAAACTCCTGGGCTCAAGCAATCCTCCTGCCTCAGCCTCCCAAAGTGTTGAGATTACAGGCATGGGCCACTGTGCCTGGCCCCAGACTGAGTTTTTTGAAAAACTAGAAATAAGATTAGTAGCAACTACCTGTTCTAATTCACCCACAATGATTTAACCTAAAAATCATTGTGATTGAAAGGTGGCAAATATGATTTTTTAAATTAGACTTACATTGCAGTTGTGTAAGAACATAGAGATCATCTAATATTTGTGCTGCCTATGAAAATATGGAGGCCCAGAGAGTCTGAGTGACTTGCTCAAGTCGCAGAACAGGATAGTTGATATAAGAATATAAGACTTGTCTATGTTTCTGTCTCATTACCCCACAGAAGATAATGCTTAAATTCCTTTACATTTAAAGGAAGAAATAAAAGATATAAAAATCATAAATGAAGAAGTAAAATTATAATTATCTGCAGATAATAGGTAGATATATATATATCTGATAAAACTTACAATTGATTTAAAAATTACTACTAATGACAAGAAAAAATGGCATAGTTACTGATTAAATAACTAATTCATACAGATCAGTAGTTTTCAATACAAAAATAAATGACAATTCTAATGAGGAAAAGATACCATTTATGAAAAAATAAAACAGGTAAATACGTAGAAACAGACTTAGCAAAAAACTATGCAGTACGTATCTAAAGAAAGCTTTAAATTCTACCCAGGAAGATACAAGAAATCTGGAAACAATGGAAAATAACTGGTTTTTTTTTGGATAGGAATATGCAATATTTAAATGATATCAATTCTCTCTATATTAAGGCAGAATGTTAAAGCAATGCTGATAAACATACCAGGAAGATTTTCTATAATATGACCAACTGATAAAAATAATAATTATATAAAATACACCCAAAAAAGTGATCAACAGGGAGAATCTACACAATGAGGGATGGATGAGCGGTACTGCTAGCTACTACAATATATCATGTGTCTCTTTACCAGCACACAGAGGAATGCCAGTTATACAGTAAGCACTCAATAAATACATTGAACAAGGACATAAAAGAATGAATTTAGCCAGAATAATGAAAACTATTTGGTGCTGGTAGAGACAGGCAGATCTACTGAATAGCCTCAAGGATTTGGAGACATATCCAAATATACATGGGAAATTAGCATAAAATAAAAAGTGGTATTAGAATCAGTAAAAATGATGTTGGTATAATTAGGCAGCCATTTGTAGAAATAAAAAGCAAAAAAGCTAGATGGCTACCTCACCCCTTATATACAAATAAATTCCTGGTGCAGAACGAAATAAAGGTTAATTTTATTTTACAGATGACTTTTCTAAACAAAATTAAAAGTCCAGAAACCTAAAGAAAAAGATTAAAATGTTTGACTACCTTAAAAATTAATACATATTTTAAAAGTTCAGCAGAAACAGACAAACAAATAAAAAAACCCATCATAAACTAGGATTTAGATTAATTTGTAACAGAAACTGAAGGAAATTGGCAGTCTGGGAAGTAAGCAAAACCAGCATAAACAGTGCCAAGACGATGAATAAAATGACTGAGTATCTGATATGAGGGTCCGAATGGGGAGAAACAAAGGACATGCCTCAGGAAGCAAGTGGATAGTATTAGTCATTAGTTGGTTTACTTAGGTTTCAGCTGAGAGTCTGGAACTGCATCTGCTCCTCCAGAGCATGACAGATAACGGCCCCTTCTTTGGATGCAGTTAACTATGATCCAACAGAAGACATATGTGCCTAGATACAAATTCACAACATGTAGCCTCTGCTCAGTTGATGATTAGACTTTATACTAAAGGAATAAAAGCAGCAGAGGTGTTGGGTGTTTTTAGCATTGTCACTCTCGCAGTATTGTTCAGAGTCCAGGCTGATGATAATCTGGAATGAGAAGTAGAAAGACTCAGTCTCCAGCTGTCCACAGCCCCCCTCAGTGCTGTATGGAACAGGCATGCCTCTCAGTGTTTTCCAGTGAAAGCTGTTGCCATGTCCTGGCCAACTGGTCAGCTGAGCTACCCTTTGCACAGATGTACGTGGGATAGTCTTGGAGCCTATCCTGTGTACGTGGGATAGTCTTGGAGCCTATTCCATACCACAGGCAGCTTTGGAATAAACATCCTCTTTGGTGTGGAATGAGACTTTAGTCATCCAAGGAAAATGTGGAAAGAGGGAGGAAATGATTACCTCTGCTTCTTAAAGTCTTTTTGAACGTAAGTATATAAGTAAAACAAGGACTAAGAATGATGAGAGGGAGTTTCCGTGAAAGTCCAGGAAGGGAGATGCTGTATTTGAGGTTCTGGTATAAACCATAGTAATCCTGCTTGCAGCTCTGGCAAATGCATTCCTCACTAGAACCCTGGGCTGGTTATTGTCTTTAATCCCAAAGGTCCATAGTGCCACATGCTTTTTTTACCTCACACTTGTCCCCTCTCCACCAATCCTTTCTTTTAATATGTGGGGTGTGGACCTATTCTGTCCAAAAAGTCTAGATTCTTGAGTCTTGGCCTTTCCAACACACAGCAGGTCAAAGCTACTTAAATTTTTATGAGGAACGACTCCTGGCTTGAATTAACAGTTTTGCTAATCTTCAATGAGTAGCTTTAAGAATTTTGCTATCTTTATGAGAGAACGATTTATATTCCTTTGGGTATATACCCAGTAATGGGATTGCTGGGTCAAACTGTAGTTCTGTTTTTAGCTCTTTGAGGAATTGCCACACTGCTTTCACGATGGTTGAACTAATTTGCACTCCCACCAACATCACCAACAGTGTATACATATTCCTTTTTCCCACAACCTCACCAGCACCTGTAATTTTTTGACTTTTTAATAGTAGTCATTTTGACTGATGTAAGATGGTATCTCATTGTGGTTTTGATTTGCATTTATCTAATGATCGGTGATATTGAGTTTTTTTCATAGGCTTTCTTTTTTGTTTGCAGATTTTTATTTGAAAATGAGTTTTCTTTTTTTCTTTTTTTATTTTTTATCATTACACTTTAAGTTCTCGGGTACATGTGCACAACGTGCAGGTTTGTTACATATGTATACACGTGCCATGTTGCTGTGCTGCACCCATTAATTCGTCATTTACATTAGTTATACCTCCTAATGCTATTTCTCCCCGCTCCCCCCACCCCATGGCAGGCCCTTTTTTGTAGGCATTCTAGTTGTATGTATGTCTTCTTTTGAAATGTGTCTGTTCATGTTCTTCGCCCACTTTTTTATGGGGTTGTTTGTTCTTGTAAATTTAAGTTCCTTATAGATGTTGGTTATTAGGCCTTTGTCCAATGCACAGTTTGCTAAAATTTTCTCCCATTCTGTAGGTTGTCTGTTGACTCAACAGTTTCTTTTGCTGTGCAGAAGCCCTTTAGTTTAATTAGATCACATTTGTCAATTTTTGCTTTTGTTACAATTGCTTTTGGCATCTTCGTCATGAAATCTTTGCCCATTACTATGTTCAGAATGGTATTCTTCAGAATTTTTATAGTTCTGGGTTTTCTATTTAAGTATTTAATTCATCTTGAGTTGATTTTTGTATATGGTATAAGGAAGGTGTTCAGTTTCAATCTTCTGCATATGGCTAGTCAGTATCCCAGCACCATTTATTGAATAGGGAGTCTTTTCTCCATTGCTTGTTTTTGTCACTTTGTTGAAGATCAGATGGTTGCAAGTGTGTAGGCTTATTTGGGGGCTCTCTATTATGTTCCATTTGTCTATGTGTCTGTTTTTGTACTAGTACCATGTTGTTTTGTTTACTGTAGCCCTGTAGTATAGTTTGAAGTTAGGCAGCATGATGCCTCCAGCTTTGTTCTTTTTGCTTAGGATTGCCTTGACTAGGGTGTATACCCAAATAAATAGAAATCATTCTATTATAAAAACACATGTATGTATGAGTATGTCCATTGCAGCACTGTTCACAATAGCAAAGACATGGAATCAACCTAAATGCCCATCAAAGGTAGACTAGATAAAGAAAATGTGGTACATATACACCATGGAATACTATACAGCTATAAAAAATAATGGTATCATGTTCTTTGCAGGAACATGGATGGAACTGGAAGCCATTATCCTCAGCAAACTCATACAGGAACAGAAAGCCAAATACCACATGTTCTCAATTATAAGTGGAGGCTAAATAATGAGAACACACCGGGGGCAATGCCAGACACTGGGGCCTACCAGACGATGGAAGGTGGGAGGAGGGACAGGATCAGGAAAAATAACTAATAGATACTGGGCTGAGTACCTAGGTGATGAAATAATCTGTACAAGAAATCCCCTATCACACAAGTTTACCTATATAACAAACCTGCACATGTACCCATGAACTTAAAATAAAAGTTAAGAAAAAAACCCCAACATTTTGTTATCAGTGAAAATCCTTTTTTGACACCACTAGTAATTAAACTCATTGAATTTATATTCCAAATGGAGTAATGAATCAATTCCTCATACCCACCCCAGCCTGACGCCACCACCTTTTTCAGCTCAAAATACATTTTGTTATTCGGGTTTGATTTAAAAGCCTCAGTCTTGTAGCAGTCAGTTTCCACCAGTTGAGAGCCAAAACAGAAACTACACAGGAAAATCCTGGAGATCTGCTGAGTCACAATGGAGACATTTTCATACATATCTAAAGGAAAGAGACTACATGAAATATAAAAAAACTTCAGTGATGGTAAGGAGCTTTGTTATATTAATGATAGCATTTTTGTCTCTCAAGGATGAAAGAACAGTTCAAAATCTAAAGTCCTATTAAGGGCAAGCAATTTACCTGGTTCCTCATGCTTCCATTAAAGGGTGCAGTTAACTTCCTTCAGAGTTTTCCACAGTGAAAGTTAAGGGAGCAACATTGGAGGCAGCTTCTCAGCAAGCTTTTAGATTCCACATCTGAGAGCAGGATGTGTGGTGAATATGCAAATGAAGCAATAGTTTAAAAGGTTATTATTAGGCTTTGCAGGTAGAAAAGGAAATGGCAGTTTCTGAATGTTGATAACAAATGAACCTTAGCCTCAACATGTTCTAAGTCACCCAAAGGTGGAAGACAGAGTCAACATTTGCAGTTTCCACAGGGAGACACCTGTGGTGTGTGGTTCTAAGAAGATCAACAGTGGCTTAAGAGCTAAGGCAGAAGGAATTCAGCACATTTAAAGAGCATAGTGTTCAAATATCTCATATGAGTCTCATGGCTACTGGAGAGAAGCTAGCCTGTTCATTAGAACACTGAGGCTCCAAGAGTGAATGTGTAAATGATTTTCTACTGCCATGGTATCTAGCTCATGTAAATGGAGATGCCATCCCATAGAATGTCCTGCTGGTTTAGTCACTGCTAAATTTGCACCTTCCATCATTATCTGCCTATCTATAGTTCCCTACCTGTTTTGACATTTATAAAATACAATCTCTTGTAAAAATTTCATGGAAATAGAATTCTCTACATGGTTTTAAAATTTCCTTTACTTCTGATTAAGGTGTCATAATTGATGTAGATTTATATAATGCAATTTTATCCAATAGTAATTAAGATACCTGAGCCAAGATAAATATTACCAAGATTTTAGATTCTTCTTTTTACATCTGCCTCATCTATTATCAACACTTTTTCTAGTTAGTTACCTTTCCAGAAAGCTTCAGCCAACCTGCACCCTAACATTTGACGCTTTCTTGCAAGATTCTCCTAAGTTCTCTATTTCCTGTTTCTCTATATCCATTTAATCAGGCATGTGCCCATTATTTACTCTTGAATTTCTTAGCCTTTCTCTCTTTCCTTCAAGATGCAGTCAAACACACTCAAAATCAGCCTTTCCTCAGAGGCCAGAAAATCATTGACAGTTCTATAGATGTCTTAAGAGGTGGACTAGGTGAGGCAAGAAGTCCATTGACACAGTTGAGCCATTTAATTTAGCCCATTGTTGTTGATGCTGGATTTTTTTTTTTCTTTTTTTTTGAGACGGAGTCTCTCTCTGTCGCCCAGGCTGGAGTGCAGTGGCTGGATCTTGGCTCACTGCAAGCTCCGCCTCCCGGGTTTACGCCATTCTCCTGCCTCAGCCTCCCGAGTAGCTGGGACTACAGGCGCCCACCACCTCTCCCGGCTAGTTTTTTTGCATTTTTTTTTAGTAGAGACGGGGTTTCACCGTGTTAGCCAGGATGGTCTCGATCTCCTGACCTCGTGATCCGCCCGTCTCGGCCTCCCAAAGTGCTGGGATTACAGGCTTGAGCCACCGCGCCCGGCCTTGATGCTGGATCTTTATGGATAATTACATGCTAGACACCTCCAGCTTATATTTGAAGAGTTGTTTTGGAATCGGTAATATTTAGGGGTAGACATGTAGATTTGTATTCTTTTGTGAAGAGATGGTAATTGGATCCAGAAAGTAGAAGAATACATATTAAGCACAGCAATTATCTTGAACCTTGATAGAAATGTTGTTTCATGTGGAGCCTCTAGCAGACACCATTGGCATTCTCTCCCCAGATCTCCAGTCTTTCCTCATGTTTCAATTCATCTTCCTCAGCTTCTATGTACTTTTGCTTCTATTGCCAACATCTGACACTCCCCTCAGATACTCCTCTGACTAGTAGGGCTGTTTTTCCTACAAGAGTAGAAAGCCAGAAAAGTACTGGAAAAATTACCGTACCACATCCCCCCACCACTAGTCAATGTCTAACCAGTGAAGACGCATGAAAATCCAGCTGCCTTACATAACAAACAGCCCAGTTTTTTTGGGATTGGATTGAAGCTCTTCTCTAGAGGGCTTTACCTGAAATTATATCCTTGCTTGACCCTCTCCCCTTCTCTATTCTACTTTTCTTTTTTTTTTTATTTTTTTTATTTTTATTTTTTTATTA
>NW_012119487.1:3432127-3449919 GCF_000951035.1 Colobus angolensis palliatus | reverse complement strand
GCAACAGCTGACCAGCACCGATTGTCCGGCACTCACTAGTGAGATGACCCCAGTACCTCAGTTCAAAATGCAGAAATCACCGGTCTCCTGTGTCGCTCGCGCTGGGAGTTGGAGACTGGAGCTGTTCCTACTCGGCCATCTTGCTCCGCCCCTCTATTCTACTTTTCTTAATCCCTTACTGAGATCTGAAAAATACAACCTAAGATAACTTCTCGCATGTGTAAATGTAGGGGTCACCAGCAATGGAGAGTCAAGTGCAGATAGTCAAGCAACAGAGGTCCATGCTACAAAGTATCATGGTAGTTCACTGATGCAAAGCTATACTGGATTTTAAAAGGATAAAATGGTGTACAAAGTAGCCTGAATCTGGCAGTGAATAGGTCACCAGAAACACTTGAAATGTGGTTTTCATGGATTAAAACAAATCTTTATTGGAATATAGAGAGATCTGGAGAAAAGTAGCTATTAGAAAATCATCGTTACAATTAGGAAAATGTAGATTATTTTTTGGGTGACTGTATCCTATCCCTACGCTTGTTCATTTATTTTAATCATAAATAGGCAATGAATATCTGCTATATACACAAAGCACTCTGCTAGGCACTTGGAACTGTGTGCAGTTAACAAATTAGAGATCACAGTTTATTGGAGGAGACACATTAAAAATGAATTGCATGTAAAAAAAAATAGGCAAGTAGTGCTTGTGGTAAGTGCCTTGAATATATTTGCAAGGATCTAAAACAGCATATAACAAGAATCAGATGCAGGCTGAGGAATCACTGGCTGATATCCCTGAGGAAGGAGGGTATAAACTGAACCTAAAGTGTCAGAAGGGTTAACTGGGCAACAGAGATGAAAGATAGCATTTTACAAGGGAACAACATAAACAAGGCACTCAAGGCAGGAAGAAAACATTTTCTAAGACAGATAACTAATTTTTTCCAACCATCAGGAAAATCTCTCGAAAGGAATATATTTTGGAGCTCTTTAAGAATTTCAAATTCTGGCCGGGCGCGGTGGCTCAAGCCTGTAATCCCAGCACTTTGGGAGGCCGAGACGGGTGGATCACTATGTCAGGAGATCGAGACCATCCTGGCTAACACGGTGAAACCCCGTCTCTACTAAAAAAAAATACAAAAAACTAGCCGGGCATGGTGGCAGGCGCCTGTAGTCCCAGCTACTCGGGAGGCTGAGGCGGGAGAATGGCGTAAACCCGGGAGGCGGAGCTTGCAGTGAGCTGAGATCCGGCCACTGCACTCCAGCCTGGGTGACAGAGCGAGACTCCATCTCAAAAAAAAAAAAAAAAAAAAAAAAGAATTTCAAATTCTTTGGTTCAAAACTTCACTGAAACACACAGTAAATAATTCATTTTACATCTTGGGTAATTCAGGTATTAGGCATATGCAGATTGGCCATTCAGATAAATAACTATGCACACATATCATTTAATTTCAACTTGAACTATTTTTACATTATCTAGAAACACTACCAGTAATGATCCCATTTGAGGGAACAGAAATTTGCTCCACCTGCAGTTGCTTTCCTGAGGAAAATGGCTCAGGACTGTCCTGAATTCGGAGGCTGGCCTTTAAGCTCTGAAACTCTAAGGATAGGATAAACTTCACTTTTAATGTGGGTCACATTGAGGATCTGAAAAAGGAGAAACCTACTCCAGATCAGGAAGTTTGAATGACACTTCATTGTCTCACTTGTCATCTGGCTAACATTTCAGAAAGAAAAGGAATAAATATGCTTTAAGGTAACACAAAGGATATAACCAGTGGCTCATTTAGAAAGAAAAATTGGAGTGACATTTAAGAAGAAGAAAACCAACACTACCATCTCTGAATGCAGACATTTGTTTAGGCTGGGTAAAAACTTCTAAAGAGCAGTAATGGAATTCCCATGGGTTACTAGAGTTATGACTCGACTAGCCTAAAATTAATGGTGAATTTCCCTGCAGATTTTTCTCTACTAAAGACAGACTTGTTGTGACTAGATTTCTTGCTCCCTATTTCAGTTTTAATAAATAAATTTTCCCTGATTGGAGATTAAGGTATTCAAACTTAAAGGATTGGGAAAGGAAGATAATAATCCTCCAGGGTTTTTATGAAAACAACAAAAGTGAAATTGAAGAACTCCATGTAGGGAAACAATGTGTTTATCAATGGCTATGGGAAGAAGAATTCCTCTCTAATAAGGGGGCTGTATACTTTGACCTACCCTTAACTCTCACTTCCTAGGAATGTGTGATGAGATCTTCAGAAGTTTAATTAGAAATACTAATACTTTCATGGGCTGATATCATTATTCTAGTTAGTCTTTAAGACTTTTATGCATTCTCTTCATACATTAATTATAGTACATTCTCTTGCTGAAACTACTTACTAGTGTCAGCTGAATGTCACAGTTGGGCAAGAACATAGTGGCCCTTAAGGAAAGATATATTATAAATGTATGTATTACATATATTTGCAAAACATATTACATATTACAAAACTGCAAATCAAGTTTCAATTCCATTTCAAATATTACTCCACCAACCAACGTTTTTGAGTCTGGGTTGGATTTATTTAGGTTGAGAGCCAGTGAACTTGTGTTAACTTCCAAAGCTCAGACATTGTTACATGACCTCAGAAGACTTAAGTAGGAAGGATCTTCAGACACCTTTGTCTAGAATGAATCAATGAAAAAATCTTGTATAACGTAGTCATTTGCTAGAGTGGCTGACTGCCATCTTGCTTGTAATGAAATATAATCTATGTTATTCTGCTCTGTTATCTAATAAAAACCAAGCTACACAGTCAGAAAATGACTTGGCATTTGCAGTAGCCGAGTCTGCTGAATAATTAGGAGAATCGTACAAAATGTTAAACCATGAAAAAGCTTTGTGCAGCATACTGATATTACCACAATTGGTTTCATAAAAATTTTTCAGCTGCTGTATGTATTTCTTCATTACACATCCAAAGACTCAATGACTAACAATGTCACTGGTAGACATGTATTCATAACAGTGTTAGTCATGGGACCTTAAAACTAGCTAACATACATTCTGAAACTTATCTAAAACAACAGAAGTTTGTTTAAGTTTACCACAGGGACAGTATTTTCAAGTCTTCTATAAGGTCAATACTGCATCATGACATTTACTTTTAATAGAAGAGAAACTGAATAACATAATTTTTGAGCTCAGCATACTGCTAGTAATTTATAAACTGTCCACAATTACTTTCCTTCTAAGTTGAAGACTATCAAACATATAATTTAGTAAAGATGCTAACTATCTACGTTAAAATCCTACAGGACCAGTTCAAAAATTCACAGCATTATGGAAACACTGATTTGTATTTTAAAAATCATTTTGTATCACCTTTGCATTCACTAATTTGAGATATACTTATCTTATAATACATCCATACATCAACATATATGCATTAATGAACATAATCAAGTTGGTATAGTCAGTTCCATGTCTAAATGTTAAATATCCTCATTCTCATTCAAAATTAAAACTTGCCTTTCACTATGTTCTTTGCCTCAATTTTATTGTGATCTAAGATGATGCAATAGTATAGAATGCTGACTGTTACCTGATTCTGTAGAAAATTCAAAGTCAAAACCATTGAACTTTATTGATTCCACAATTAATTAATTTATTGTTAAACATTCATGGTTTTTTTTTTTGACATCTAAAATATGCTTTTAGAAAAATTTGCCACCACTACAATAACTCTAGTGCTTTGATTTATTTTTCAGACTATCTATCAAAGTCAAAATTTAGAAGCGTCACTGTTAACTCACCATCATTGACACTAATAGTGAATGATTCTTATGTAATTAGCAACTACTTAAAACACCAAGTCCTTTGACTTACTTATTTAGCCACTTGCTCAATACTTTGTCTCAATTAGAATTTAATCCGTAGCAAAATTGACTAGAATTCATTTCTAAATTAATTTACACTTTACTCCCTAAGGTTTTTATAACCAAGGACACAATTCCAAGTCTCTACAACAAGAAGGGAAGAATAAATAAGAATGTTGTGATCTCTTAAAGCTTTTCAAGACAGATAATTCAGAAGAGTTAGCTCTCCATCCTTGATCTAGTTTGTGGTTGGTACGTTTCTCTTGCTTTTCCTTCCTTTTTTAAAAGTGGCTAGGAAAATTCTGATGGAAGAAAGGACTGATAAGTGATCATGATCAATCAGAATTGAAGATAATTTCAGAATTTAAATTAGAATTTAATTTACTCATATTAAAGTATCTTTATTTTACACTTGTAGACATCAAAGTAATGAATGCTCCATTAATTCCAGAAGTCTAAAAATATTTGAAAAGTTAATAATTTCAATAAAACCAAGTGCCACCTGCACATCAGTAACTTATTTATTAATGGAAGAAAATAAGTCTTCCTATTCAGGTAAAATTTTTCTCCAGCACCCAGTAACTGAGCATTGTTTGGGTCATGCTAGGGAGAAGTATAACTTGAGGGTAGGAGTGAGGGAGTTCTAGAGTGAAGACAGCCAGGACTCACAGATGCCACCTACAAGCCTGTGAAAGAGCTGGGGGATGACTTGATGAGGAGGATTAGAGTGGAAGTAGAGAGCCACGTCAAATGAAAAAATGTTTTGGCGGTAGAATTGAGCAGACCTGCCCAACTGAAGGAGGAGAAGTCATCAAGGTGATTCCAAAATTTCCAACTTGGATGATGGAGGAAATGGGGGAAGAGTAATAGAGAAAGAGAATTCAATAAGAAGACCAGGACTTTTTTGGTTTCACTGGGGAGTTGAGTTGTAGGGAGAAGCAGAGAAGAATAAATAAGTTCTACATTAGAACTGGGGTGTAATATATCTGCTCCTGCAGGACAACAGGGAGAGAGGTCTAGGAGTGGTTAGAATTATGGATGCATAGCTCAAAAGAACTCTAGGATAAAGGTAAAAGGCAGATTTTAGGCATAGAGGTGAGAAATGAAGAGATAATTGACACAAACACTCAGAAAAAGAGTGAAGAGCAAGAAGAGAATAGAAGTTGGAGTGTTGATAAGTAACAATTAAGAGAAAAATAGAAGAAGCAATTGAAAGAATGAGTAAAGGAGACAGGAAGAGAAGAAGAGAGAACAGATTCTGTCTTGAAGTAGAAGGGGGAGCAAGTTTCAAGAAAGAAGAAGCGGTCAATATTGTTAAACACCATGTAAGTTTCAAAGAAATAATAAGAAAAATAAGAACAGCAAAGAAGTCATGAGATTTGGGAGATAGGATTTTTTTCACTGTTAACCTTTGTGGAGGCCAGAACATAAAGGGCAGAAGTCAAATTAAGTGGACAATAATGCGTACAAGGTAGAGGAGTGGAGGTGATAAGACATTAGTTCATTAAATGGGGTGGTAAAGAGAAGGAAGTTGGGCAGTGCAGAGTTTTTCAGAAAAGGAAAATAATAAACATGCCTGTGGCTGAGTGTTTGAAACCCAGGCAGAAAAAGACAAAAAAAAAAAAAATAGAGAAACAAAGAATGAAACTGATTAATAAGGCACAGGCCCTGAGGATTCAAGAGGAGATGGGTCCAAAAACATAAGCAGAAGCATTAGCCTAGCAATTCAGAAAAAAATATTTTTTTCACTTTGGGAGGAGAAAAAAAATGGGTGAAGATACAGTATAGGTATGATATGAGAGCAGTTTTATGTGATAGTATTTCTTTTCTCTATAAAATAAGAACTGGGTCATAAGCTGAAGGTCGAGGTGGGTAGATCACTTGAGGTCAGGAGTTCTAGAGCAGCCTGACCAACATGGAGAAACCCCGTCTCTATTAAAAAATGAAAAATAAAAATACAAAATACAAAATAAAATTACAAATATCCTCAATAAAATACTGGCAAACTGAATCCAGCAGCACATCAAAAAGTTTATCCACTATGATCAAGTAGGCTTCATCCCTGGGATGCAAGGCTGGTTCAACATATGCAAATCAATAAACATAATCCAGCATATAAACAGAACCAAAGACAAAATCACATGATTATCTCAATAGATGCAGAAAAGGCCTTTGACAAAATTCAACAGCCCTTCATGCTAAAAACTCTCAATAAATTCGGTATTGATGGAACATATCTGAAAATAATAAGAGCTGTTTATGACGAACCCACAGCCAATATCATACTGAATGGGCAAAAACTGGAAGCATTCCCTTTGAAAACTAGGACAGATATGCCTTCTCTCACCACTCCTAGTCAACATAGTGTTGGAAGTTCTGGCGAGGGGATTCAGGCATGAGAAAGAAATAAAGGGTATTCAATTAGGAAAAGAGGAAGTCAAATTGTCCCTGTTTGCAGATGACATGATTGTATATTTGGAAAACACCATCATCTCAGCCCAAAATCTCCTTAAGTTGATAAGCAACTTCAGCAAAGTCTCAGGATACAAAATCAATGTGCAAAAGTCACAAGCATTCTTATACACCAATAACAGACAAACAGAGAGCCAAATCATGAATGAACTCCCATTCACAACTGCTTCAAAGAGAATAAAATACCTAGGAATCCAACTTACAAGGGATGTGAAGCACCTCTTCAAAGAGAACTACAAACCACTGCTCAATGAAATAAAAGAGGACACAAACAAATGGAAGAACATTCCATGCTCATGGATAGGAAGAATCAGTATCATGAAAATGGCCATACTGCCCAAGGTAATTTGTAGATTCAATGCCATCCCCATTAAGCTACCAATGACTTTCTTCACAGAACTGGAACAAACTACTTTAAAGTTCATATGGAACAGAAAAAAGAGCCCGCATTGCCAAGACAATCCTAAGCCAAAAGAACAAAGCTGGAGGCATCACGCTACCTGACTTCAAACTATACTACAAGGCTACAGTAACCAAAACAGCATGGTACTGGTACCAAAACAGAGATATAGACCAATGGAACAGAACAGAGCCCTCAGAAATAATACCACACATCTACAACCATCTGATCTCTGACAAACGTGACAAAAACAAGACATGGGGAAAGGATTCCCTATTTAATAAATGGTGCTGGGAAAACTGGCTAGTCATAAGTAGGAAGCTGAAACTGGATCCCTTCCTTATACCTCATACAAAAATTAATTCAAGATGGATTACAGGCTTAAATGTTAGACCTAAAACCATAAAAACCCTAGAAGAAAACCTAGGCGATACCATTCAGGACATAGGTATAGGCAAAGACTTCATGTCCAAAACACCAAAAGCAATAGCAACAAAAGCCAAAATTGACAAATGGGATCTATTTAAACTAAAAAGCTTCTGCACAGCAAAAGAAACTACCATTAAGTGAACAGGCAACCTATAGAATGGGAGAAAATTTTTGCAATCTACTCATCTGACAAAGGGCTAATATCCAGAACCTACAATGAACTCAAACAAATTTACAAGAAAAAAAAGCAAACGACCCCATCAAAAAGTGGGCAAAGATATGAATAGACACTTCTCAAAAGAAGACATTTATGCAGCCAACAGACACATGAAAAAATGCTCATCATCACTAGCCATCAGAGAACTGCAAATCAAAACCACAATGAAATACCATCTCACACCAGTTAGAATGGCGATCATTAAAAAGTCAGGAAACAACAGGTGCTGGAGAGGATGTGGAGAAATAGCAACACTTTTACACTGTTGGTGGGACTATAAACTAGTTCAACTATTGTGGAAGACATATGATGATTCCTCAAGGATCTAGAACTAGAAATACCATTTGGCCCAGCCATCTCATTACTGGGTATATACCCAAAGGATTATAAACCATGCTGCTATAAAGACACATGCACACCTATGTTTACTGTGGCACTATTTACAATAGCAAAGACTTGGAACCAACCCGAATATCCACCAATGACAGACTGGTTTAAGAAAATGTGGCACATATACACCGTGGAATACTATGCAGCCATGAAAAAGGATGAGTTCATGTCCTTTGTAGAGACATGGATGCAGCTGGAAACCATCATTCTCAGCAAACTATCATAAGAACAGAAAACCAAACACCGCATGTTCTCACTCATAGGTGGGAATTGAACAATGAGATCACTTGAACACAGAAAGGGGAACATCACATACCGGGGCCAGTTGTGGGGTGGTGGTGGGGGAAGGGATAGCATTAGGAGATACACCTAATGTAAATGATGAGTTAATGGGTGCAGCACTCCAATAAGGCACATGTATACATATGTAACAAACCTGCACGTTGTGCACATGTACCCTAGAACTTAAAGTATAATAAAAAAGAAAAAAAATACAAAATTAGCCATGTGGTGACACATGCCTGTAATCCCAGTTACCTGGGAGGCTGAGGCAGGAGAATCGCTTGAATCCAGGAGGTGAAGGTTGCGGTAAGCTGAGATTGTGCCATTCATTGCGCTGCGGCCTGGGCAACAAGAACAAAACTCCATCTCAAAAACAAAACAAAACAAAAAACAAACAACAACAACAAAAACAAAAGTTTGGCACGGAATGAAAACAGACACTGATGGGAAGTGTAAAGGAATGGTTGAGAAAGGTTGACCGAAATTAGAGATAATACATTTGTAATTAAATTTATCATCAGCATCATGAACTTTTTTCCAGAAAGTTATAGGAAACCTAAATCAAAAGTAGAATAATTCAGAATATTAAGTTATAAACTGGATGTTTTCATTTGGCAGAGTAATAAGGAGATGAGAAAAACTGCAGGATATGGAGATAGTGTATTTGAAAGTTAAGGCAAGTGGAGTCAGTAAGGGACCTGGGCAAATAAACCTAATAAACTAGATTAAGGAAGCTAGAATTCAAAATTATTTCAGTCACAGGATTTAATGCATGTCAGGGAGAGAGAAATATAGAAGAATAAAAAGTTGTGGCCAAAAGGAACATTTCGGAGTTAGAGACTTCAAAGTGCACACCCTTCCAGGTACTGACCAAGTCCAGGACATGTATAAAAATAAGGGTGTTGCTGAAGTGGACAGCAAAGGATAATTGTAGAAGAAAGATAAAATAACTGTGATGGCATTGGATAAACCATCAGGATAAAGAATAAGAAGGGATGTTGAGGACTCATTGTAGACCAGTAATTAGATTCTACATCTATTCTGGGGAGTAAACTTTCATTGAGAAAATGACAAAAAAGAGGGTAAGAAAATGGAGAACATTCTATTGCTAATAATCATATATGACATCTCATCGGGTACGAAAACACTGCTGTGTGAAGCTGATGAGAAAAGGCTGGTAGGTTAGAAGGCATGCCTGTCAGTAAGATAAAGGCTGTCAAGCTAAATGCATAGTCAGAAAGAATGTGTGGGTGGGCAAAGAGTGCAGGCCCAATGTCCCAGACTCAAAAGAAGGAGCTGTGATGGAATGAGTTCTTCTACTTGAGGGGGTTTCAAAGGAAGTGGTGTCACTGATAAAAGAGGTAAATAAAGAATCCACAGAAAATGTGGAAAATGTAGACATTTAAGTGTAGGTGTTATCAAAGAGACAAAGATATAGACTTACTGAAACTTTGGTGCTTGGACATAATATTAAAATATATTATAAAAACAGCCTTCTTACATAATGTAACCAGAGGAATAGAAGATAAAACACATTATCTTCCCTCTTTATCATGATATCTTTAAAGCCTAAAGCATTTTAGGCACTCCAAATGTATTTTACAAAAGTTGAAATATTCTGTCCACCTACAAAGAACATGAGGTTTTTCATAATTGGATTACTACTGGTTTATGTTGAGCTGGCTGCATCCTCTAGTTCTATCACTTTGGTTCCAATTTTATTTATAAAAACCTGAGTTTAAGGATATAGCCTATGACTATAAAATAAATAAAGCTAATGAGATATAAGGGGTTTGTATGTATGACTTAGGCCTCTTCTGGACCCAACCTAACTTTACAACAATAAATCCAGACATTCATTTATAAAATTCCATAATTTTTAAAAGATGTTTTAGAAGACCTCAGCTCCTTGGAGGTACTTCAAGAACCATAATAGGAACCAAGATAAGGCTAAGGAGGTGTAATTTTTGATGATATAAGTTTCCTGAAGAGGCAGGAATAGAACAGAATGGAGAACACAGGTGAAAACACAAAGAGGAATATGTCTTTCATTGGATTCCAAAGGACGAAAGCAAAAATATATACAGTAAGATTGCAGGTGAGGTTTCATGAATATGAGAAGTTCCTATCTGAAGACTACTTTTTTGGTAAAGTAAAAGGTGAGAAACTTTCTTTGTTGAGATTGTGGGAGAGTTCTTTCAGATAAGAGGCTTGTGGAGAGTGCATGAGCTCTGGAATAGCCACTGTTAGAAACAGGAGCTAGAACTGATGAAATATTTGACTGATGAGCAGCAAGGAGGGCCAAGTTAAGGTTGAAGACCCTATAATGGCCCCAAAGTATAGAGAGGAAATAGTTGGACCAAAACAATACATATCTTAACTAGTTTGAATCTTTTCAGGCCGGCATGGTGGAAAGTCAATAGCTAAGTAATGAATCATGTAGTTAGGCTGAATAGAGACAGTTATGAATCATGTAGTTTAGGCTGAATAGAGAAAGACAGGAAGGACAGGAAGAGGCTGAATACTTGGTGACCAGGAGAGATCAAAAGACTAGCAGTCTTAGTCAGGCGTGATGACTCACACCTGTAATCCCAGCACTTTGGGAGGCCGAGGTGGTCGGATCATGAGGTCAGGAGATCAAGACCATCCTGGCCAATATGGTGAAACCCTGTCTCTACTGAAAAAAAGGAAAAAAAAAAAAAAAGACTAGCAGTTTTGATAAGATATGAGGATAGTAGACGTGACAGAGTGACAGGATTGAAGGATTGCAGTCTATGATCAGAGAGCAGAATGCTTGAATTTAAGATTTCATGGGTGGAGGAAGTGGGGATGGTTAATGGGTACAAAAATATAGTTACATAGAATAAATAAGATCTAGTATTTAATAGCACAGCAGGATGACCACATTCAACAATAATTTATTGTACATTTAAAAATAACTAAGAGAATATAATTGGATTGTTTGTAACACAAAGGAAGGAGAAATGTTTCAGCTGATGGATACCCCATTTACCCTAATGTGATTAATATGCATTCTACACCTGTATCAAAATATCTCATATACCGCATAAATATATACACTTACTATGTACCCACAACAATTAAAAATAAAAAAAGACTTCAAGAGAGATTTCAGGTGGATGATATCAAGGTCCAAATGACCACATGGTCATTGGACTATGTGGCTGAAGTGGAATATACATAAAGCTCACTGGAGTCTATGTCCTATTTATCTCTCTATGTATCAATCAATCAATTAATCAATCATCTTAATTGTAACTGTAACACTACTGGTCCCTAAGCATTTATGCATGCATGATAGCTGACCATGCTTAAGGTGAATTGCAATGAAGTAACTGTCTTGTGAACGTTGTTACTAATAAGCTAATGCTATTGTAATTTTGCATACATCTTGAAATATGATCTGATTGGTTCTAGTGCTTCAATATACTAAACTATTTGTATATAGTATTTGTGTTGAGGCAGGTGTTGGTTTTTCCCTCTCCTGGCAGTTATGAAAAAATTATTTTGACTACATTAGTGATCAATATCCTTGTTCTGATTATAAATATATTACTACAATTTCTTCTACTCTCTTATCACCTCTGTTAATAAAACAAAAAAATTCTATCTCAAATCACGTATACTTTAATCCTGGAGTAAGGAATAATACTGTTTTATCTAAGAAGGTATTAAAGGAAGGCTGACAGGTGGAAGAAATTGTGTGTAAGCTTTCAACATTCAGATATTTATGGCCTAAAATTCCACAATTATCACTTCATGCCTTTCAACTAAGCTCTAGTTAGTCTCTCTCCAGGTTTCTTTTAAAAGACAATTATAAACATCAAAAGAATAACCAATAAAATCCTGTCATGTTAGTGTAAATTAATTTATCAGATCACTCTCCTAATATGGTCCCTACAAGATGAGAAGACCAAGCAAGTATGGGAACCTTGGAAATTAGTGGGAATGGGGCACTGGCTGAAATGGAGACTAGAGTATAAGAAGATGAAAAGCAAGTGTTGTAATACCTTCATCTTTTCAGCTATATTCAAAAGCCTTTAAAGGAAAAGGATAATATATTCTTACATGACTCATATAACAATTCTTGTCCTCTTAAAAATACAGCATATATTTACAGGTGAATAGCTAAAGATTTCAGAGATTTTATTGCATATATATCCTAAGATCCCACAACACTTCACACAAGATCTATTCCTTTAAACCAATGACTTCAGAAATCCTTTTAAACACATTACTGTGTTTCATGGTTTAGAGGGCTGTACACATAACTACGAATGCAATAGAATTCCCATGGTGATTATGACAAGCCCTAAGGCAAGCGGTTTTCATCATATTTGTTGTCCCAATGTCACATTCGTCATCATTTTGGTTTGTCATGTCCCAATGATATAAAGGAATTCATCCCTGCCAAGCCCAGGTTCAAAGGGTGAAGAAATAGACTCCACTCCTTGGTGGGAGGAGCAGTCAAGCTGCACTACAAAAAGGAAATGCTACAGGGATGAGAAGAATGCTTTGCCATTTTTGCAGATTAATCCACATACATTTTATAGACATAAAGAAAGGTGTGGAAGGATACATAGCAAACTGATAATATTGTCCACTTCAGGGAAAGGATCAGCAAGGGAGACAATATTTTCTTCACTTGTATTTGTTTGACTTACACCAAGCATACATTACCTTCATAAATTTTATTAAGCAGAGAGTTTTAGTAAATATAAAAGTTATAATAATTATATTTCTATCACCAGAAGTTTAATTTCATAGACACCTTAATTCATTAACACTCAAAAGAATAGAAAATAGAAAGAAAACACGCAAATAGAGCAAGTTTGTCAATATCATAGCACTATTGCTAAAGGAAACCAGAGGAAGAAATGACTTTACTGAATGATCCACAGAATTGTTATGCAGTTTCACAGCTCACAGATTGTTTTTCACCGGACGCATCTAAGCTTCTAGTGTCGAGTTTCACTTTCAAATGTCAAAGCAACACCTCAGGAAATACACATGGCTCAGCCTGTTGCCTTTGCTTATAAAAAATCAACTACTTTTTCAGTTAGTACTGATGGATGAAAGGACATTCTCTGATCTTTTCACCAGTAACCAGTCATATAAATCCTCCGATGAGCTCTAGTTTAGTAATCTGAAATGTACAGTACTATTCACAAGTTTCTCATGACTCAGAATTTGCAAAGAATTCGATCAGGTTTCCTTTTCTAGTTTTGGTGGTATTGAGTCTGGGGAACTAATATCATAATGATCTATAAAAATGTTTCAGCTGGCTTTCGCGCACTCTCTCACGCTCTTTCTCTCTCTCTCTCTCTCTCTTTCTCTCTCTCTCTCTCAGTTACTATCTTTGCATCTGTGTTTCCATCAAGGAAATTTGGAACACATATCATATGACAGTGTTGTTGACACACCCCATATCTGCTCTTCGGCTTGTGTGGACACTTCCTTTCACTAGAGTGCTTTGTTATGACTTACCTTGCTACTGTCCTTCAGGTGAACAACCCACAGACTGTGGTACCAAAATATTTTGTGCTGAAGCTTGTAAGACAGTCACCACTTGCATTGTTCATTCAGGCATGATAGGATTCTTGGCAGGAAATCACCTTGAACAGCTTGTCTTTGGCGAATACCTCTTCACCACGCAATTGCCCAAATCTCAGGCCCTTTTTGTTCAACAGCCAGGTCATCATATATCAATACTGTTTATACTGCCCTAAAACACAGGGACATCCAAAGGCACGCTACACCAAAGAAGAGAATGAAAACCCCCTTCTACCAGTCAATCATCAGCTCTAAGGTCTTTATTTCTATATTTCACTGAGTCATTTTGGAAATAATGCACGTGAAAGTCTTCCGATCTTGTATCATCATTTGGGAAAATGAGCAACTTTCTTCTATTGATTTTACAGCTAAAATTTCTCCATCCAATTGAGTTGCTCAAATTGGTTAAAATAAAAAATTGACTGAAAACCAATGCAAGTGAATAAAATATTGTCTCCCTTGCTGATCCTTTCCCTGAAGTGGACAATATTATCAGTTTGCTATGTATCCTTCCACCCCCTCATTTACAAACCAAAACAAATTGGTTAAAATCACAAATTGGCAGAAAATAACAACTTTCCAGTTACTGATTTTTTAAACATAAAGGTAATTTATGTATATCATGAGACTGTTTTATAATTTTTATGTTTTGATTCATTTACACCTTTTCTTCAGAAAGTATTTGTTTAATGGCCATTTGGTTGCAGTTCTTTGTAAATGTTAATTTATGTTTTAGTATTTTTATTTGTTTTTGGAAACTATTTCTCACGTTATTGGTGTAGCCTAGTTAGTTTACTGCAGGAAAAGAGTTTTATTGTTATCTGGCCATGAAGGTGATCTTGACGATATCAAATCTCATCAGAAAGTCTCATCTTAATCTTTGTTGAAATCTGGATGTTTCTGTTTACCTAGAATGATAGGAGGTCCTTTAGAATGTTAGTCAGCTTTGCTCTCCTTGTTCTCTAGACTTTTAGAAGATATTTTCACAGGAGTCTACTAAGGACACCTTCCCCCCACCCACCACCCACCCCACCTCATGCACAGCCTCCTCTCTGGGATTCTTCCTTGAAGCATAAAGAACATCTAATTAGAGGAAGGATACATAAAACATCAACAGGCAAGGAGCCAAACACCAGCAGGCAAAGAGCCAAAGACCAGCCTTACTATGTATCCTTCCACCCCTTTCTTTACAAACCAAAACAAATTGGTTAAAATCACAAATTGGCAGAAAATAATAACTTTCCAGTTACTGACTTTTTAAACATAAAGGTAATTTGGTTTTGGTGCAAGAATAAAGCTAAGCTACCAGAGTTCTGTGCTTTTGTTGGCAAAGCTCATGTCGTTTCAGGAAAAAGACTATTCCTGGCCCAGGCCTATCTCCATGGTTTCAGAGACCTCACTGTCCTTTAAATATGCAGGCAACTATTCTGCATTACCTTCACCACCAGCACCATCACAGTAATTCTGAAAATGACAGTTATTGGTGTCTCTGTGCTTTGGGAATACCCTTGTTCCCAGAATCACAGTGCATGTTAGCACTGGTGGCTTTCTCCTCCTCAGTCAGCTATCAAGAAAGCCAGAGATATCATCAGCCTTGGAAAGGAAAGGACAGCCCAACAGCCCAACAGTCTTGCCATACAGGATTTTCCAGTAAACCTGCTAATGAGAATTCTGAGATTATGTTGGTAAGACAAGGAATAAAAAAAAGAAAAACTCAGAGAGGGCAGGATGACATAGGCAAGGCAGCCAGCTTGGCCATCAATAGACTGCTCTTTCCAACTCTGTGAAACATCCTTCCTCTTCCCCTGGAGTAGTCCCTCAGTCTATGCTTCTATTTTCATTCCTCCCTGATTTTCTAGAACGTGGTTCCATCATTTATGAACCCATTCCCTCTTAGTGTAGGATCCCCCAAAAGAAGACACTGAGACAAAGATTCACACACTGGTAGTTTATTTGGAAAGCCATCAGGGGAGTGAGAAGTGAGACAGGAAAGGGGAGGGGGAGCAGCCAGGGGTTACTACAATGGAGCAGACCAAAGAGTAATCCTATGGGAAGCCCCAGGAACCAGTCTGGGAGCTGCCAAAGAGGAACCTTACTGTGTGTCCAGGGAAGAATGATTACACCAAATTTCTTCCATCATTTTTTGATGGCTTTTCTGGGGGTTGAATAGACACTGTGGTACTTCTGTCCTGACACAAACCTAGGTAAAGCATCCAGCCAAAGTCTTAGAAACCTTCAGGCCAAGAAATGTGTATGGTGGACAGGAGGAGCACACTGCAGGTGAGAGTGGAATGGGCCAAAGTCTGCCTTTCCTCACCTTTCCATTTGATAGAGGAAGAACAAGAGAAAGAGGAGAAAGGGAAAGAATAGAAAGCTGAGGGGGTGCCAAGACGGCAGAATAGGAACAGCTCCAGCCTCTAGCTCCCTCCCGGTGTGAGTGACACAGAAGACAGGTGATTTCTGCATTTCCAAATGAGGTCCCAGGTTCATCTCACTGGGGCGTGTCGGACAGTCGGTGCAGGGCAGTGAGTGCAGCCCAACCAGCAAGAGCCCAAGTAGGGCCAGGCATCACCTCACCCGGGAAGTGCAACAGGGAAGGGAATTCCTTTTCCTAGCCAAGAGAAACCTTGACACACAACACCTGGAAAATCGGGTCACTCTAATACTGCACTTTACCAAGGGTATTAGCAAACGGCACTACAGGAGATTATATCCTGCGCCTGGCTCAGAGGGTCCCATGCCCACAGAGACTCCCTCATTGCTAGCACAGCAGTCTGAGATCTAACTGAAAAGGCAGCAGTGAGGCTGGGGGAGGGGTGCCCGCCATTGCTGAGGCTTGAGTAGGTAAACAAAGCTGCAGGGAAGCTCGAACTGGGTGGAGCCCGCCTCAGCTCAAGGAGGCCTGCCTGCCTCTGTAGACTCCACCTCTGGGGACAGGGCAAAGTCAAACAAAAGGTAGCAGAAACCTCTGCAGATTTAAATGTCCCTGTCTGACAGCTTTGAAGAGAGTAGCGGTTCTCCCAGCATCAGCACAGCACGGAGGTTGAGATCTGAGAACAGACAGACTGCCTGCTCAAGTGGGTCCCTGACCCCCGAGTAGCCTAAATGGGGGAGCCTAACTGGGAGTAGCCTAACTGGAGTGGACCTCAAGCAAACTCCAACGGACCTGCAGCTGAGGGTCCTGACTGTTAGAAGGAAAACTAACAAACAGAAAGGACATCCACACCAAAACCCCATCAGTACATCACCATCATCAAAAACCAAAGGTAGATAAGACCACAAAGATGGGGAAAAAGCAGTGCAGAAAAGCTCGAAATTAAAAAAGTCTGAGTGCCTCTCCCCCTCCAAAGGAACGTAGCTCCTCGCCAGCAACGGAACAAAGCTGGACGGAGAATGACTTTGACGAGTTGAGAGAAGAAGGCTTCAGTCGATCAAACTTCTCAGAGCTAAAGGAGGAACTGCAAACCTATCACAAAGAAACTAAAAGCCTTGAAAAAAGATTTGATGAATGGATAACTAGAATAACCAATGCAGAGAAGTCCATAAACCACCTGATAGAGATGAAAACCATGACACAAGAACTACCTGACAAATGCACAAGCTTCAGTAACCAACTCGATCAACTGGAAGAAAGAGTATCAGTGATTGAAGATCAAATGAATGAAATGAAGAGAGAAGAGAATTTTAGAGAAAAAAGCGTAAAAAGAAATGAACAAAGCCTCCAAGAAATATGGGATTATGTGAAAAGACCAAATCGATGTCTGATTGGTGTACCTGAAAGTGATGAGGAGAATGGAACCAAGTTGGAAAACACTCTGCAGGATATTATCCAGGAGAACGTCCCCAACCTAGCAAGGCAGGCCAACATTCAAATTCAGGAAATACAGAGAATGCCACAAAGATACTCCCCAAGAAGAGCGACTCCAAGACACATAACTGTCAGATTCACCAAAGTTGAAATGAAGGAAAAAATGTTAAGGGCAGCCAGAGAGAAAGGTCGCGTTACCCACAAAGGGAAGCCCATCAGACTAGCAGCAGATCTCTTGGCAGAAACTCTACAAGCCAGAAGAGAGTGGGCGCCAATATTCAACATTCTTAAAGAAAAGAATTTTCAACCCAGAATTTCATATCCAGTCAAACTAAGTTTCATAAGTGAAGGAG
>NW_012119487.1:3431460-3432077 GCF_000951035.1 Colobus angolensis palliatus | reverse complement strand
TTTCATAAGTGAAGGAGAAATAAAATCCTTTACAGATAAGCAAATGCTGAGAGATTTCGTCACCACCAGGCCTGCCCTACAAGAGATCCTGAAGGAAGCACTAAACATGGAAAGGAACAACTAGTACCAGCCATTGCAAAAACATGCCAAAATGCAAAGACCACGGATGCTAGGAAGAAACTGCATCAATTAGCGAGCAAAATAACCAGGTAATATCATAATGACAGGATCGAGTTCACACATAACAATGTTAACCTTAAATGTAAATGGGCTAAATGGTCCTATTAAAAGACACAGACTGGCAAATTGGGTCAAAAAAGACCCATCAGTTTGCTGTATTCAGGAGATCCATCTCATGTGCAGAGACACACATAGGCTCAAACTAAAGGGACGGAGGAAGATCTACCAAGCAAATGGAAAACAAAAAAAAGGCAGGGGTTGCAATACTAGTCTCTGATAAAACAGACTTTAAACTAACAAAGATCAAAAGAGACAAAGAAGACCATTACATAATGGTAAAGAGATCAATTCAACAAGAAGAGCTAACTGTCCTAAATATATATGCACCCAATACAGGAGCACCCAGATTCATAAAGCAAGTCCTTAGAGACTTACAA
>NW_012119487.1:3339576-3430439 GCF_000951035.1 Colobus angolensis palliatus | reverse complement strand
AATCCTCCCTAACTCATTTTATGAGGCCAACATCATCCTGATGAGAGGTGACAATGTGCTAGCAGCCCTCAGTCTCAGCGCCTCCTCGGCCTCCGGCCTCGGCTTCCACTCTGGTGGCACTTCAGGAACCCTTCAGCCCACCAAGCCACCGTGGGAGCCCTTCTCTGAGCTGGCTGAGGCCGGAGCCTCCTCCCTCCTGCTTGTGGGGAGGTGTGGAGGGAGAGGTGCAGGTGGGAACCGGGGCTGTGCTCACGGGCCGGTGTGAGTTCAGGCAGGCATGGGCTCGGGGGGCCCTGCACACGGAGCTGCCTCCTGCTGGCACCGAGGGCCCAGGGCAGTGAGGGGCTTAGCACTGGGGCCAGCAGCTGCAGAAGTTGTGCCGGATCCCCCAGCAGTGCCGGCTTGCCGGCCCTACACTCAAATTCTCACCAGGCCTTAGTTGCTTCCCCACAGGGCAGGGCTTGGGACCTGCAGCCTGCCATGTCTGAGCTATTCCCCCTGCAGTGGGCTCCCACAGGGCCTGAGCTTCCCTGACGGGTGCCGACCCCTGCTCAGTGACAGCCGGTCCCCTCCACAGCCCAAGGGCTGAGGAGTGCAGGCGCAGCTCAGGACTGGCAGGCAGCTCCGCCTGCAGCCCCAGTGCAGGATCAACTGGGTGAAGCCAGTTGGGCTCCTGAACTGGATGGGGACTTGGAGAACTTTTATATCTAGCTGGAGGATTGTATGTGCACCAATCAGCACTCTATGTCTAGCTCAGGGTTTGTAAATACACCAATCAGCACTCTGGGTCTAGCTCAAGGTTTGTAAATACACCAATTGGTACTCTGTATCTAGCTAACCTAGTGGAGACTTGGAGGACTAGCACACTGTGACTCTGTGTCTAGCTCAAGGATTGTAAATACACCAATCAGCACTCTGGGTCTAGCTCAAGGTTTGTAAATACACCAATTGGTACTCTGTATCTAGGTGGAGACTTGGAGGACTAGCACACTGTGACTCTGTGTCTAGCTCAAGGATTGTAAATACACCAATCAGCACTCTGTGTCTAGCTCAAGGTTTGTAAACGCACCAATTGGTACTCCCTATCTAGCTAACTCTGTGTCTAGCTAACTAGCACTTGGTGATTGTGTCTAGCTCAAGGATTGTAAACGCACCAATCAGCACTCTGTCAAAACAGACTAATTAGTGCTCTGTAAAGTGGACCAATCAGCAGGATGTGGGTGGGGCCAGATAAAAGAATAAAAGCAGGCTGCCCAAGCCAGCAGTGGCAACCTGTTTGGGTCCCCTTGTTCTTTTGCTCTTTGCAATAAATCTTGCTGCTGCTCACTCTTTGGGTCCAGGCTGCCCGCGAAGGTCTGCAGCTTCACTCCTGAAGCCAGCCAGACAACAAACCCACCGGGAAGAATGAACAACTCCAGACATGCTGCCTTTAAGAGCTGTAACACTCAACATCTGAAAGTCTGAAGGAAAAAGCTCTGGACACACCAACTTTAAGAACTGTAACACTCACCGTGAGGGTCCACGGCTTCATTCTTGAAGTCAGTGAGACCAAGAACCCACCAATTCCAGACACACTGATACCAAAGCCTGGGAGAGACACAACAAAAAAGAGAATTTTAGACCAATATCCCTGAAGAACATCGATGCAAAAATCCTCAATAAAATACTGGCAAGCCAAAACCAGCAGCACGTCAAAACGCTTATCCACCATGATCAAGTGGACTTCATCCCTGGGATGCAAGGCTGGTTCAACATATGCAAATCAATAAACATAATCCAGCATATAAACAGAACCAAGACAAAAACCACATGATTATCTCAATAGATGCAGAAAAGGCCTTTGACAAAATTCAACAGCACTTCATGCTAAAAACTCTCAATAAATTCGGTATTGATGGAACATATCTCAAAATAGTAAGAACTATTTATGACAAACCCACAACCAGTATCATACTGAATGGGCAAAAACTGGAAGCATTCCCTTTGAAAACTGGCACAAGACAGGGATGCCCTCTCTCACCACTCCTATTCACCATAGTGTTGGAAGTTCTGGCCAGGGCAATCAGGCAAGAGAAAGAAATAAAGGGTATTCAGTTAGGAAAAGAAGAAGTCAAATTGTCCCTGTTTGCAGATGACGTGATCGCATATTTAGAAAACCCCATCGTCTCAGCCCAAAAATCTCCTTAAGCTGATAAGCAACTTCAGCAAAGTCTCAGGATACAAAATTAATGTGCAAAACTCACAAGCATTCTTATACACCAGTAACAGACAGACAGAGAGCCAAATCATGAATGAACTTCCATTCACAATTGCTTCAAAGAGAATAAAATACCTAGGAATCCACTATGTGATGTTTAGGGCATCTGCCAGTTCTAACAGTTTGGGATTCTACTTTCCAGCCTTATCTTGAGTTAGTCTCCTACACACAACTATATTCCAACAAAACTGGGAAAAAACTTCATTTCTTTAATATACCTGATGTTTTTCCAACTCTCCTACTCTCTCCTAAAGGCCGTCCCTGCCTGATTACTTCATGCCTAAATCCTCCGTAATTTCCAAATACTACCTCATCCAGAAAGGCATTATTTTACCACTAAAGCAATAAATAATATCTCATTTATCTGAAGTCTCATAATATTTTTTATATTTTTTATAATGCCAAATTCTAAGTTTTATTCTCTCCTATATAAAACCCATGAAGTTACCTTACACATAACCATGCAGCACCATGTGTAGCATAGACTCTGGAATCACATTTCCTGGCTTAGAATCCCAACTCTACCACTTTCTAGCTACGCAACCTTGGGCAAGGTTTTCTATGTCTCAGTTTCCTCCTCTGTAATATGGTGTAATAATATTAATTACTTTAGTGGACGCTTGGGAAGTTTATATGAATTAATATTTGTAAAGTGCTTAGAGCAGTTTCTGACACAATAACCACTACATATGTGTTTGCTATCATTATTAGAAATTGTTAGTTCTCTTTCTTTTTAGTTTGTAATACTTTGAGAGTGCCTGTCATTTCTCTTAGCATCTTATAAGTTTGCTGAGCATAGGAACATGTCTTTTTACTTTTGTGTCTTTTTCCTTTTTTCTTTTCTTTTCTTTTCTTTTTTTTGAGACGGAGTGTCGCTCTGTTGTCCAGGCTGGAATGCAGTGGCACGATCTCGGCTCACTGCAAGCTCTGCCTCCCGGGTTCATGCCATTCTGCTGCCTCAGCCTCCCGACTAGCTGGGACTACAGGTACCCACCACCATGCCTGGCTAATGTTTTTTGTATTTTTTTAGTAGAGATAGGGCTTCTCCATGTTAGCCAGGATGGTCTTGATCTCCTGACCTCGTGATCTGCCCACCTCGGCCTCCCAAAGTGCTGGATTACAGGCGTGAGCCACCATGCCCGGCCTACTTTTGTATCTTATCAGCATAGTTTATGTGTAGCAAGGACCCAATACATATTTGATGAATGTGTGTCTATGTGTGTGTGCTAATGTAATGTTATGTGTGTACCTGTCATTATCTTCTTTTGTTGTGTACCTTGACATTTTTTTGTCATTTTGTTTTCCTTCTGCAGAAGTCCTAGAGTAGCAATTGCTTTATCATTTTCTTTTTTTGTATTATAATGATATGTTTGTATTAAGGTCCTTTAAGAGCTTTACCTTAGTGGGGTTTATAATTGTCTACTAAAACATACAGCATGTTAGATTATTAGATGTATATTTGTTAAATGAATAAGCATAGGACATATGAACAAATAATATATACTTAATAAATAGAGACTTTGGTACTTCTCCCTCTACCCTACTACCAGGTATGAAATCCCAAGATTTAAACCACTTTAAATTGTATGTTTTACCCTCAACTCTAGTTAAGAATAGATTTTCTGAGGTATTTCTTCAAAACAAAACCAAATCTACATTATTATTTCCTGCAAAACTTTCAGATGCCCACCTGATAGTGTGTGTCACACAGTGGATAGAAACTTGGAAAGTCTGAGTCATAGATAGAACTTGAGTGCATCTTCAAAACAGTTGAGAATATCAATAAATGATGCTTCAAATCAACATGATTTATATTCTTTACAGATAAGATAAACATAACTTTTCTAGGTATTGGTAACAACTTCCCAGCATTAGGGGACAGTTTACAAGTTTCTCTTTATTGTTTTTAGCTAGTTTGATTGGTTAGATCAGAAGTTCTGGCTAAACAGAATGGTCTTGGTCAAGTTAGGGAAATGAGATGAGTTTGTATGAAAGTCAACAAGCTTGGCTAATGTCTCATTTTCTTTTAAACTCAAGGCTTTTAAGTCATTGATAGGGCAATGCACTAGCTATCATGGATGATATAGTTTGGATGTTTGTTATCTCCAAATCCCATGTTTAAGTGTAATTCCTAATCTTGGAGGTAGAGCCTGGTGGGAGGGGTTTGGGTCATGGGGAGTTTCATGAATGGCTTGATGCCCTTCCTGCAGTAACGAGTTCATGTGGGAGCTGGTTGTTTGAAAGAGCCTGGCACCTATCTCTCTCTCTCTCTCTTTCTCTTTCTCTTGCCATGTGACATACTGGCTCCCCTTGTGCCTTCTGCCATGATTGTAAGCTTTCTGAGGCCATCACTAGGAGCAGACACTGGTGCCATGCTTCCTGTACAGCCTGCAGAACCATCAGCCAAAATCAACCTATATTACTTATAAATTACCCAGTTTCAGGTATTCCTTTACAGAAATGCAAAAGGACTAACACAAAAAATTGGTACTTAAGAGTGGGGCATTGCATAAAGAGACCTGAAAATGTAGAAGAAGCTTAGAACTGGGTAACAGGCAGAGATTGGAAGAATTTGAAGAACTCAGAAGAAGAAAGGAAGATGAGGGAAAGTTTGAAACTTCTTAGAGACTTGTTAGGTGGTTGTAACAAAAGGCTGACACAAATATGGACAATGAAGGCTAGACTGACGAGGTCTCAGATAGAAATAACAAGATTATCAGGGACTGGAGCAAAGGTCACTCATATTACACCCCAGCAAAGAACTTGACTGCATTTTGTCCATGCCCTACAGTTTTGTGGAAGGTTGAACTTAAGAGTGATGACCTAGGATATTTGGTGGAATAAATTTCTACACAGCAAAGTGTTCTAGAACTTCTAACAGCCTACAATCAGATACAAGAGCAAAAGAATGACTTAATGTTGGAACTTATATTTCAAAGGGAAGCAGAGCATAAAAAATTGGAAAATGTGTGGCCTGGCCATGAAGTAAAGAAGGAAATAATGTTTTCAAGGAAATTCAAGAGATCTGCAAAGCAACCACTTGTTAGAGAGATTTGCATGATTAAAAGGGAGTCAAGTGCTAATAGCCAAGACAATGGGAAAAAGATGTCAATGTAGCCCCTCTCATTACAAGCCCAGAAGACAGAATGGTTTCAGTGGCCAGATCCAGGGCACTGCTGCCCTGTGCCACCTTGGAAGGCCATTCTCCACCTCCTGGATGCTCATGCTACAGCCAAGACTCAAACGGCCCCAGGTAGAGCTTGGGTTACCCCTCTGGAAGGCTCAAGTCATAAGCCTTGGTGGTTTCCAGGAAATGTTAAGCCTGCAAGTGCCGGAATACAAGAGTGAAGAAGGCTTGCCAGTTTCCACCTAGATTTCAGAGGATATATTGGAAAGCCTGGTGTCCAGGCAGAAGCCTGCCTCAGGGGCAGAGCTCCCCCAGAGAGCATCTACTAGGGCAGTGCTTAGGGGAAATGTGGGGTTGCAGCCCCACACAGAGTGCCAACTGGGGCACTGCCTAGTGGAGCAGTGGGAAGGGGGCCACTGCCCTCCAGACCCCAGAATGGTAGAGCCACCTGTAACTTGCATCCTGAGTATGGAAAAGCCACGGGCATTGGATTCCAACCCCTGAAAGCAGCCATAGAGGCTGCACCTTGCAAAACTCACAGGGCAGAGCTGCCCAAGGCCATGTCCCACTCCCTGCACCAGTGTGCCCAGGATGTGGGACATGGAGGCAAAGATGATGTTAGAGCTATAAGATTTAATGTCTGACCTGCTGGGTTTTGGACTTGTGTGGGGCCTGTTGCCCCTCTCTTTTGGCCAATTTCTCCCTTTTGAAATGGGATTATTTTACCAATGCACATACAACTGTTGTGTCTTGGAAGTAGATAACTTGTTTTTGTTTTATTTTAGAGGCTTATAGGTGGAGGAACTTACTTTGAGTCTCAAATGAGACTTTGGACTACTGAGTTAATGACGGGATGAGTTAAGACTTTGGGAGAACTTTTGGGAAGGGAAGACTTTGGCACCTTTCTCTCTCTCTTGCTCACTCTTGCCCTGTGATACTCCCGCTCCCGCTTCATCTTCTGCCGTGATTGTAACTTTCCTGAGGCCTCACCAGAAGCAGATGCTGATGCCATGCTGTTGTCCTGCAGAACTGAGAGCCATATAAACCTCTTTTCTTTATAAATTACTCAGCCTCAGGTATTCCTTCATAGCAACACAAATAGACTAACAGAATGGATAATTGTAGTAATAATATTATTAATAGACTATAATTTCCTTGAAGGTAAGGCATTTTACTCATCTCTGAGTCCTCTAATCTCTAGCTCAGATGTAGTAAATTCTATACCTTGTCTACCCAAATCCTCTTCTTCCCTTTTGTGCTCTTAGAAACCCAATCGTGTTCAGATATTAGAACATTAGCTGCTTTAGGGAGGCTGAGCATCTACCCATCCCCAAAGGAGAAAGGTGAATCTTTATTAATTTCATTACGACAACAGGGTTCATCCAAATTCCCTTGTCAATTATGGATTAAGAATGGGCATATGACACAATTTTGCCTTATGAAAATTGACGAAAAGCCTCCTACAGACTTTTTGGAAGAGTTATCTTTGTTCTTAAGGAAGAACCAAAGACAAAGACATTTCCTTCTCAGCCCACGGACATTGCAACCTATCGTGACGCCTGGAACTGTAGCTGCCATCTTGGGCTTAAAAAGAATTTATCCTATACAGCAAGGAAAACTCTGAGGATAACATAACTGAAAGACTGATTAAACATGGGTGCTTGATAACAATTTTGAGTCATTAGCTTAGCCAACCCTGAAACTCCTTCACCTTTGGATTTCTTGTAAGAAAGAAACTTGGAGCTGATTTTTCTGCTACTTGCAGTCAAAGCATCATAATTGATACAGTTGGGGTACTTGTATGATTTGCTCCCAGAATGATTTGTTATTCTTAATATTAGTCTTAATAACATATTATAATAATACACAGTAATACTTTATAACACTTACCCTACCCTGGAAAGCAATATACTAAGCATTTGTATAAATTATTTCATTTAATACCAATATGTGATTGAGATGCCTGTCATTACTCTCATCTTATACATAGGGAAACTGAGGCCTGAAAAGGTAAAATAACTTGACAAAATGTTCACAGTCAGTGACAAATCCCAGGTTTTGAAGCTGAGTCACTCTGATTGGACTCTATCATCTTTCAATGACCCTATTTTAATTGACTTCACAATTAGTTTTTCTTGCTAACATTCTGAGAAGCTCAAGATTATCATGTTCATTTCAAAAAATGAAGTACAACACAGTCCAAGAGGCTGGGCTATTTGACAAAATTCAGAGTTCTAAACAATTTAGCATTTCTTTGTTGCTACTCCCTCACTGTTAAATCAGCACACATTTGATCAGTTTGTACTTTTTCCTAGGTAAGACAGACAGCTTTACAAGGCAAACAAAATTGCCACTCCAAAGAGGCATAGAGAAGTTACTTACTCATGAATATTATTATTAATAACAGAGAATTAATAACACATTTATTTAATTAAAAAATATGACAAGGACCAAGTATAGAATGATAGGGAAGATCTGTTCACAACAGGAAAGCATCTATCTAGTAAAGAAGCATTTTTAAAAACCCACAGTCACTTAAAATCTCTGGAAATTGTCCTAAGGCTATCCAGCAAATTGAAAAACATTCATTCAAGAAAATAAAAATATTGATAAGAACCGCGAGAGTCTGAAGCATTTGAGCCAATCTCCATTCTATTACGGCACCTACCCTCACCCTAGCTCTGTGTTATAGAATCTCTATTATCCTGCGCGATGTGCAAACAAAAAGGCATAAGCTCCTTCTTTCCATAGCTCCCAATCTAGAGAGGCTACTTTGAAACTTGAAACCTGCAAACACAAGGTGAGTATTATCTCAAGCAATAGCGATATGTGCTTGTTCACCAAAGAAAGTTGAAAACTTGGCTCCTCCTAATGGACCCATTCCTGGAGACAGAATTACTTTTGATGCTTTCCCTGGAGAGCCCAGCAAGGAGCTGAATCACGAGGAGAGGATCTGGGAGCAGATCCAACCTCATCTTTACACTATTAATGAGTGTGTGGCATCATACCAAGGAGCTCCCTTTGAGATGAAAGGGAAAGGAGTGTGTCGGGCTCAAACCATAACCAACAGTGGAATCAAGTCACATAACAGCCTTCCATTACTGAAATACATTAGAGAAAGCTTTAATAATCATAAAGGGATATATTTGTCACTTGTACCTTAAAAATAAAAACAAAAGGGAATAGCATTTTCTTGCAGGTTTGAACATTCTTTTTCCTGCCTGTAGGAAGTACTGGTGAATTTTAAAGATTTTTCATGCTGGCTTTATTTGGAGTTTCATCAGTGACCACTTGAATTTTAATGCTTTTCATAGACCCCTTCAAAAGGTATTGGCACTTGGTTCAGTTGGCACTTGTCCTGGCTGAAAGATCGACTTACGCTTTCAGAAATGATTTGTGCCACATAACAGTTTTTGTAGGCACAGGATGTTAGCTTAGCCTGGCACATTCATATTTGATGACACCCTTGGGAAAGTAGTTATTCTCTTGGTCACTAGGAAGATAGCCAATGCCACTGACCATGTTACATTTCTATTTCCTGAACTACAGTAAAAAAATGTGAAAGACTTTAGCATGGGGAATACTTTTTGTCAATATAAATGTAAGACAAAGGAGACTGAGGGACACCACTGTTAACTTAAGAGGACTGAGAATACAGGACCTAAAAGGTTGGGCTAGGACAGCCAGCTAGGGAGAAGATAAGATACTGGGGGAATCTAGTCAGGCCACTAAATCAAGGCACCATGCTAGGAGCAGATATTCTGAAAGAAATGCACCTGACCTGTTATCTAAAGAAGTTTTAACATCTCAACTTTATTTAGCCACATTCTCATTAATTGATTTATAATTCAGAAAGGTTGAGTATCTCTTATTCTTTTCACCAATCACATGATATGTGTAAATATTACCCAAACAAATTAATGTGGTACAAAATGAAAACAATCAAAATATCACTCAGGAAAGGCATGATACTACAAGTAAGACAGGCATAGTATTGCTCCTAACAAGCACTTAGCTCAAAACTCTGAATCAGTTTTTGATAGTCTCAACACCTATACTCAAACATTTTCCTTGTATTCATTAGCAAACAAGCATTTATTAGGTATCTTGAAGTGTGAGCAGGAAGCTCAGTATCACTGACTCAATGATCTTGGGTTGAATTATATGGATAAAACTGTTTCTAAGGAGTTTAGAATGAAATACTGGTTTTCATTCTTGTGGCAGAGGTTTGACCACACAAAAACATATGGGAGGGAAACTAAGTAGGATCTTTCTGCCTAGCAAGAAGTGGTGGAACAGAATTCTGTTCTTCTGTTTACAAACAAGTAGAATTCTTCTGTTTACAAACAGGTGGAATTCTGAAGTGGAAAGGTTGTATATTCTGGATCTTCAGCTTCTCATCTCCTCCTGCTTATTAGGGCCTATTTAACCACCTGGGTCCTTCTGCCCTCTCTTCCTCCTCCTCTCTCAAAGCCTGTGCCTCATCAAAAACATTACATAGTTAACTGATATGTTTGAAGTTAGTGTTCCTACTCCACATTAAACCTTAAGTCTCATTATAAATAAAAGTTTCTCTCTTCCATCCCACCCCTAACCTCCCAACAATTCCAAGCTGCAACCAAGAGGTGATCTGAGTTGGCTGGAATGAAGAGACAGGGAAGGGAGGGTTACAATCCAGTATTTTCCACACTTTAAGTGTCCTGTGTGTAATTCTGCAGCTGGATGGTCAGGGATGTTATGTTCTAACAGAGCCACACTGCTACTTATAAAATTGGCTTGGGCTATACACAACTGTTTTGTTAAGACACTAAAGATGACCATTTGAAAGTCTATGTGGGAAAAGGAGGTAATTTGACCCTCCGTGTGTTAGAAAGGCATAAAACATGTGGGTGTCAGTCAAAATTTGTTTAAGATCTGGGAGGGACTCCTTTCCCTTTTGAAAATTGCATTGAGGTTTTTAAGAACCACAGACAGTCTGTGTCTCCACTGCCAGCACATTCAGGGCACACTTAGGAATGGCAGAAGGATTTTCAGGAAGATGTGTTCCCCTGAGAAGCTGCTCAGCACCTCTTCTCTCAGCACCTGCTGACTTTCTGCAAAATTGAAAGCAAGCTAATGGTTTGATGTGTTCAAACCCACACTCCTGCCACCCTGGATTTATTTATCTCCCTCATGCTGCATCCAAGTCTCCTTTTTCTATATTTTAAATTCTGATTTTCTTAGATTTACAGTAGAAGTACTCACTAAAGCCAATCCACTCTTTATTGGCATAAAATTGGCCAGTGGTGAGACGACATAACAGAACTGAAACTTGAAACTGTGGACAGACTCACTTTTCTGGAATTGAGTCTGCCTTTTCAGAGTGACAGAATGTTTCAATACTCTGTAACTGGCAGAATCTGTTTCCTTCCTGGTATTTTGTCCTTCCGTCCCTGGGGGAGAAAAGACAGTTTGAAAACGTACTGCCATAGACATTCTGGTGAAAAAGGATCAAGTGACTAAAGCAGAGAGCTGATAATCAGAGATGACTTGATGCTTACTAAGGTACAACAATTCATAGGCACTGGTTCTGGTGGTGAGAAATTGCTGCTGGGAGTGTGAGGGAGGAAAGTCAAAGCACATTTTTTGGCTATTAGGACAATGAAGACATCTTCCCTAGAAGGTGGCCGATTCTTGCCACCCACTCCTTTTCTCTCATGACCCTGTCCTGCCTCAGCAATTTAATCACACATCCAGACATTTGGCCATGGTGTGCTCACTGTCCAGTAAAGCTTAGCCTAGCTTGCCTCCTCCAGGTCACTGTGGCCTCAGCACCAACAACACACTGCAGAAGAGCTTTCCTCAACTGCTCACTGAAGTTGCATCTCCCGCCCCTGCAGTTTTCACTCTCTCCCCGTTACCCTGCTTCATCATCTTCATAGCACTCACCTCTCTATGAAATGACCTTGCTTCTTTGTTTCTGTGGGTACGTGTTGTGTCTCACTTTCCTCAGCAAAGTGTAAGATCCAGAAAAGGCAGGAGCTGCATCTTTCTGATTCACTGCTACATTCCCAGTATCTGGGAAAGTGCCTGGAACACTAGGGGCTCCAGATACTTGTGGAATGAATGAATTAATGAGTAAGAGTAGTTGTAGGTAGAAAGATGCAAACTAGACTCAGAACCAAGGATTCTGATCTCTTGGTTAGCTCTTTTATGTATCCTGTTCCCCCATGTTTGCATAAACAGAGTAGGTGAAGGCACATGCATAAAATCATACTTCTCAGATCAGGGTATGAGGTCAGAGTGACCAGGTAAAGTCATTGACTTCACTATACCTCATATACAAATATATGTCTCTGAATCTAGCTTACCTGAGTAGGTAAGCTCATAGACCCACTGCTGAGTCCATGGGTTACCTATGCAACTGGCTTAGTGGTGTGGCCTTGGGCAAATTAGTCTTTCTGTACTTCAGTTTAAATCTACCCTGTGCTACCACTATCATGGCAGTGACTATATGACACTAACTCCTTAACTAGGTCAAAAGCTTCTCAATGGCAGAAGCTATGTCTTATTAGATTGAGTATCACCAGCAACTATTGGGTGCTCAATAAATGTCTGTGGAATAAATGAACGGATAAGCCCTAAATTTACTTTATGACACAAACTCCCATCCACTCCATCACTCAGTCCTCAAACTGGTAATCAGCTCACGTCACTCACTTCCTCACAAGTCTCTCTGTGCTGTGATTAGAATAAAAGATAAACTCCTTATTCAAGAGCCCAAGACTTCATAATCTAATCCCAAACTGCCCTTACAGAGTTATTTCTTACCATATACGCCATGGGTCTTGCACTCTCGGCCTGCCCTTCTCTGAATCCTTACACTTTGATACTTTTAGACCTTGGCCTATTGAAGGAGAACTCATGAATCAGTCTTATTGGGGAAACTTCATTCTCTCTGGAAGAATTAATTTCTCCTTCTGATTTATTCCAAATTCAAAGCACCTCCGTTTTATGTTAATTATATTTTTCTGGTTTCTTATTTAATTTCTCCCTCCTCCATTGAATTGTAAGGTCCTTAAGGACAGAGAGTTTGTCTCATTACTCTCTGCTCACTCTTTTCTATTCCCAATCACAAGGTAGTGACTTTCATACAGTAGATAATCAATAATTATTTTTTAATTAAATATACTCAACTGATGATTTTTACCTTATTTCATATATAAGTTTAAAATCTGAAGCCCCTAAAGCAAAAATGTGCACAAATTCCAAGTTATATTCTACTCAAGATTTATTCTAAGCACTGCAATTTCAAAAAATAGGAAAAAAAGGAAAATATTTGGAAACTATATGCCTGATAAAGGGTTCAGAGACAAAATATTAAAGTACTTCTACCACTCAGTAGCAACAAACAAACAAAAACACACTTCCACTTAAAAAGCAGGAAAGGATACAATAAAAACCAACGGAACCATGATTTTATTTTTTACAAGAATGAACAGATGGCTAGATGTTGGCTGGTTTAAAGAAAAACAAGAGAAGATCCAAATAAGTACAATCAGAAATGACAAAGATGACATTACAATTAATACCACAGAATACGAAAGATCCTCAGAGACTGCTATGAACAACTCTATGCACACAGATTAGAAAATCTAGAGGAAATGAATAAATTCCTGGAAACATATAATCTCCCAGAATTGAATCAGAAAGAGGTTGCAATACTGAATAGACTAATATTTAGTTTTGAAATTGAATCAGTAATAAAATACATAGCAGTTCCCTCACCAAAAAGCCCTGCATCAGATGGATTTACAACAAATTCTACCATATATGTACAAAGAATCAGTACCAATCTAGCTGAAACTAGTCCAAAAAGTTAAAAAGACGAGGCTCCTCCCCAACTCAGTCTATGAAACTGGCATCAGCTTAATACCAAAATCTTGCAGAAACACAATGAAAAAAGAAAAGTTCAAGCCAATTTCCCTGATAAACGTAGAGACAAAATCTTCAACAATATACCAACGAATTCTATCCAGCAGCACATCAAAAAGTTAATTCATTACAGTCAAGTAGGCTTTATTCCTGGGAAGCAAGGTTGTTTCAAAATATGCAAATTGATAAATGTGATTCACCACATAAACAAAATTAGAAACAAAAACTATATGATCATCTCAATGATAAAGGAAAAACTTTTAGTAAAAATTCAACATCCATTCATGATAAAAACCCTCAACAGACTAGGCATAGAAGGAACATACCTCAAAATAATAAGAACCATCTATGACAAACCCACAGCCAACATCATATTAAATGGGCAAAAGCTGGAACTATTATCTTTGAGAACTGCAACAAGCCAAGATGACCACTCTCCCCACTCTTATTCAACATAGTACTGGAAGTCCTAGCCAGAGTAATCAGACAAGAAAAAGAAAGAAAAGCCATCCAAACAGGAAAAGAAGAAGCCAAACTACCTCTTTTCATTGACAATATACTACTATTCCTAGAAAACCCTTAATAACTCTGCCAGAAGAGCCCTAGAACTGATAAGTAACTTTAATAAAGTTCCAGGATACAAATTCAATATACAAAAATTGATAGTAGGAATGCTACTAAAGTATTCCTACACACCAATAAAGTCTGGGCTGAATGTTAAATCAAGAACACAATCTCACTTACAATATCTACAAAGAAAATGAAATACCTAGGAATACAGTTCACCAAGGAGGTGAAAGATCTCTACAAGGAGAACCACAAAAGTCTGAGGAAAGAATAAGAGATAACACAAAAAAATGGAAAAAACACTTCATTCTTATAGATTAGAAGAATCAATACAGTTAAAATGGTCATACTACCCAAAGTAACTTACAAATTCAATGCTATTCCTATAAAACAACCAGTGTCAGCTAGCCACATGTAGAAAGCTGAAACTGGATTCCTTCCTTACACCTTATACAAAAATTAATTCAAGATGGATTAACGACTTAAATGTTAGACCTAAAACCATAAAAACCCTAGAAGAAAACCTAGGTAATACCATTCAGGACATAGGCATGGGCAAGGACTTCATGACTAAAACACCAAAAGCAATGGCAACAAAAGCCAAAATTGACAAATGGGATCTAATTAAACTAAAGAGCTTCTGCACAGCAAAATAAACTATCATCAGAGTGAACAGGCAGCCTACAGAATGGGAAAAAATTGTTGCAATCTACTCATCTGACAAAGGGCTAATATCTAGAATCTACAAAGAACTCAAATTTGCAAGAAGAAAACAAACAATTCCATCAAAAAGTGGGCGAAGGATATGAGGAGACACTTCTCAAAAGAAGACATTTATGCAGCCAACAGACACATGAAAAAATGTTCATCATCACTGGCCATCAGAGAAATACAAATCAAAACCACAATGAGATACTATCTCACACCAGTTAGAATGGCAATCATTAAAAAGTCAGGAAACAACAGGTGCTGGAGAGAATGTGGAGAAATAGGAACACTTTTACACTGTTGGTGGGAGTGTAAAGTAGTTCAACCATTGTGGAAGTCAGTGTGGCAATTCCTCAAAGATCTAGAATTCAAAATACCATTTGACCCAGCCATCCCATTACTGGGTATATACCCAAAGGATTATAAATCATACTGCTATAAAGACACAGGCACACATACGTTTATTGTGGCACTATTCACAATAGCAAAGACTTGGAACCAATCCAAATGTCCATCAATGATAGACTGTTAAGAAAATGTGGCACATATACACCATGGAATACTATGCAGCCATAAAAAAGGATTAGTTCATGTCCTTTGCAGGGACATGGATGAAGCTGTAAATCCTCATTCTCAGCAAACTATCGCAAAACACCGCATGTTCTCACTCATAGGTAGGAATTGAACAATGAGATCACTTGGACACAGGAAGGGGAGCATCACACACCGGGGCCTGTTGTGGGGTGGGGATAGTGGGGAGGGATAGCAACAGGAGATATACCTAATGTAAATGATGAGTTAATGGGTGCAGCACACCAACATGGCACACGTATACATATGTAACAAACCTGCACATTGCGCACGTGTACCCTAAAACTTAAAATATAATTAAAAAGTAAAAAATTAAATATTTTTTTAAAAAACAACCAGTGTCATTTTGCACAGAAATAGAAAAAAACTCTCCTAAAATTCATACGGAACCAAAAAGTAACCCAAATACTCAAAACAATATTACACAAAAGAACAAAGCCAGAGACATCACACTACTTGACTTTAAATTATACTATAAGGCTACAGTAACCAAAACAGCATGGTGCTGGTACAAAAACAGACACATAAACCAATGGAACAGAAAATAAAACTCAGAAATAAAGCTGCTTACCTATAACCATCTGATCTTTGACATGGCTCACAAAAACAAGCAATAGGGAAAGGATGCCTTATTCAATAAGTGGTACTACAATAACTGGCTACCCATATGCAGAAAAATAAAACTGGACCCACACTTTTCACCACATGCAAAAATTAACTCAAGATGGATTAAAGATTTAAATGTAAGACATCAAACTATAAAAATCCTAGAAGAAAACCTAGGAAATACCCCTTCTCAACATCGGCCTTGGCAAAGAATTTTTGGCTAAGCCCCCTAAAGCAATTACAATAAAACCAAAAATTGACAAGTGAGAACAAATGAAAGAGCTTGTGCATAGCAAAATAAACTATCAATAGAGTAAACAGACAACCTATAGAGTTGGAGAAAATATTTGCAAACTATGCATTCGACACATTTCTAATATTTAGAATCTACAAGGAACTTAACAACTGAAAAGCAAATAACCTCATTTAAAAATTGGCAAAGGACATGAACAGATACTTCTCAGAAAAAAACAAAATGCAAGCAGCCAAAAGGACATATGACAAAAATGTTCATCATCACTAATCCTCAGAGAAATGCAAATCAAAACCACAATGAGCTGCCATTTCACACCAATCAGAATGGCTATTACTAAAAAGTCAAGAAATAACAGATGCTGGCAAGGCTGCTGAGAAAAAGGAACACTTATGCACTGTTGGTGGAAATATAAATTAGTTCAGCCACTATGGAAAGCAGTTTGGCGATTTCTCAAATAACTTAAAAGGAAACTACCATTAAAGCCAGCAATCCCATTACTGGGTGTATAACCAAAAGAAAATAAAACATTCTAACAAAAAGATCCATGCATTTTCATGTTCATTGCCATGCTATTCACAATACTGAAGACATGGAACCAACCTAGGTGCCCATCAATGGTAGATTAAATAAAGAATTTGTGGTACATATATGCTATAGAACGTTATGCAGCCATAAAAAGAATGAAATAATGTCCTTTGGAGCAACATGGATGCAACTAGAGACCACAATCCTAAGCAAATTAATGCAGGAACAGAAAATCAAATACTGCCATGTCTTCACTTACAAGAAACATTGAGCATCCATGGACATAAACATGGGAAGAATAGGCACTGTGGACTACTAGAGGGAGGAAGAAGGGAGGTGGGTATGGGTTGAAAGACTATCTATTGGGTACTATGCTCATTCCCTGGGTGATGGAATCAAAACCCCAAACCTCAGCATCACACAATGTACCCATGTAACAAATCTGCACAAGCACTCCCTTTATCTAAAATAAAAGTTGATTTTTTTAAAAAGTGGAAAAAAGGAACAGAATAGATTTTTTTCCCAAAGAAAAGTAACAGCCAAAAGATATATGAGAAGGTGTTCAATAGCATGAATTATCAAGAAAATGCAAATCAAAACCACAATGAGGTATCACTTCACAACTGTTGGAATGGATTTTTAAAAAAGAAAGATAAATGTTGGTGAAGATGTAGAAAAAGGCAACCCTTATACATTGCTCATGGAAATATAAATGGGTGTAGCCACTATGGAAGACAGTATGAAGGTGCCTCCAAAAATTAAAAATGGAACTATCATATCACCCAGCAATCCCACTTCTGGGTATGTGTTCAAAAGAATTAAAATCAGGACCTTGAAGAGGTAGTTGCACTCCCACATTGATTGCAGCTTTATTCACAATAGCCAAAATGTGGGAGAAACCTAAATGTTCATTGAGGAGTGGAAAATATCATGTATGCATACAATGAAATATTACTTAGCTTTATATAAAAGGAAATCCTTTTATTTGCAACTGCATGGATGAACCTGGAGGACATTGTACTAAGTGAAACAGGCAAGATAAAGTGTAATTGCCAGGAGCTGGGAGGAGGGAGACACAAGGAGATGTTTGTCAAAGGGTACAAAGTTTCAGTTTGCAAGATCAGTAAGCCATAGAAACTTACTGACTTGCCTATAGTTAACAATGCTGTATGACATATTTTAAAAATTGCTAAGAGGGTAGATCTTATGTTAAATGTTTTTATCACAAAATAATAAATAAGCAGGATAGAAGGAAACTTTTGGAGATGATGGATATGTTTATATCACGAATTGAGGTGATAGTTTAATCATGCATGTGTATCTCAAAACTCACCAAATTCAAATATGTACAACTTTTTGTATATCAATCATACTTCAATAAAGTGGTTTTTTAAAAAAAATCATAGAAAATGCAAATGTCATTACTTAATCACAAAATTATTTAAATATCTTAATAACATTATTGCCAAACAAAAACCAAGTACAATTTAATATATGAGAATAATAATAATATTATTCCTATTATTGTTCTCTTAAGAAAGCCATGATTTCTTTGAAGGCAGCACCTATTCCAGCAGAATAAATGTGCATTTCCTTTATTGATTTTAGATGACAGGAGATATAAGTCACACCACAAGGACTATTTTAAGATATGTCTATCGAAGCTTCAAGACATCGTCAATGATGCCAAGATAAACAGTGATACAGGAAAAGTCAAATCTCCTTTCAATGCATTCACAGCCAGAGAAATAATATAGTATTTAAAAGGAAAAATGCAACTGACATCTCTGGTCCTCTTAAAACAGCCTTAAGTTTGCACCCTTAAACATTCATTTATTTCCTCTCACCCTGTCTTCAACTTCTACCATTCCTTTCAGATGCCCAGGGAAATTCCAGTGCTCTCCTGTCTTTGACCAAAGATGAGTGCATCAACTGTGGTAGAATTTGCTGGTTCCCTAATGAATGTGTCAGTAACTCATGTGTCTCTCCAAATATTGCTCAGCATGTAATATTAATACAAGGGCTTTCACCTCATTTATACCTCAGACAATAACAATGCAAATGAGTGTGGATGAACACAGAGGTTGGGGATTGGGATGAAGTCAGAGTGGTAAAGGAGGTAGAGAGAAACGGTGACATGAAGGGAAGTTCCCTTCCTGCCTCTGGGCTCAGCACTTTTTTTTCTCTCTCTCTGAAGTATCAGTTTGCATCAAGCCTGGCTTAGTGAGCACTGTTTGTGAACTTAACCTTCTGTAGATCCTGTAGGGGATTACAAAGAAAATTTTACAAATTTATGAAGCAATCTATTATTATACATGCAAAACAATTAGAAAATAACATAGGGCATTTCGTTACAAAGGTCATTTATAATCAAATGATTCAGAATTTTTGCTTTGGAGAGTCATGGTGAAGAGAGGCAGAGGCCAGAGTTTATAAAGATGGTTTTTCTGAAGACCCTGGAGTCTAAACTTACTTTGGAAAGGAAATAATTTTGACAGACAGAGTACAGGCATCAACATATTAGAAGGAGTTTGGAGAAATAAATCTGAACTTTTCCTTTTTACAAAAGGAAACATAGTCTCTTAAGAAGGTCATTTTCAAAGGTCATTTCATTTTAGGCTTACTCAATTCTACTTTCCTTCCCAGTTATTTAAAAACCTTAATGATAAATTTACTTTGACTTTATGCTCAGTTGCCTCTCTATGTGGAGTCCAGGTTACTTCTCTTGCAGTGAAATCTTGAAATAAGAAAGAGTAAAAATTAAACCTCAAAAATAAAATGATCCTCTTCCCCTTTTCCTTCCCTCCATAAGAAATGTAGTCCGAAAGCCAATGAGTAGGCTGAATAAGATAGGCACCTAAATGTGGTGGTTAAAGGAGAATATCTTGATGCAAGAAGTTGGAGTTAATGAGTGGGGAGTCTGGTATCCACACAGGAGCCATAGCCAAAGAAAGGTGAGGAGGGTGTCCATGAAGAAGTCCAGCCTGGTATGGGTGCTTGGGCATGAATAGTGTTGGCAAGACCTTTACAACAATGGTGGCCCAAAGTGGCCCAGCAGAGAAGGGTGCCATCAAGAGTGTGTAATCTGGACATCCTTAGAGAGAGCTGGAAGGAAGGTCATGATGTGTGAGAGCCCAAGAAAGATGCAGAGCACATCAACATCGAGGGTAGTGTAGTATGGGATGTGGGAGTCCAGGTGATAGACGAAGAAGGGGTCTGCATGGGAGGGCAGCCTGGTGTGGGTATCAGAGTCTAAATAGGTTGATGAGGGCATCCACATAGGTGCACGGGGTGTCTGCTTCCAAGTGGAATGAAGGAGGGAACCCAGGTGTTGAATGTTGTAACCTGAACAAGGAAGTATTGGAGTCTATGAGGCCACAGAGGATTCCAGCTTGAGGCTGCAATTAAACACAGGATATCTGAGCTCAGGTGGTGGTAGTCAGGAATCTGTTTAGGGATTTAGGTGGTGGAAACAGGAGTTTAGTTATAAACAGAGAAGTTGATAAAATGGAAAAACATTCAGGATAATAGAAGTCTGAACCATATGATGTTGAACTGCAACTGGAGGTATTGGCATGAAAATATAGATTTTAATATATATATGTAGATAAAGAAATAAAGATGATGAAAGTGTGTATGTGTACACATACAAATATATATATACATAGATTTATCTGTGTCTGTATCTACATTTCCTATTAGTTCTGTCCACTGAGAGGGTCTGGGAGCAGGGACACCTCAAGAACAATGTAGCTTCTTCCAGAATATGATTTCTAAATATCATTCTCAGGCCAGGCTTGGTGGCTCACTCTTATAATACCAGCACTTTTGGAGGCTGAGGTCGGCGGATTGCTTGATCCCATGAGTTTGAGAGCAGCCTGGGCAACATGGCAAAACCCTGTCTCTATGAAAAAATAAAAATAAAAATTAGCCAGGCATGGTGGTGCACATTTGTAGTCCCAGCTACTTATGAGGCTGAGGTGGGAGGATTGCTTGAGCCCAGGAGGCAGAGGTTGCAGTGAGCCAAGATTGCATTACTACTCTGCAGCCTGGGCAACAGAGTGACACCTGTCTCAAAAGGAAGGGAGGGGAGGGGAGGGGAGGGAAGGGGAGGACAGTGGGGAAGGGAAGGAGGGAAGAAGGGAGGGAGGAAAAGAAAGAAAGAGAAAGAAAGATCATTATCTACTGAACGGGACCAGGATTCTTGGAGCAATGGCTGATTCCATAGTGGGAGTAGAAAAAGTACAAAAGAAGTTTCAAATATCTTGCTATGCCAGAAAGAAAGTGCTCAAAGAGTAATAGAATTGCATCAAAAGGACACAGAAGCCAGATTGAAGGGCTCTCATTGGCCAAATTATTGACAATTTGAACACCTAAAATAAATATTGGTAGTAATGCATTTAATCTATGGAATAAAATAGAAATCTACGAGCTTTTGTTGATATGAAGAAATAAAGAAAGTTTCATGAAGAATAGAATATTTACATAGCCTGAAAAGATTGTCCTACAAAATACCAAAATACATATGAATTACAAAAGGAAAAAGAGTAACTTTATCCTGGCAAGCCTGGATAATATCACCTTAATCACAGGACCAAATTAACATAATCAGTAATATGACAAGTCAAAATTGTATGTCATCTGATAGGAAGAAATAAGAACACAACATCACTGCAGTGCTATATTTGCCAAAGAATAACCTGAATCTCATCATGATTCAACAGATTCCTGAATCTAATCTAATCAAACATCATACAAAATCAAATTGAAAGACACTCTACAAAATAACAAACTTGCAATCATCAGAAGTGTCTCATGAACATTTAGAAGAGAAGACTAAAGATGAAGGCAATCTAAAGAGACACAACTAAATGCAACATATAATCCTGAACTGGATCCTTCTCCTCTAAAAGACATCAGTGGGACAATTGCTGAAACTTCAGTGAGGGTTAGAATGGAATGATAGAAATATCCAGTGTTGGGCTGGGCATGGTGGCTCACACCTGTAATTCTAGCACTTTGGGAGTCTGAGGCAGGTGAATCACCTGAAGTCAGGAGTTCAAGACCAGTCTGGCCAACATGGTGAAACTATGTCTCAACTAAAAACACAAAAGTTAGCCAGGTGTGGTGGCAGGTGCCTATAATCACAGCTACTCGGGAGGCTGAGGCAGGAGAATCGCTTGAACTCAGGGGTCAGAGGTTTGTGAGCCAAGATCGTACCACTTCACTCCAGCCTGGGCGACAGAGTGAAACTCCATCTCAAAAAAAAAAAAAAAAAGCCATATACACACACACACACACACACACACACACATATATACACACACACACACACATATATATACACACACACACACATATAAATCCCAGTGTTAATTTCTTGATTTTGATGGTCATTTTGTGGCTATATAGGAGAATTTCCTTATTTGTTATGAATACATACTAAAGTTTTCAGATGTAACGGGGCATTCTGTCAACAACTTTCCTGTAAGTTCGAGATAGTTTGACAAAGGTCTTAAGTGGAGTTGACAAAGGTCTTAAGTGACAAAGATCTTAAGTTGACAAAGGTCTTAAGTCATTCCTTGGTGACTCAGTAGGGAAGGACATAGGGCTTTTGTGAAGAATGAAGTGTAGACCTTTGTCCTCACTCTTTATTCTCCCAGCATACTCTACAGCACCCAGAGGCTGAGAGAATGATGTGTCTATGTGATTTCATAGCAGAGATGTCCTGGTGTGTGTGCAGGACAGTACTTTCTAGTTCTGAGTCATCAGGTAAAGTGAACTTCCTCTGATCTTTTCAATGTAAATGATTTTTTAAAAGCCCTTCCATTCCCATGCAGGTTACTCTCTAGTTGTAAGATGGGAGCAGGAGTTGGGGAATAACCCTGGGTTTGGAAAGTTAAGACCTGGTTTGACCTTGGTCTCTCTGAGAATCCTTACCTCTCTGGTTGCCATGAACACCAGCTGAGATATGTGTGAAAACTCTTTGATGTGTGTTATGCAAATGCTAGTATCATAATGGCTACTTCCCATCATCAGGGCTCACAGGAGGCAAAATTAAGGCATAGATGAAGTTGTTTTCAGTTTTCTTTCTCTGTTGTCCTTTTCACCACTGCAGCAACTATTACTTTGGTGTTCTGATGGTAACTTTGTATTCCCCTCATTGCTTCTACATTTATTATTTGAAAATAATTTGTAAGGAAGATTTGTTCATTTTTCCTCATTTATTTACTTATTCAGTCATATATATCAGGATCTAAAAATTCAGAATATATAAACTCAGTGTACATATAGTATATATTCTTGACTCATAGGTATTTATTAATTTATACTCTTTATCTAAGAACAATTTTAGATTTACAGGAAAGTTGCAGAGCTCCCATATATCTCTCACTTAGTTTCGGTTTCCTCCACGCCATCATCTAACATTACAATAGTGCCTTTGCCAAAACTAAGAAACTGACGTTGGTACATCACTATTCACTAAATTCCAGATTCTATGTGGATTTCCTCAGTTTCTCTATCCATGTATTTTGTTGTTACAGCATGCCCTACTGCATTTTTTTTTATACCTCCTCAGTCTCCTCTGGTCTGAGATAGCATGTTTTTCTTTCATCACCTTGAGGAAAGATATCTCATTCATAATACAATTAGATTCATTTGATATAGGCTGCATTCCATCCTGGGATCCCAACAATATCTTGGGTGATTTTTTATTTGCACACAGTGAAGTTTATTCTCTATAATGTATACATCTACAGGTTTTAGCAAAAGCATAGTGATGTATTCACCACCATGGTACCATACGGATCAGTTTTGTCACTCCAAAAATTCCCTTGTGCAGCCCATTTGCAGTCAACTCTTCCCACTTCCTCATATCCCTGGTATCAAATGATCTGGTTTTTTGTGTGTCAATAATTTTGTCTTTTCAAGAAAGTCACACATAGCATCATACAGATAACCTTTGGGATCTGGCTTCTTTCACTCAGAAAAATGCATTTAAAATTTGTTTGTGTTATTTCACGAATCTATAGTTTATTTTTATTATTGAATAACTTTCCATTCTATGGATATACCAGTTTGTTTATCCATTCACCTGATCAAGGGCATCTTGGTTATTTCCAATTTGGGGTGATTATGAATAAAGCATAAAATATAAACTTTTACATATAGGATTTGGTGAATATATTTTTTCAATTCTCTTAAGCAAATAACTAAGATTGGGATTCCTAGATCAAATGGCACGTGTGTGTTTAACTTTAAAAGAAATTGCCCAGTTTTACCAAAGGACTATATCATTTTTGCATTCCCATCAGTCAGTGAATGAGAGTTCCTGTTATTCTCCATCTTTGTCAGCCTTTGGTATTGTCAGGTTTTTTTAAGACATTTTAATAGTTATTTGGTAATATATCATTATGGTTTTAATTTGCAATTCTCTACTAACTAATGATATCCTGCATTTTTATGTTCATTTGCCATCCACATATTTTCTTTGGTGAAGTATATTCAGATCCTTTGACCATTTTAAAAAGTAGGATATTTGTTCCCTTTTGTTGAATTTTAAAAGTTGTTTTGTATATTCTATAAATAAATTATTTATCAGATATTTAATTGGGAAATATTTTCTCCAAGTCTATGGGTTGTCTTTTCATTTGCTTACCAGTATTTTTCACAAGGCAAAGCTTTTAATTTAAATAAAGTTTAATTTGCTCTTTCTTTTATTCATTATGCTTTTGGTTTCATATACAAAAGTTACTGCCAAATCCAAATTCATGTGGATTTTCTCTTATATATTTCCCTTGAGAATTTTATAGTTTTTAACTCCTCCATTCAGATCTATGATCCATTTAGAGTTAATTATTGTGTATGGTATAAGGTAAAAGTCAAAGCTCACTTACTGCATAAGGATATCCAATGGTTCTGAGACTACTTGTTTAAAAAGTGTATTATTTTCTTATTAAGTTGCCTTGGCATCTTTTGCTGAAAATCAATTGATTATATATAAAAGTGGGTATATTTCTGATTTATCTTGTTTATTCTATTATCTAGAGGTCTCTCCTTAGATCAATACTCTACTGTCTCTATTACTGTAGCTTTATGGTTATAGCTTTATAGCTATAGCATTTTTAAAATCAGGTAATATGAATCTTCCAACTTTGTTCTTCTTTTTAAAAATTGTTGGCTATTCTCAATCTTTTGCATTTATATGTAAATTGTAGAATTGGCTTGTCAATCTCTACAAAGTTTGCTCAGATTTTGATTGAAATAACACCAAATCAACATATCAATTTTTGTATAATTGATATCTTTTAAATATTGAATCTTCTGATCCATAAACATAGTATATCTGCTTATGTAGGTCTCTTTAATTTCTCTGAGAATAAGGTGTTTGTTGAAGATGCAATAGTACTATGTGACAATTAAGGTCTACATAGAAAGGTACAGTACTTAGAGCTATCTAAAGCAGTGCAGTACGCTGACAAATACTTTCATATATTTAAAAATCCACTCAGGTAAGTGCAATTTAGTAATTAACATCATGATGACTCAAAGTCATTAAGAGAGTATTAAATGCTATCCAGTGTATTGTTTTTGGTTTTTTATGTAACTTTTGAGCACAGTGTACTGTGTCATATACTTTATTTACAAATTTTGGAATTTCACAAAACATTCCTATGAGATAAAAATTGTTACTATCTCCATTTAACACACGGTAAACTGAGGACCAGGGCATTTCGAGTTGTTCATTTAGTCGTCATTGGCCCACTAGCAAATGGTGCCTCAAAGCTAACATGTTCAAATGACTCTCCCCTCTCCTCACCAGGACCTCTATATTTGCCCCCATATCACTCCAGCCATGAGTAGGAGAGTACATGGAGAAGCCTCTCCTTCTCCTCCTCATCACCCAGCAGCTTGTAAATCCTGTATCCAGGGTTGCACAGGGATTTGAGGAAGTGGGAAGAGTTGACTGCAAATGGGCTGCACAAGGGAATTTTTGGAGTGACAAAACTGATCCATATGGTATCATGGTGGTGAATACATCACTATGCTTTTGCTAAAACCTGTAGATGTATACATTACAGAGAATAAACTTCACTGTGTGCAAATAAAAAATCACCCAAGATATTGTTGGGATCCCAGGATGGAATGCAGCCTATATCAAATGAATCTGTCCAAATTTCAAATATCACCATCAAAAATAACTACCATATCTTTATTATTATACTCCCTGGCTATACCACGGTTTTAAATTTCTTTAATTGACAAAAAATGTATATACTTATTGTGTACAACACGATGTTTTAAAATATATATACATTGTGGAATCTAGTATATTGTTTAATAAGGCAAAACAACATATACTTTTAAAGAAATCTTTTCATTAATATTTAGAAAAATAAAAGAAACATACTATGGAACTTAAAAGAGAAATTTTCAGTTAAATGGAAAATTCACTAAAAGAAATAGTTCATTTCCAATGATGATGAAAGACTGAAGCACCTCTACAAAAGACATTCTTTTTAGTTTTAAAAGTAAAATAAGCATGCCAGATTTATCATTCTACCTGGGGAACTCCCTGAGACAGATAGTAGGAGTTTTTCTTTCATTATACTCAGGGCTTTTCAAGATGTTTTTTGATCTTGTTTGTGATTTCAGAAAGTGGCTCACAATGTGTCAGGGCCTCTAAGAACTCCCCACAAGAAATGCAACCTGTTTTCTCTCACTCAAAAAAAAAAAAAAAAAAAAAAGGGAAACCCTGGTTTTCTTGTAGATGTACTTTGGTTTCACAGAGAAGAGATGAAAGTTGTCAGCTTTATTTTTCTTTTCTTCATAACACTAGGTAAATCTCCTTTGACTTTGTAGCTTTGGTACTTGGAGACTGAATCAACATAGACAAAAGAACAGTCAAGGAACTTTGCTCACTTTGGGCAATCATTTTATGCATCACACTTTTCTATGATTCTATGCAAAATGCCCCAAAGTTAGAATATTAGAGTCTAGTTATACATTTGAGCTATTCTACTCAGTCAAGGCTGAACCAATTACACAAGGCCTCAAAAGTTCATTCATATTATGTGCTATAGACTCAGCCTTAGCAGATTATATGGTAAGAAACAGTGAAAACTGTTTTTTGATTAAACATTTCTATTATTGTAAAAATTATTTAATTCTGTTCTGGAAGGCTGTGTTGGTACATACTATTATCACTGAGAAGGTTAAATGTGGGAGAAAGAAATAAAATAAAAACTATGCCTATGGAGGATATAAACTACCATTTAGCTTTCATACATCTTCCATTATTATTATTATAAAACATTCTCTGGAATCCTGAAAGACACTGATTTTTTTAACCAATATTCTACTCCCTAGTAGTAGAAAAATAATATTTCACTATAAGACTTCTGTTTCTCCTTTTTTTTTTTGCCCTGATGATTTTGACCTATGCATATTTCTCATTTCATTTTGCTCAGAAAAAAATATGAAAAATGTAACTGAACATTTCATGTTCACATCAACAAAATGTCACATTTTTCAAAGTAAATTACAACTCAATTCAATCTTTATATCATTCATATGTGGTATTTAATATTGTATGAGAGCACTCTTGGTCCTATTTGGCCTTTTAAAGACTTTTCAATTGGCCCGTATTACTTATCATGGAAACCATATAAACAGGGCACATGTACCACACACATTGCAACTCAGCCATCCACACTTACCTCACACTCTAAAATCCCCTGAGATAGATGGAGTTCTTTGCCTCATTTGAATTCTCTTCCATGTTCTGAGACTCACCACTCATCTCTGCTCTTACACTGTTGATATTATTTTAGACCTTTTATCCTTTTAGATACAATATCAAAATCTGCCAGTTAGAATGGTGCATCATAACTTTGGATAAGATGCTCTTACTTACATCACTCCACCCAGCTCCATCTGGGTTTCTTGGACGTAGATCCTCACTAAGATTTGCCTAACTGGAATAGAAGCTGAATGTCAGTACTAGGCAGGTTAAGATTAAAAGTAATTTAGAAAGAAGACAAGGAGGGCAGTTATGGTACTGCTGCAATAACTATGTGAGAGATAAATGAAAAGAAGGAATATATCAAAGTGAGTATAGACAGTAGAATAAGCAGGATTTTGAGGGGCTTAGGAAAAAAGGAATGACATCTGTGTTCCTTGCTGGCATTATTTAAGTTGACCCATTCACTGAGACAGAGGAAACAGAGCAAGCAGATTTGTGGGGAGAAGACACTGAGACCAGGTGTGGATCTGTGGGGACTGCAATGTCCGTCAGACATTTTGATGAGGATATCCATTGGCAGCAAGACATCTAGGTCTGGAATTCAGGAGAATCTATACTGGAGTGAAATTTGGAAGCAGTGAAAGAGATGGGAAGGAATAATATCACCCAGAGAGAGTATGCAGAGTGAGGGGGTACTGAAAGATGAAGTCTTATGGAACAACAACAAAAAACAAATAAGTAAAAAGTATGAAACCCAGTGAAAGAGATCAAGTCAGAGTGGCCAGAGAGATAGAAGCAAAATCCAGAAAGGGTCCCACAGCTCTCCTCTTGACAATTAGATTTAGCATTTTGAAGAATTTTGGTGACCTTAGAGAAAGCAGTTTCAGTGAAGAGATAGGAAAACTAAATTATGTTTATTGAAAAATAATGGGCCGGGCGCGGTGGCTCAAGCCTGTAATCCCAGCACTTTGGGAGGCCGAGACGGGTGGATCACGAGGTCAGGAGATCGAGACCATCCTGGCTAACACAGTGAAACCCCGTCTCTACTAAAAAATACAAAAAACTAGCCGGGCGAGGTGGCGGGTGCCTGTAGTCCCAGCTACTCAGGAGGCTGAGGCAGGAGAATGGCGTAAACCCGGGAGGCGGAGCTTGCAGTGGGCTGAGATCCGGCCACTGCACTCCAGCCTGGGCGATAGAGCGAGACTCCGTCTCAAAAAAAAAAAAAAGAAAAAAAAAAAAAAGAAAAATAATGGAACCAAGGAAGTGTTTGTAGAAAACACAGATAACTTTCTTGAAGAAGCTTGATCATTAGTAAGAGGAATGAGATGATGCTATAGGTTTGGGAACTTTGGTGGTTGTTTTTTGTTTTGTTTTTTGTTTTGTTTCGTTTGTTTTGTTTTGTTTTGCCGGGGGGGGGTGTTGTTGTTGTTGTAAATAAGAAAAGCTTAAATATGTTTCTAAACTTCAGGGGAGGCCAGGCGTGGTGGCTCACACCTGTAATCCCAGCACTTTGGGAGCCCGAGGCAGGAGGATCAGGAGTTTGACTCCAGGCTGGCCAACATGTTGAAATTCCATCTCTACTAAAAATACAAAAATGATCTGGGCATGGTGGCAGGAGCCTGTATTCCCAACTACTCAGGAGGCTGAGGCAAGAGAATCGCTTGAACCTGGGAGGCAGAGGTTGCAGTGAGCCGGGATCGTGCCAGTGCACTTCAACCTGAGCGACAGAGCAAGACTCCATCCAAAACAAACAAACAAACAAATAAACAAACAAAAACTTAGTGGTAAGGAATGAAAAGAAAGAATTGCTGAACCAAGGCCCCGCAGGAGGCAGGAGAAGATGGTATATAGATGAAAACATTATATGCCATGAGATGGAATTGAGAGTCGAAGATGACTGCAGGTAAAAATAAGTTTGTAGATGTGGAGGTGAGAAACTGAAGAAATTGATATGTAATTACTCCATTGCTACCTTTGATGTAGAAGACATGATCAGCTGTGAAGAGTGAGAGTAAGAGTTTTAAATGTGGTAAAGGATTGGCATAGTCACTGAGGAAATTGCAGGCAGAGCCCAGGTGAGGATGGAGACCATTAGGTGTGTCAACCTATTACCCTTGTTGTTTTCTCCAAGAAGACAAAATGTTAGAAAAAGTGGATGCCATGGAAAGAAGTTAAGATTTTATCACGTAGGACTCACCCAAGTTGAAATTTAATGAAAAAGGCATAGGAAAAGAATGGGAATTAAGTGATTTGAAAGTAAAAAACTGAAGTAATATACCACAAGATCTAGTCCAGAAAGCAAAGGGAGTGAGGCTAGGAGAGGATAATGGAGTAGTCAAAAAAGGAGGAGTTGAAATATCTGACGTCTTTTTGGATGAAAGAATAAATAACATTGAAGTAAAGAATCGGGAGGATAGTCTGGGTGTTAACTGAGATAGTCAGGGTGTTAATCAGGGCCGGGGTTATATATTTTAAGATTTCATAGATTTAATAACTTCAAATGAAGATAAAGTTTAGTGTGTGACCTTGGGTGTCATTTGCTAAAGCCTATTGTGGATTAAGATTGTTGAGTAGGTATGTCCAGGAACTCTGAGGCTAGGGAATAGAGTGCATCATCCCCTAAACACTGGAGTCACCCAAGATAATTATGACTTGGGAGTTGTGATAAAACTTTTGAATGTGGGTAAATGATGGCAAAAATGGTAGATGGCACAGCCCAGGAGAGGTAAAGGATGGTGTAACAAAATGGCATTAATTTAGAATGAGGAAAGTATTTAAGCAGGCATAGAAGAGTAAAGCTCTCCAAAAGTAATTCTCAAACTTTGGCATGTGTAAGAATCACCTAAAAGGCTTGTTAAAAACACACATTGCTGGACTCTATCCCCAGAGTTTTTGATTCAATAGGTCTGGTGTTGGGCCAAGAAATTTGCATTTCTAACAAGTTCCCAGGTTTGGAGACCACACTTTCAGAACCACTCTTCTGGAAGCATCTATAATGAGAATTTAGCAGAGATGACCTTGCCAGACATGAAAGAATAAACAGCCTCCATAAGATAGGACCCAGGTCAGAGAGTATAGGTTTCAGAGGAGAGTTGCAATTCTAGTTCTTATTAAAGAAACAAGTGGAGAAATCATTTGTCAATGTGAATAAGGATGGAAGAACTCTATTCAAATGGTTTAGAGGTTCTCAAGGATATCATAAAATAAGTTAGAGAAAGGTCAGCAATGGTTGGGTATATGATGCTCTAGGGAGAAGCACAGACTGTGGAGAGTAAAGAAGAACTTATAGGGCTCCAGTTTCAGGGGGCAGCTGATGAAGACTGGGTTATAAAGTCCTGTGTTAACAAAGGCTAAGATGCCAAGGCTGCCAGGTGAACCTGGAGCTGGCTCAGCCACCAGTAGACATTGCTGCTCTTGAAACAGCAAATAGGACTTAAGTCTTTATCCCATAGTGAAACCAAGGGTGCACTAAGATATGGGGAGTGTACCTAAGTTCTCTGCCTATGCAACTGGTCAGCTCACAATTCCTTTATATGAACAACAGGAAAGTGAAAGATGGGAACTCCTGGGGTATTTTCTCTTGATTCAACAATGTTCAAAGGTGTGGCCTTTGGTGACATAGTCCTGTGTGTAATATCAAGATTTGGATTGATGTCTAGAGATGACCAGCTTGTTTGGAGAGTACCCAGAATTTAGATATTAACTAACCTATGCAAAAATGCAAATCCTTTTAAAATGTGTGAAACCGGTTTTCAGTGATATATGTGAATTATATTGATAGAAAATTTCAAACTTTGTCACTTACAACATTAAAATTATATTTTAATTATAAAAATTCTTTTTAATAGCCACTTCAAATTTTGGTGAGCTCTACAGAGGCTGACATATTTAAAATATCTTTTCTGGGCTATTTTTCTTCAGACTGCTTGAAAGTTATTTTTGAATAAAAGATTATTTTTCTCATAAATCTACATGAATTTATGTTGTAGTAGTGAGGTTACCTGGCTTGGATATTTAGTAGTTGATATTAGAACTGGAGAAAATTGTATTGACAGCTGACTTAATAGAGATCTTTCTCTGCTCTTCTTGCTCTTCTATTTTGTTGTATCTCTTTGTGGATAAATATTCTATAATATGAAAAAAGAAAATATTTTTTCTATATATTTTTCATGTGGTTTTATAGTTTCCTTTTAGTGCTCTCATTTCATTTGAAAAGTATCATAATATTTCGATTTTTCTATTACTATTTGTGGTGGAGCTGGGTTTTATTTATTCAGATAATAAAACAACATTAGTTTTCCAGGCCTTGGAATAAACCTCTGTGGTTCATGGTTTCAATCTCCATGTTTAAGTCTCTGGCCTTGAGGTACTGCTATGGGAGTCATCTTTCATTTTTCATCAAATAGCATATGTTTTCAGCTGAGTCATTTTCCTTAACCTGTTTCCTGTTTGTAGAATTTTGGGAGTCCAACAGTCATTTCCAATAGTCCAATAGTCCTCTATCTGTTCATTTAAGTCAAAGCTGGCAGTGTTTCTGCAGGTATACAATTCTCTGGAAACTTGTGGGTCTCCTGTGTATGTCATGGAAATGTACTCCATTAGAAAAGAGACACATACACTCCCACTCCACTGGACATCTCTAGGTAATCTCAGTTTTAGTTCTGGCATCTGCTAAGATGGCTGAGGGGATCTAGTAGTTACATATCTAATCTCTTAAAAGAGTCCCCTATATAACTTATGATATTTTGTTCCTTTCAAGGTAGTAGCAAAAGATTGTTCAGTCACAATCCTTGGCTTTCTCACCAAAGCATGCTTTCTTGACACTGAATTCTATTTTAGCCCTTTTTTTTTTTTTTTTTTTCTTTTGCAATTTGGATAGAGTTCTCCAGAAAGACAGAACCAAAAGGATGGATGGATAAATAGATGGGTAGACAGATGGATGATAGATACATTAAATAGATAGATAGATGATAGATAGATAGATTGATTGATTTATTAGGGAAATTTGCTCATGTGGTTATGGAAACCGAGAAGTCCAAAACAGGCCATCTCCTGTCCAAGGACAGGAAAATAAGAGTGTCTCAGCTCCAGGGAAGTGGGGAGAGAGAGCAAGGGAAGATACCTATGTACCTGTGTTGAGGGCAGTTCTTCCCCTCTCAGTCCATTGATTTACATGTCAATCTCCTCTTAAAACACCCTCACAGACACACCCAGGAATAATTATTTAAAAGTTCTCTAGGTATTCCTTAATCCAGTCAAGTTATGACATAAAATTAATTATCACAGATAGACTAATAATGTGCCAAATCATCTTGTCCTGTTTTCTTTTCGCTTAACAGTTCTTCCCTTAATTTATCTCTGCCTTCTCACGTTTTAATACAAGAAGCAAGAAGAAACTGGGCCACAACTTCAATGCTTTGCTTGGAAATCAAATTTCCAAACAAATTTCCAAATTCATTACATACAAATCCTGTTTTCCTCATAACTGCAAGAAGTTTTTAAACTAAGCTTCCTGTCATTATGTAACAAAGATCCTCTTTTCTCCTGCTCTCAATAACATGTTCCTTTCTATCTGAGCCCTCACTGTCAATACCTATAACATCTATATTTCTATAAAAAGTCTATTTATGATGATTTTTATATTCTCCAAGGCAATATATTTTCTTTACCATGCTCTTCACTTCTTTCTGAGTCCTAATTAGCAGTGTCATTTGCATGCATATTTTTACTAGCAGTCAGCTCAAGGCAATCTAGGGTTTTTCTGTCATGTTCCATGAAATTATTCCAGTCTCTATCATTGCCCAATACATAAGCCACTTCCACATTTTTAGGCATTTGTTACACAGTGCTTCCTAACCAAAATTTGTGTTAGTTTTCTATTGCTGCTGTAACAAATTACCACAAACTTAGTGGCTTAACACAAATTTATTCTCTTACTATTCTGTGTCAGAATTGCACTTAGCTGTAATCAAGGTATGAACAGGGCCGCTTTCTTTCTGGAGGCACCAGGGAAGAATCTGTTTCCTTGCTTTTTCCAGCTTCTAGAGGCTGCTTGCATTCCTTGGCTCATGGCTCTTTCCTCCTTCTTCAAAGCCAGGGCAGAGTATATTCAAATTTCTCCCTCACTCAGACATTCTTGATACCTTCTTATAAGGATTCTTGTGATTATGTTGGATCTACTCAGATAATCCATGATAATCCCCCCATCTCAAGGTCCTTAACTTAATCACACTAGCAAAGTCCCTTTTGCCACATAGGGAAATATATTCACAGGTTTGGGAGGTCGTTATTCTTTCTACCACAACGTGAGCACTTAGATTATTGATTTGAGATCTTTTCTCCTTTATAATATATTCACTTAGTGCTCTAAAGTTTCCTCTCAGCACTGCTTTAGTTGTGTCCCACAAATTTTGATCAGTTGTATTTTAATTTTCATTGATTCCAATGTTTTTTCCTCTTGAAACTTCCTCTTTGACCCATGGATTATTTATAAATATGTTGTTTACTTTTCAAATGTTTGAAGACTTTTTGTTATCTTTTTAAATTTTTATTTATTTATTTTTCTGAGACGAAGTCTCGCTCTGTCGCCCAGGCTGGAGTGTAGTGGCACGATCTCGGCTCACTGCAAGTTCCGTTTCCTGGGTTCACACCACTCTGCTGCCTCAGCCTCCCGAGTTGCTGGGTAATTTGTTACTACAGGTGCCTACCACCACACCCGGCTAATTTTTTGTATTTTTACTAGAGATGGGGTTTCACCATGTTAGCCAGGATGGTCTCAATCTCCTGACTTCATGGTCCACCTGCCTCGGCCTCCCAAAGTGCTGGGATTACAGAGGTAAGCCACCACGCCCGGCCTTATCTTTTTTTTTTATTATTTCTAATTTGGTTGCATTGTGATCAGAGGACACATTATATAATTTCAATTCCTTTAAATTTTTTTTTTTTTAATTTTAGGATCAAGATATAGTCCATCTTGGTGTGTGTTTCTTTGGAATTTGCAAAGAATTCTGTTGCTGTTGGATGAATTGTTCTATAAATGTCAATTATATTTTGTTAGATGGTGTTGTTTAATTCTATATTCTTGCTGTTTTTCTGTCTAGTTTTCAGTTTTGACGGAGATGTGTTGAAGTTTACAACTATAATTGTGGATTTGTCTAGTTATCTTTTCAGTTTTTACTTCAATTATTTTACTTCTCTGTTGCTTGGTGCATATACATTTAATGTTGCTCTGTCTTCTTAGTGGAGTCATTCCTTAATTATATAATATCTCTCTCTGCATGTTTGGCAAATTTTTTTGCTCTTAAATCTAAATTATTTGATAGTAGTATAGCCACTTGTTTCTTTTGATTAATGTTTGTAAGATACTTTTTCTACCATTTTAATTTTCAACCTGCCTATATCATTATATTTTAAGTGAGTTTCCTATAGACAACATATAGTTGTTATAATTTTTAATAAGCTGTGCAATCTCTGACTTTCAATTGGTATAGTTAGACTACATTTAAAGTAATTATTGATATATTAAGACTTAAATCTACCACTTAATTTTTGTTTTCTGTTTTGCATTTCTGTTATTTCTTTCTTCTCTTTTTCTTGTCTTCCTCTGGGATGCTTGAGAAGTTTTTGCATTTCCTCTTTGATTAGCTTTAGAGTTTTTAATTATATAGTTTTTTTTTTTAGTGGTTTCTCTAGGTATTATGTTACGCACACATAACTTACCACAGTCTACTGCCATAGTCATTTTACCAGTTGAAATAAAGTGCCCCTTTATCCTTCCCTGTTAATAATGTAATTTCCTTAAATATTTCTTCTACATATGCAGCCAATTATAAAATATAATTTTTCCTTCAACTATCAAACATAATAGAAAAAACTCAAGGATAATTAAAACCTAATATATTTACCCATATTTTTGTTTACTGTGTTCTTCTTTCGTTGTTAATGTTCTAAGATTCCTTCTTGTACTGTTTCTTTGTTTATCAAGGGGCAGATAATAAACGTTTTAGTCTCAGTGGGCTGTGGGTGAGTATCTTTTGTAGCTACTCAATCCAATGGTTGTAGCATGAAAATAGCCTGAAGCAATATTAAACAAATAGGTTTGGCTGTGTTCCAATAAAAATTTACAAAACAGGCAAAAGACCAGACTGACCCCCGTCTAAACAAGAGCATTTTCCATAATCACTTCGCCTTTTTTTTTTTAATGCTGATGCAACCTTAGATTCAAAGAATGTGGAAATTTAGCTTAGACATACAGAGTGGAGACCTAATCTATGACTGTATTTCATAATGTAATGTGCAATTACTGATTCCTTTGGCATGAGTTCTATAACCACATAATCATCTTTTATAAGCAGTTTCTTTATTGTAGTACTGGGAGCCTTATCTCTGACAACAAATTTGTGTTTTCTTAATTTAATCTTGTCATGATACCAGATTTCCTGCCTTAAATATACTTATTAACTATTAAATATGTTAGATTTTTAAAGTTTTAAGTTGGCTGGCATTTTTTAAAGTACATTTTTCAATATTTAGTTAAAAGTATACTTTTTTATATATACTCATTTTGATATTAAATTGTATAATTAGTAATTTCAAAATTAAAATTACCAAGTACCATAGAAAAAGCATTGTCATCACCAATTGTTGTACTCTATCAAATTGTTGCAATTGATAGAATTCTTTAAAAAAAAAAATTCTTCTTGGAGTACAATGCCTGAAAAAGCATGACATGGTACATAGAAATAGACATACAAAGCCAGGAGTGGAGAAAATGGTGTTTCGAAAAGCTGTAAATATTTAGGCTGATTTCCCAAAGAGGAATTCAGAATTATTTAGGGGGAGAGAACTTATTTTGTCTTTAGAAATATTTTAATAAGCCTTTACTTATGTAAAATTAGACCTTGTGTTTAGTCTGAAAGAGAAAGATAGCTGAAAGGGAGAACTATATTTCTTTGTTTACTAAACAGAATTTTGGCATTCTCTCCTGACTGGACGTTGTGGGAAAGGAGACTAAAATGAGGCCCAAGCAAAAAACATGTGGTGGGCAGTCCTGATAGAAGCCGTGGTTTGGAGTCACCTAAGGCCTAAACAAGAAAAGCAACCAATGAGAAATTTGCTATGCTGTGGATTGTGAAGCAACGTTAAGAAAATAATATGTCTCATATTGAATTTGTCTGTTGTCTCTGCATTGTGTTATAATTCCACCGTGATGTTCTCAAACATACAGCATAGGTCAATTAAACACAATAGTCTTTTGGCAGTGAGGGTGATATGTTTATGCCTATACATGGGATGAAGTGGTGAAGGGAGAGAGAAGCAGCCAGGAAAGGTAAGGCAAGAGAGGACCAGAGCCAGGGACTGGAAGCAGGAATACAGACCTTGTGGTATCCAGGTGGACTGGTTCCCCTCCTACTTCCCTGGCCTCTCCTTCTCAGTCTCACCTGTTCTGGCTCCTCCTCGTTTCCTAAACTATAAACATTAACTCTAAACCTCTTTTCTTCAAACCTAGTTATATTCATCTCCAAAGCCAGAACTTTTCAAAATGTGGCCTTGCAACCCATTAGTGCATTGTAAAGTCAATTTAGAAGGATATGACCCATATCTGTGATGAAATAATATAACTAAAAATGTCAGAGTACAATATATGTGGTAAAGGTTGGCTTTTATCATGAAACTTTTGAACCAGAGTGTATGTGTATCTATGTGTTGGGGGTGGCAGGATGGGAGAGTGTGTTTACCATGTTGTAATGTGACATGCGTAAATTTATTCTGTGACTTGTGGTCCACAAAGTTTAAAAAGCACTGCATTAGGTGATCTCATCCAGTGTCATGGTTTTACACACCACCTCTATGCCATGATTCATAAATACATGTTTACATCTTCAATGGAAATTGACTGCTAAATTCAACTCATCTACCCCACTATTTAGATGATATTGCAATTTGGATGTCCATCAGGTATTTCAAACTAGCATGACCAAATCTGAATACCTGGGTCCCCACATGCATGCCCTACCTGCCCTTTCTGCAGTCTTTCTCATCTCAGAATATGGAAACTTTATCTTTCTGGTTTCTCAGGCCAAAAACTTTGCAGTCATCTTTAACTTCTCTCTCTTTCTCTCTCTCTCCCTCCCTCCCTCTCCCTCCCTCCCTCTCCCTCTCCCTCTCTCCTTCTCTCCTTCTCTCCTTCTCTCTCTCTCTCCCCCTCTTTCTCATAGCCTACATTCAGTGTACCATCAAATTCTGTAAGTTCAAACTGTTGCATGTGTTAAGAATCTTACCATTTATCATCACCTCCACAGTCACCACTCTAGTTCAGTTGGGCTCATATTATTCTAATAGCGTCCTTCTTCTTCACTTGCCTATCTTCAGCCTATTTTCAACATAACAGCCACAATGACCCTGTACAAATACAAATCAGAGCATATCTCTTCTCTAACTTAGAACCTCTTAATAGCTTCTCAAACTCATGCAAGTAAAATCCAAAGTCCTTACAATGGCTTCAAGGCCCTACATGAACTTTTATACCACACGGCTCCTCTCTGACCTCATCCTCTACCACTTTCCTCATTACTTTTTTTCCCCAGCATTTGTCTCCTTGCAGTTCTTTGAACTTATCAGTCATGAGTCTACTTCAGAGCCTTGACATATACTATTCAATATTCCTGAAAATTCTTACACCAAATACATGGTGATTCCATCATTGCATCAGGCCTCTACTTAAATGTCACTTTTTACGCAGGCCCTCTCTCTACTTATCCATTTTCCAACTTTAGTTTTCTCTATAGCATATATAACTATGCATATAAGAAGGCTTAGATTTTTTAAGACCTGTAATTAATCATAAAAAGAGTGAACAATATGAAAAGTCAGTAAAGAACAATTTCCAGGGAATCAAAGATGCTCTACACATACAGAGATTATTAAATAAGAGAAAAATGAATACATGGATGTGGATAAAATTGAGAGAAATAAAATGTCAAAGTCTGACGAAAATGTTTTACAACTTAAAATGAGACAAAAACATTAAAAGTTGAAAAGAAGTAAATAAAAGCCTAAGTCTACAAAATAAATAAATAAATGAAGCAACCAAAAATAGCTACAAGGTAAGTATTAGACCTCAAAGGGAGTACCCACATACACACACAAAGAAAACCTTCTTACAAAAGATCTCATTCATAAGTTGATTTTTAAAATAAAAAATAGGGAGAGGGACCAAGATGGCCGAATAGGAACAGCTCCAGTCTGCAGCTCCCAACCAGACCAATGCAGAAGGTGGGTGATTTCTACATTTCCAGCTGAGGTACCCAGTTCATCTCACTGGGAATGGCTAGGCAGTGGATCCAACCCACAGAGGGTGAGCAGAAGTCAGGTGGGACATCGCTTCACCCAGGAAGTGCAAGAAGCCAGGAGACTTCTGTTGCCCAGCCAAGGGAGGCCATGAGGGACCATGCTACCTGGCTGGGTTACTACGCTTTTCCCACAGATTTTGCAATTTGCAGTTCAGGAGATTCCTTCATGGGCCCACACCACCAGGACCCTGGGTTTCAAGCACAAAACTGGGTGACTGTTTGGGTAGACACTGAGCTAGTTGCAGGAGTTTTTTTCACACCCCAGTGGTGCCTGGAACCCCAGTGAGACAGGCCTGTTCACTCCCCTGGAAAGAGGGGTGAAGCCAGGGAGCCAAGTGGTCTCGCTCAGCAGGTCCCACTCCCACAGAGCCCAGCAAACTAAGAACCACTGGCTTGAAATTCTCACTGCCAGCATAGCAGTCTGAAGTTGACCTGGGACTATCTAGCATGGTAGGGGAGGGGTGTCTGCCATTACTGAGGCTTGAGTAGGTGGTTTTCCCCTGACAGTGCTAAGGAGGCTGGGAGGTGTGGACTGGGCAAATACACCACAGCATGGTAAAGCAACTGTGACCAGACTGCTTCTCTAGATTCTTCCTCACTGGGCAGGGCATCTCTGAAGGAAAGGGAACAGCCCCAGTCAGATGCTTACAGATAAACTCCCATCTCCCTGGGACAGAGCACCTGGAGGATGGGGCACCTGTGGGCGCAGCTTCAGCACATTTAATTGTTCCTGCCTGCTGGTTCTGAAGAGAACAGCTGATCCTGACAAGAGGGTTTCTCCCAGCACAGTACACCAGCTCTGCTAAAGGACAGACTGCCTCAAGTGGGTCCCTGATCCCTGAGCCTCCTGACTAGGAGAGACCTCAACAGGGGTCGACAGACACCTCATAGAAGAGAGCTCCAGCTGGCATCAGGCTGGTGCCCCTCTGGGATGAAGCTTCCAGAGGAAGGAGCAAGCAGCAATGTTTGCTGCTCTGCAGCCTCCACTGGTAATACCCAGGCAAACAGGGTCTTAAGCAGACCTCCAACAAACTGCATCAGACCTGCAGAAGAGGGGCCCGACTTTTAGAAGAAAAACTAACAAATAGAAAGCAACAACATCAACATCAACATAAAGGACCCCCACGCAAAAACCCCATCCAAGGGTCATCAGCCTCAAAGATCAAAGGTAGATAAATCCATGAAAATGAGGAAAAACCAATGCAAAAAGGCTAAAATTTCCAAAAACCAGAATGCCTCTTCTCCTCCAAATGATCATAACTCCTCTCCAGCAAGGGCACAAGACTGGATGGAGAATGAGATTGACAAATTGACAGAAGTAGGCTTCAGAAAGTGAGTAATAACAAACTCCTCTGAGCTAAAGCAGTATATTCTAACCCAACACAAGGAAGATAAGAATTTTAATAAAATGTTACAGGAACTGCTAACTAGAATAACCAGTTTAAAGAAGAACATAAATTACCCAATGGAGCTGAAAAATACAGCATAAGAACTTTGTAAAACATACACAAGTATCAATAGCTGATTTGATCAAGCAGAAGAAAGAGAAGAAAGGATATCAGAGACTGAAGATCAACTTACTGAAATAAGACGTGAAGACAAGATTAGAGAAAAAACAAGGAAAAGGAACAAACAAAGCCTCGGAGAAATATGGGACTATGTGAAAAGACCAAACCTATGTTCAATTGGCATACCTGAAAGTGATGGAGAGAATGGAACCAAGTTGGAAAATCTTCAGGATATCATCCAGGAGAACTTCCTCAACCTAACAAGACAAGCCAATATTCAAATTCAGGACATACAGAGAACACCACTAAGATACTCCTTGAGAAGAGCAACCCCAAGACACATAATGGTCAGATTCTCCAAGGTTAAAACAAAGGAAAAAAATGTTAAGGGCAGCCAGAGAGAAAGGTCAGGTTACCTACAAAGGGAAGCCCATCAGACTAACAGCAGGTCTGTCTGAAGAAACCCTACAAGCCAGAAGAGAGTGAGGAACAATATTCAACATTCTTAAAATAAAAGAATTTTCAACCCAGAATTTCATATCCAGCCAAACTAAGCTTCATAAGTGAAGGAGAAATAAATCCTTTCCTGACAAGCAAATGCTGAGGGATTTTGTCACCACTAGGCCTGCCTTGCAAGAGCTCCTGAAAGAAACACTGAATATGGAAAGGAAAAACTGGTACCAGTCACTGCAAAAACACACCAAAATATAAAGACCAAACAACAAAGTCAAATTTTCTCTGTTTGCAGATGACATGATTGTAGATTTAGAAAACCCCATCGTCTCCGCCCAAAAACTCCTTAAGCTGATAAGTAACTTCAGTGAAGTCTCAGGATACACAATCAATGTGCAAAAATCACAAGCATTACTATATACCAACAATAGACAAGCAGAGAGCCAAATCATGAGTGAACTCCCATTCACAATTGCTACAAAGAGAGTAAAATACCTAGGAATACAACTTACAAGGGACATGAAGGACCTCTTCAAGGAGAACTACAAACCACTGCTTAAGGAAATAAGAGAGGACACAAACAAATGGAAAAAAAAAAAGTCATGCTCATGGATAGGAAAAATCAATATCGTGAAAATGGCCCTATTGTCCAAAGTAATTTATAGATTCAATGCTATTCCCCCTAATCTACCAATGACTTTCTTCACAGAATTAGAAAAAACTACTTTAAATTTCATATGGAACCAAAAAAGAGCCTATATAGCCAAGACAATCCCAAGGAAAAAGAATAAAGCTGGAGGCATCACGCTACCTGACTTCAAATTATACTACAAGGCTACAGTAACCAAAACAACAGGGTACTGGTACCAAAACAGATATATAGACCAATGGAACAGAACAGAGGCCTCAGAAATAACACCACACATCTACAACCATCTGATCTTCAAGAAACCTGACAAAAACAAACAATGGAGAAAGGATTCCTTATTTAATAAATGGTACTGGGAAAATTGGCTAGCCATAGGCAGAAAACAGAAACTGGATCCCTTCCTTACACCTTATACAAATGTTAACTCAAGATGGATTAAAGACTTAAATGTAAAACCCCAAACCATAAAAACCCTAAAAGAAAACCTAGGCAATACCATTTAGGACATAGACATGGGTAAAGATTTCATGTCTAAAACACCAAAAGCAATGGCAACAAAAGCCAAAATTGACAAAGGGATCTAATCAAACTAAAGAGCTTCTGCACAGCAAAATAAACTATCATCAGAGTGAACAGACAACCTACAGAATGGGAGAAAATTTTTGCAATCTACCCATCTAATAAAGATCTACTATCCAGAATCTACAAAGACCTTAACAATACAACAAAGAAACAACCCCATCAAAAAGGGGGCAAAGGATATGAACAGACACTTCTCAAAAGAAGACATTTATGTGGCCAAAAAACATATGAAAAAAACCTCATCATCACTCATCATTAGAGAAATGCAAATGAAACCACAATTAGATACCATCTCACTCCAGTTAGAATGGTGATCATTAAAAACTCTTGAAACAACAGATGCTGGTGAGGGTGTGGAGAAATAGGAATGCTTTTACACTATTGGTGAGAGTGCAAATTAGTTCAATCATTGTGGAAGACAGTGTGGTTATTCCTCAAGGATCTAGAACCAGAAATACCACTTGACCCAGCAATCCCAGTACTGGGTATATACCCAAAGGATTATAAATCATTCTGCTATAAAGACACATGCACATGTATGTTTATTGCAGCACTATTTACAATAGTAAAGACTTGGAACCAATTCAAATGCTTATCAATGATAGACTGGATAAAGAAAATGTGGCATATATACACCATGGAATACCATACAGCCATAAAAAAGAATGAGTTCACATCCTTTGCAGGGACATGGAAAAACTGGAAGCCATCATTCTCAACAAACTAACACAGGAACAAAAAAACTAAACACCACGTGTTCTCACTCATAAGTAGGAGCTGGACAATGAGAACACATGAACACAGAGAGAGGAACATCACACACTAGGGCCTGTCAGTGGGGTGGGGGGTTAGGGGGCAAGGAGAGAGAGAGCATTAGGACAAATACCTAATGCATGTGGGGCTTAAAACCTAGATGATGGGCTAATAGGTGCAGTAAACCACCATGACACATGTATACCTATGTAACAAACCTGCACATTCTGAACATGTATCCCAGAAGTTAAAGTAAAATAAAAAATTTGTTTAAATCTATTAATATATCTGATATAAAAGCTTAAGATTTTAAAATATTCTATCAATGAGGCAAAAGGTTCAAAAGGTAAAAAATGTGGGTATATAAATTAACCCAAGTTAAAGATTAAAAAAGGAATTACATAAGAGAAACATAGAAGAGAAAATGAAGGGAAAAAGAGCACAGAATCTGAAAATAAGAAATATGCATGAAGAATAAAACTGTCAGGAGTGAGGACCAAGGAAAATCCTTCGGTTTGTATTCTGCTCCAAGGACAGGGAACTGGGTTCTCTCTGATTTATCTCTTTCCACCAATTCATAATTCAAGCTGTGGCAGGCCAGGTCTCACAACTATTTCAGTACTGACTGAGTGGTTAAGTTAAATATTAAAAGCCAGTGCCCTTCTACAAAGGCTGGGATGTAACAAAAGCCCACCAAGATTTTGGCTTAGGCCTTTCCTGGGCCTTAAAGCATGACAAAATAACGAAGGAATTCTTAACAGGACCCATTTAGGATTAAACAAGTTTTACTGTGGGTCTGAAGAAACTCCCCAGGTCTCCAAAAACAAGTTTACTGGGGGTCTGAAAGAACTCCTCAAACCTCCATGATTTAGCAGGAGACAAGATAAGGGCAATCACCCTAGCACGTGGACCCGTTTAGATTAAGTAAATGTACTGAGACTCCAGAGCAAGGTCTTCAGGTCTGAGGACCTTAGTTATAGATTAAAAGAAGTTAATCACTTATGTCTTTAGATGAATGCACACTTATATGTAGACAAATAGCTTAGAAGGTATACAAGCTTTGGAAAACTGTAATTTTGAGTTGGTCTGGTGATAATTTCCAGGTCTTCTCCCTGTAACCGGTTACAGAAATAAAAACTCTCCTCCTCCCCAGTTCATCTGCATCTTGTTATTTATTGTGCTGTGAGAAATAGCAGCCTGACCCTCAGTTTGGTCTGGGATCAAAATGTGGCACACAAGCCAGGAATTAAGGAGAGTGCCGCATTCAGCAGCTGGCAACTTGCTATGAGACAGTCTTCAGGAGGATCCCAGCAGCTGCTGGGTGAGGTCTCCCCAAGGACCCTCCAGAGGGCTGTTCTGCGCAAATCTGCACGTCCTTTTCACTACTGGGGAAAACAGAGATCAGGAGCAGATGCGCTCAAAGGGTGAGTTAACCAGATTCCATGCCAGGAGCCTACCGTTTTCGTATCTGGGCTTGGTAAGCCGTTTGTCTGGTACCGCCAAGGGAAGCAGTAAGTCTCATTCATATACCTGCTTTGCATTTTGATTGAGATCAGGTTTTGGGTTGGTTCTGAGTCTGTTTTGCCTGAGTGCACTCCCCCTTGTGTTGTTCAAAATTTGTCTCCACTTGTTTGTGTATCTGTCTTATTCCTTTTGCTACCATGTAAACTTGAAAATGGGAGTTATAGGGTACATTCCTCCTGAGAGGCCTCTAGAAAGGATTTTTTTTTTTTTTAGGAGTTCATTGGTGAAAAGTCAGCTTAATGAAAGCTAACATCCAAAATATATATATGTATGTGTGCATGTGTACATGTTTGTATTTAAAAGGCCTTCATGTTTTTGTTTTCATTTATCTCCTAGGACCTTGTGTTTTTGAGAAAAGGTGGGGCTTTTTCTCTTCTTAGTTAACTGAATTCTGTTTTCTTCATTAATAGCTATTACAACAAAAGCTACTGTGAGGATTTTAAGAAAATTAAGTCTAATTTAGACACTTAGAAATGTCTTTGTTTACGAAAAAAAAAAAATGTAAGGGCATTCTAAAAGCCTCACATGGTCTAGCCTCAGAATAATTCTCCCTCTTTGAAAACCCAGCATTCAGTGTAGGATCTGCCCAGAACTCAAAGATCCAGTTAAAAGATAGGAAAAAGGAGGTCTTCTGAATCTATAAAATGCGCTTCTATTGGCATGCCTAATATGTCTGTGTATTTATGTGTTGTGTACACCATGTTTCACAATTGAAAATATAAAAAAGTTCTGATTAATTGGCTCAAAGAAAAATAAAAGCACTTAAATACTTTAACAACAAAAAGGAAAGACTACTCAAATGCTTTTTCAAGTTTCTGTGACTTAAGTAAAACCTTTAATAACTAAGCTGCTTTAAAAATTATTGATAAAGTAATATTAAAAATATCTTAAGAGTTGCTAGCATACATTTTTGTTTGCAGTTATTGATCAAGGAATTTCATACTTCTCTCTTCCAAATACTATCAGGTATTTGGCATAGAGGCTACAAAACTATAACTCAGCCCAGAACAGAATGATCTTTGCTTGCATAATTTTTAATAAATGAAACATTAATATTGGTTTAATGAAGATAGCTACATTTTGAACTATTTAGTAAAATACCCTAACTTCTAATCCTGTGGTCTTAGGGAGTCTAGACTACAAACATGTTTCAGTGCTAAACTATAAACTAAGTTAATGAGCAAGAATAGCTTGGAGGTTAGAAGCAAGATGGAGTCAGTTAGGTCAGATCATTTTTGCTGTCTGAGGTATAATTTTGCAATGGTGGTTTTATAACTTTAAATGATGACTTTTGCAATTTTCATAAATAATCTAGGTAAATGATTAAAACAAATAATTAGATAAATGTAATGGGATAAATACTCATAAACAAACATGTCATTATTTGGGTGTTTCCCAATAAAAATATATTGTAGGAAAATATTCTTTCTAAAGATTGTATCCTTTTTAAAGGGTAAGTAATTTTTGTCTAATTCAAAGCTTATTTAAAGGTTATAGATAAAACAAGGTAAAAGAAATCAGGAAATAAGAGAGATATAAAGAAAGTGATAAAAATAAAGAGTTTGAAAAAGTATTGGTAAAATTAAAATATCTTCAAAAGTGTAAACATTTGGCCTAAATTATGCAGGTAAAATATTAGGTTTGCTAAATGCTTTAGATCATAAACTGCTTCTTTGACTTAAAAATTGTTAATTTATTTTAGAGAATTAAATTCTAGATAAGGTCTGGGACACATGGAGTTAGACACTGGAATAAGTTAAGACCTTATCTACACTTCTGTGTGAGTCCTAGGCTCCACACCTAGTACGTAATTAAATCACAGAATTACCAAGGTTTTCACCATAAGTAAAGGTTGCTAAGAGTTAACATTGTAACATGTATTTAAGACTATAAAAGAAACAGTTTACATGCAAGGTGTGTAAGGAAAGTAAAATATACTTTTGGTTAAAAGATTATAAGGAGGCACGAGAATGTGGATTTTTGCCTTTTAAAGGTTAAAGGATTGTTTTAAGTGAATAAAATACAGATGAAGGTTTAAGCAAGCTGTGGAAGGTTGATTGTAAAGGAAATTCTTTGTGTAAACATATTGGTTAGAGTTAAAGTAGTATCATCCAGTTTTTCTGTAAATTGAGCATTAAAATGAAAGCACAATGGATTTCTCTTAGCGCTCTAAACTGCTTTTTAACAAAAATTGTAAAGGGTTATAAAAGATCTATAAAAATCTTACTTTATGATCAAACATTAAAATTGAGTAAATATATCTATAAGGATTTATTAAGAATTGGGTTTAACATTAATAGTACACTAATGTAAAGGTAAAATTTGGCTTATTTGGTATAAAAATCACACAGAAAGCATTGTCAAAAATGAAATGGTATTTGGTTTTCTTTAGGCTAGATTTGTATAAATATGTTATGGGTATGTGTTCCAAAATCATGTGAAACTTCTATCATTCTGATATGTCTTAGTGTACATTTTCAGTAATAATTATAACTGTTATGTTAAATTATTATGTGCCACAGAGGTAACAGATCTCCTTGTCAATTGTTGTCTTGTTTTGGTCCTCTTTAGAAGGTGCTCTTGAATGCAGGTTTCTAATAACTTCGGAGATTATGACATTGGAATAGAGGAAAAACATTCAGGACTCTTGAAGAACTAAAATATTCATTAATATCAAGCAGGATGAGAATTAACTGCATGAACTGAACTGATAGGAGACTGAAGTGATCTTTTTGAATTTTTGCTTAAAATGCTGCTGATCCTTTGTTTTGCTTTTCAGAGTCAAGGAAGCTTTTCTTTTGTGCTACTAACAGCTTTTAACAATTAAATAAAGTATACTTCTATGAACAAAATTTGGAGCATGTTTGTTTCTCTCTGACTGGTCCCTCTAGAATTTGGAGACTATCTGTGAGTATTCTTAATTTAGGGTAATATAATTATTTGCATAAGTGCAATAAAAATCTGTTTTCTTTTGTAACATGTCATAGTTGGAACACCTGGTTATTTTAACAAGGCTTTGACTGGAATGGTATGCTCTTGTTTAAGGAATCAAACAACTTATGGAGCCAATAAAGCCCTTGGAAACCTGGCCTCATATTTTGTGTACACAGTCCCTGTACGGGGTTTCTGATGTGTGGTAAGTATAGAATGTCACTTTCTGACGGGTCAGGAACCCCAAGTTATCTTGGAACCTCAAGAGGAGAGGAAGTCACCCAACTCATAAGTATTTGATGGAACAAATCCATGACTGGGTTCATCTTTAAAAAAGTCTTATCTCGGATTCCTTCTACGGAACAAAGTTCCATCAAAGACAATATAAAAGGCCTATGTGAAAAATAATTATTCTTGCAGCACTGTATATAAATAATCAGACCAAGTATAATAACGCACACCAGTCCTACCATGATTTGTCTTTTAATAAAAATGGGAAACTGAAGAAAGAAAAAATATTTTTCAAAAAATATAGTACACCTGTTGTTAAATTCTAGTCTTGCCTGATGTTTTTCCTATGATTTCAGCATCTGCGTCACCTGGGAACTCAGAGATGCAGATTCTCAGGCTCTCCTGAGACCTGCTGAATCAGAGTCTGTGGGTGGGAATCAGAAATCTGTGCTTTAACAAGCCCTGGGGGATACTGATGATGCTAATGTTTAAGATGTCTGGTTTACATGATCTTCACTATTGCATTTTCACTTAATCAAGTATTGCTAGAATACAGACTCTAGAGCCAGACGACATAGATCTGAATCTCAGCTCTACCCCTTAAAGACGCTTTATGACCTTGTACATGTTACTCGGCCTCTTTACACCACAGTTTCCTCATTTGTTAAAGGGAGATGGCATCCTCGTTGATAAGCCCCCTGCCCACTGTGTCTTCCCTCTCCTCCCCTTCTTCACAGAGTTAGAGGAGTTAGATTCCTCACATTTCTGTATGTACTTCAGTGGTTCTCCTGCACTTTGAGAAAGCAATCAAACTCCCAGCCATGGCATCCAAGGCCTCTCAAGACTATCCAGCACATTCCTTACCATTCATTTCTCCCCTTGCTGCTTTCACACTAAATGCCTTACAGCTGACTTCCAAGGGGAGCCACATCATTTCAAATCGTCACTTGCCTGGTCTGTGGCTCATTCTGGATCACTCCTCTACTACCCAGAACAACACCAGTCCTCCCTTCAGATCCCACCTCTTCAGTGAAGCTCCCGCAACACCCTGTCTTCTCTTCCCCGTCTTCTGCAGAAACGATCAGTTCTTCCACTGGATTATCACCCCATCTGACACATAAACCAGTTTTGAGGCTGAAGCTCCTTGAGGGTGAGAGGCATTTTCTCAGGCCTTTGACAGGAAGTGCAGTAGCTGACACACAGAAGCATGCTCTCACTGAGCTTTTCCTCACAGAAGGGGTGAGAAAAATGGGAAGTGAGGTGCTAGTGGACTTATCTGAATCTTCCACTAGGCTATAAGCTTTGTGAGAGTGGCAACTCTGTTTCACACAGCGGTCCCCAACCTTTTTGTTAGATTCTCATAAGGAACACGCAACCCAGATCTCTCGCACACACACAGTTCATGGTAGGGTTCACTATGCGAATGTAATGCGGGAATACTCACCGCTGCTCACCTCCTACTGAGTGATCCAGTTCCTAACAGGCTATAGGCTGGTGCCCGGGCCATGGCCAAGCCTTGGGGATCCCTGGTCTAAAACATTTTATCACTGTATCTCCGATGCTACCTCAGTGCCGATTACACAATAAATGCCCAGATATTGATTGAATAAATGAATAATGGAAATTTAACGATCAGCACCAAAATGGAGTCACTTCTTCATGAGAAGGCAGGAAATAGAATTGGACGAGGAATATTATTTACTGTGACATCAAGCACTGCCTATAAATGATCTCATGTATCCTCCCAATTTGTGCAAGTCAGAATTTATGGTGCCTCTGTAAGAGAGGATAAAGCTGAGACAAAACAGTGGAAGTAATCCACCAAAGGTTAAACCGAGGTCAGAGGTCAGATTTGAAGTCAGGTCGGTCGGAAATAAAAAATTCTGCTAAATTGCTTGAAACTGTTTTCCCTAAGAAACTTACTACTTCAATAGTTGGAATAAGGGACAACGCCAGTAACTGGATGCCAGAGAGAAAAACGTGATAGTGACCAAAAAAAAAAAAAAAAAAAAGGAAGAAAAGCATGGGAGATTTGGGTGATTGCAGTGAATCAATGAAATCAATGACCTAAGAGAAACAAAGGGGAAAGTCAAAACGGGAAACAAAATATAAGGAAAAGGAGCCCAGGGAGGACAGACAATGACAAAAGCTGAGCTCAAGGAGCCTGTTAAGGGCAGGAAATGCTCAACAGTTTTGGAAACAATTTGAACACTATCAAAAGCAAACCCACAGAGCCTTTCTGCAACTTCAGCACCTCTGACTGCTAAGCAAGTTACAGTAAAATCCAGAAGTAGGGCAGAAGAGCAGCTCTGCGTAGGAGTTCAAAGCCACGTCAGCTCCAGGCCAGGGGGATTGCCCTGGGTGGGGACAGCCAGGGACCTATGCAGGGTGTGAGTGTTTCATCAGAAGCGAGCAGGGACACAGTCCCCAGGGCACAGTCAGCCGGAGCACACTGTCTTCATTTCAGGGAGCTAGAGGAGGAATGAGGAAAAATATAAAGCGAAGATGATAGTACAGGCAACAGCTTTATGATTCTAGGGCTTCAAATATGACTCAAGATTTGAAGGACGGGAAGGATGCAGATGAGTGCAGAGGGGAGAAGAGGGTCTTTTAGGAGGAAAAACACCAGGAGCAAAGGCTATAGAGTGGGAATTATTGCTTAGGGTGTGTGAGCATGCAAGCATCTGTGCAAGGGATGAGGAAAATTGACTGGGGTACCTATAATACATTTGTCTTGGGAAATGAAAGGAAACAGGACTAGATATATACTTTAAAAAAATCTCTAGCCTAATTTGGACTGAAGTGTTACATGGAGTGTATCTTTCAGATCATAGCATTAGTTTAAAACTAAATGTAATTTTAGAGAAACTCCAGCATAAACCCCTCATAAAATGGGACCAGTCAGTTTATGTGGCTTGATTGTGGCTTGATAAGGAAGTTTGAAAATAAGAACAATACATTTTTTGTTGTTAAATGCTAAATGAGTTAAAGAATAGTGTTCACTATTAGGGCATTTCTGGGAAATACAAGGCCTCTCTCCCTCCCTCCTCCCCCACCCCTCTGTCTCTCCCTCCCTCCTTCCCTCCTTCCCTTCCTTTCTTCTTCTCTTCCTTCCTCTCTTCTCTCTTACCCTTCCTTCCTCCATCTTCTCTCTCTTCCTTCTTTCCTTCCTTCTTTGTTTCCTCCTCCATTACTATGTACTAAATACCAATTGTATGCCAAGCACATAATAAGGGAACATGACTGGCATGATCATTGACTAAATGCAGCTTCTCCAGTAAGAGATGAAAGGGTGGGAGTTGTGGGGGTTGAGGCTGGGGCAAAGCTGCCTCTGTCCAATTCAATAAGCTTGATTTGGCTCTTTTTCATCCAAGTAAGATGAGGCTCAGTAGTTTGTACTCAGCTTTCATTTCTATTTCTGAGTTTATTAAATAACTTTCCATAAAAGTAGCTAAGCTTAACAAGAATTAAAATGATGCAAGCAGTTTGTAGATTAGTAAACGTAGTGACAAAACATGTGGGAAAGGTTCAGTCTCTGTAATAATTACAAGAAAAACAGTTTAAAACAAGTATTGCATATTGATTGAATTAGTTAAAAAAATAAATTTACTTAACATAATTATATATAAAATAACGAATTAGTTCAACCACTTTGGAGAGCTATCTGGCAGTGTAAGAGCTATAGGATTCATTTTACCTATGATTTAGTCCTCTCATTTTGACCATATATTTTAAGAAAAAATAAAAAAATAAAAGGTGAAAAATCACAAATAATACTGCTTGTGATAGTTTCAAAACTTGAACAAGCTCCAGAGAACTAGCAATTTCCATGGCTTCCTCGGTATCCCCTAGAGCTTCTGTCCAATATTCAGTCTTCACTCTCATCTTCCCTAATCCATCTTCCAGACAGAGGATACATTTTCTCATGAAAGTATCCAATAAAATTCAATATACTCATTATATAATTATTTTAAAAGTCAATACAAATAGAAAGTGGCTATTTACATGTCAAAACTGTTCTGTCTTTATAAGTGAATTCATTACAAATTGGCTCATTTAAATGACAAATCTCCTCTAGCATTTACCAGTGTGATTTTTAGAGTAATTATTTGACAGAGAGGCTGGGAACAGAAAAGGGTCTACAGAACTACCTGATAAAATGTCATCAGATATCAGAACCAAACTCTACTTAAATGATTAAAAAGACAAAGAGGAAGTTGAATTTTAGTATCACATGCAACACAGGGATTCCTCAACCTATAACATGAGCAGCCTGTGAGAGTCACCAAGGCGTAGGCACATGAGGACGTGAGGAAAGCCCTGGGCCCACATTTTCCCAAGGTCATTCTGCAGACCATACTTCTGGAAATGGTAGCAGTGTCCTTTGTTTCCCAAAGGGTTTGGGGGCCAAACTAATCTGAGGACAACTTGGAAAAACAAAGCAAAAAGTTAGCCTCTCACAAGATTTGGGGTTCTGTGTATTTCCAAGAGGTGAAACTGCACTGAAGCAGTTCTCAAATTTGTTAAAGGAATCCTGTTTGCCAGAAGCATCTGGAGGGTTGATGTCAGGTAGAAGCCACTTAAGAGAACACTGGGATTTGTATTTAATTTTCTTTGTAAGAAAAACATTCTGTAAAACTTTAGACAAACGATAATTACACTTGTAATCCTAGCATTTCAGGAAGCCAGGGCAGGCAGATCGCCTGAGCTCAGGAGTTCTAGACCAGCCTGGCCAACAAGGTAAAACCCCGTCTCTACTAAAGTACAAAAAAAAAAAAAAGAAAGAAAGAAATTATCTGGGCACAGCGGTGGGCGCCTGTAGTCCCAGCTCCTTGGGAGGCTGAGGCACAATAATTGCTTGAACCCAGGAGGCAGAGGTTCCAGTGAGCCAAAAACGCACCACTGCCCTCCAGCCTGGGTGACAGGGCAAGGCTCGGTCTTAAAAAAAAAAAAGCTAACTACATTTATTATGTTTTGTCCTCTGATCTTTAATATTTTACAAAGTTGTAGTCATTGTATACATACTATTTCATACTTTATTTTTTACTTGACACAGTATTGCATTATTCTTTATTATTTCCAAGTGTTGACACAGTTAACATTGCTATCATTTAAAATACTATATATCTACAATTTTGAAACAGCATAAAGTACACAACTATTGCCAATTCATTTCAACAGACATGTATTACTAACTGTTTAGAATCTGAGGTTCTTGACACCTTTCCTGCCCCAAAACATCTCAGGGGTAAAACACATTCTCATCACTAATATTGGCTCACTCTGGCAACTGTTTCAGAATCTTCTGGGTTAAAGGAGGGCTGGGGTGGGGGTTGTAATTGCTAAGGGACTCATAACCACACATGATTTTCATTACCCCTCTCCACTACTGTCCTAGTTGAGAATCTCTGTCTTAGACACTATGAATCAGACACAGTCCCAATTCTTAAGAAGTTCACAAAAAGTCAGATATAGATACATAGACACACATATGCAGGTGCATACACAATACTATAACATAAGGCTGGGTGTGAGGTAAGATGAGGTCATATTAAAATACATAAATAAATAAATAAAAGTTCTAGGATACTCCACAGAGAAGAAAAATGACTTCTACCTGGAATCTTTGGAATGAATTTTGAGGAAGACATAGTCTTTTCCTCCATTTTTTCCCTCATCCCACAAATTCAGTTCATCAGCAAGTCCTTCAAAATGTAACAATAGAGAACGCTTACTGAGTGCTTACTCTGCCATGGACTTTTTTTTTTTTTTTTTTTTGAGACTGAGTCTCGCTCTGCCGCCCAGGCTGGAGTGCAATGGCTGTATCTCAGCTCACTGCAAGCCCCGCCTCCTGGGTTCACGCCATTCTCCTGTCTCAGCCTCCCGGGTAGCTGGGACTACAGGCGCCCGCCACGCCGCCCGGCTAGTTTTTTGTATTTTTTAGTAGAGACGGGGTTTCACTGTGTTAGCCAGGATGGTCTCGATCTCCTGACCTCGTGATCCGCCCGTCTCGGCCTCCCAAAGTGCTGGGATTACAAGCTTGAGTCACCGCACCCGGCCATCTGCCATGGACTTTTAAAAGTGCTTTATAAGTATTAACTTTAGTCATCATCATATCCCTATAAGTAGATGTCCTCTATCTGATCTTACAGACAGACAAACTGAGGCATAATGAAGTTTCATAAGTTGCTAAAGATCCCACAACTAGCGTTAGAGCTTGGATGAGCCCAGGGAGTCTAAGTCCAGAACCTGCATCTCCATCCATATGCCATTGGCTCCCATCAGTCACACCCCTCTACTTCTTTTCAAACCCACTCCCTCCACTCTGATGAAGCCACCATCATCTTCTGCTTGGATTTGTGAAATGGCTTCTGAAAGGCCCTTCTTGCTTCCCCACCTTCCCCCTTTGTTAATCCATTCCCCCTGTGTCATCCTGAGTGATCTTTCTAAAATATATGCCACTTGTTTAAACTCCTTCAGTATCTCCTATCTCACCTAGAGTAAAACCCAAGTTTCCTACCAAGATCCAGTGAACAAAAACCCTGCATCACCTGACTTCCACCCAGCTCCACCACCTCACCTCACACTAGACTCCACACACTTTGGCTCCATTTTTTCTTCCAGATCTTTCCCTTCTCTAGGACTTCTCACTTGCTCCCCTCTGCCTGGTATAACATTCCCCAGACTCCTCCCATGGCAGGCTCCCCAGCTTCACAGACCTCCCTATGTGAAATGCATCCCTGTGTTGTTCACTCTCACATCATACTCATTTCCTCTGTAGCACTTTTCTTGAAAGTATTGTTAATTATTCACTTATTAATAAATTGTCCACACTAAACTATAAACTCCCTGAAGACAGAGTCTGCCTTATTCACTCCTGTTTTCTCAGCAGCTAGCACAATTCCTGGCATATAGTTGGTGCTCAGTAAATATTTCTTGAATAATGAATGAATTAAGAGTAGAAATGTAAAAATAAAATGCCGAATTGAATTCTCAGCGGCTCATAGCTGCCTCAGGTTGAACGTGCCTTAAAACAAAGTAGAAAACCAGGAAACACAGCAGTCTCATTTACGCTTTCTAGACTGTGTGGCACAGCATCATGGAACAAAAACATAAAATGAATATCAGAGACCTAGAGCTTCAGAATTTTCTGAAGATCTGGTGCTTCAGAATTTTCTTGACTTATTTTACAAGCTATTACAAGAGACTATATAGGCCGGGCGCCGTGGCTTACGCCTGTAATCCCAGCACTTTTGGGAGGCTGAAGCAGGTGGATAACGAGGTCAGGAGATCGAGACCATCCTGGCTAACACGGTGAAACCCTGTATCTACTAAAAACACACACAAAAAATTAGCCAGGCGTGGTGGCGGGCGCCTATATTCCCACCTACTCAAGAGGCTGAGGCAGGAGAATGGCGTGAACCTGGGAGGCAGAGCTTGCAGTGAGCCAAGATCGTGCCACTGCACTCCAGCCTGGGTGACAGAGCGCGACTCCATCTAAAAAAAAAAAAAAAAAAGAATATATATAACAAGTGGAGGAGACAGAGAAGTAGGAGAAGAGGAGGAAGGAGAGGAGGAGAAGGAGAATGAAAGGGGCAGATAGAAGGGGAGGAAATGCTAATATTTATTCATTAGGTCCTCTTCTAAATGCTTTTATGTATAAACTCATTTACTTCTTATAACAACTGCTAGGGTTATCTGTCCTGGCATAATTAACTATCCCTAATATTAGTAACTGAAACAAAAGGCATTTTCATTATAGCTCGCAATTATGTCATGTAGGAGTCTGAGCAGAGCTGGGATGGACCATTTGTCTGTTTTGCACAGCATTTACTTGGTGATCTTCAGCCAGACTGGTAGGGAGGTCTAACATGTCCTCATTCCCATGCCAGGAGCCTTAGTGGTGATGGCTGAAGGCTGGGCTCTACTGAGCCTTTCCTCCTCTCCCTCTCCATGTGGTGTCTCCAGAGTAGCTGGACTTCTTACATGGAAGCTCAGGGCTCCAAGAGACCAAGGAAGAGTTGCCAGTCGTCATAAAGGCTAGGTCCAGAGCTAACACACCATCCCTTCCATATTACTTCATCAGTAAAAGCAGTCACAGCCCAGCCCAGATTTGGAGAGTGGAGAAATAAACACCAAATAAACACCAGCACTTTTTTGGTTATTTTTTGGGACAGCATCTTGCTTTGTGACCCAGGCTGGAGTGCAGTGGTGCAATCTTGGCTCACTGCGACCTCCGCCTCTGAGGTTCAAGCAATCCTCCTGCCTCTGCCTCCTGAATAGCTGGGACTACAGGGGTGTGCCACCATGTACAACTAATTTTTGTATTTTTTTTTTTTTTTTTTTTTTAGTAAAAACGGGGTTTCACCATGTTGGCCAGGCTGGTCTGGAACTCCTGGGCTCAAGTGATCCGCCTGCTTCAGCCTCCCAAAGTGTTGGGATTACAGGCATGAGCCATTGGGCCCGACCTAAACACCTGCCTTGATGAGAAAAGAGGCAATGAATTTGTGGCCACCTTTAATCTGCCATAATAATCCTATCATTTCTAGTCTTCAGATGAAACTACTGAAAGCACAGAGAATTGGTAGGCCCAGACAAACCTCTGCCTTAATTTCTACACTGGTCAAGTGAGGGTAGTTAATTCCTTTCCTAACTGTTTTACAGAGTAAACCAGGAGATAAATATTGACTAACAATCATGTACGATATGCTTATGTACAATAGTGCTCACCATTGTAGAAGGAAAAATTGAGGATAACAACCCAGTATCTTACTCTACATGTGAAAATTATTTGAAAATTTTAAAAACATCCTCTCTCTCTCTCTATATATATATATGGAACTATTATCTGATCTATTCTAAATAACCCCCTGTAAGAAACATGAAATTTAGCTTCAAGAGATCAAGGTGCTGATCTCTACGAGTGGCTGTGGGACCCTGAAGAAGTCACTTCACCTTCCTGTGTCTCTTTGCCTGTAAAACAAAGGATTACAGTAGATGACTTCTAGGCTTCCTCCAAAATTTGGGTATCTGATTCAAAGTTTTAAAAATGCTTTTGTGTTACTATTCACATTTGCTGTGGGACGGGTTCCCCCACCTACAACAGCTACCTTGTCCTAGCTCCAGGAGAGAAGCCTTGTGTGTTCGTGGTTGGAATGCAGCCACCCTTACAGTAGGAAAGGCTGCCTGATTTCCCCTTTGTAGCAGGTACATTCAAAGACACACAGAGGTATCTTTGTCCAGTGGCACCGGAAGTCAATGTTCCCAAGAGCATGTGGAATATGTAGACTTTTTATTATCTCAGGGAATATAATATGTACTATAAAAATGCCCTCTCTTCCCTACCTTTCCTCCCCTTTTAAGAGTATAGCTGGAGAATCAAAATAGTTATCACAGGAAAACAACATCAAACTTTCATTTTCCAAGGTAGTTACCACAACAAATGCACATTCTTGCTTTGGGCTTTGAAGAGTTCCCTTCATTTCCTCTGTTACTGGCTATCAGTGGGTTTGGGTATGACACACCTTCTCTCTCACTCACAGCCATGAAGGTAAAGGGTACTGAGAGAGAGTAAGCCATGACTCATTTTTGCATCTTTTGGTTTTTGATCAAATGCCAACAGATGGCAAGAGATAAATAAATGAGTCTTCAATAATGGGGTATGTGGAAACCGGTAACATTTGATGGGTAATTATTCAAGTTTCATTATTAATTTTCTTCTTCCTAAAATTATAAATAAATGTAGCACAATAAGCAAAGGACACTATCCTAATACCATCTGGGAGTAGAAAGAAATTGCCTTCCCAGCAGCACTATTCAACTCTGCATGCAATTTACTCACACATATTCAAGTAGGAGGTAAGGTAATAACTGCTTACCATAAAACCTTGGGGTTTCAGATCATCATGGCAGATGCACATTATTTGTGTAACAAATTATAGAAAGAGTCTCTCTTTTTAGATGCATTCATTTTCTGTCCTTAAAAGCAACAGAAAGGGGAAAATGCTTTCTAAAATGACCAATATCAGCATCTTATGCAACCTAATAGTATACAGAGTTGGAAAGAACATGAGAGAAACTAGCCCCCTCATTTTACAAAGAAAGTAAACTATGATTCAGAAATAAATGACGTGCCCAAGAAAACAGAGGCTATGGGTAGTCAGGCCCAAACTAGACAGGCCTCCTGAGTCTCATCACAGAGCCCTTTCCAGCGTCCATGATGCTTCTGGAAGAGGTAGCCTCGGCGTTTTTTCCATTATTGCCCTGGACCATGACATTTTAAGGAGAGACAGAAGATGAAACAGCAGTCCTCCTTTATAAGCATGGTATCTGAAATGCAGCAGGTGCTTATAGCATCTATGGAATGAATATATCAAAAATGCATCACTTTGGACAAAAAAAAATAATACTCTGACCTAACAACCCAAGTCAAAAAAAGTCATAAGGATGATAGCAAGCGGGAGTGTGTTCTCCAATTGTTCCTTGATGGAATTCTCACCTCTTCAACAATATTTTAAACTCTGTATGTGCTGAAGCTATGTCATTTATATGTTTTCCTTCCTTCACACCAGAATATCAGGAATGCTGTTAAAAATTCCCTATTTTTGGTCCCAAAATCCGGACATATAATGTGAAAAGAAGTTTTTCACTGCTTCTTGAGGTGGTGAGCTGTCTAGCGGATGGAACCGTTGTTTTAACAGCTTTATTGACATATAATTCATATACCATACATTCAGTTATTCAAAGTGTACAATTCAGTGGCTCACCAACTTGTGCAACCATCATTCTAATAAATTTTAGAGCATTTTTGTCACCTCAAAAATAAATCCCATATCTCCTAGACTTAATTTCAACCTCCACCCACCCTATGTCCCAGCCACTCACAACCACTCACCTACTTTCTGTCTCTATAGATTTGCCTATTCTGGACTTTTCATATAAATAGAACCACACAATATTTAGTCCTTTGTGACTGGTTTCCATCAGCTGGCACGATGTTTCCAAAGGCCCATTTGTGTTGAACACACATCAGTACTTCATTTCTTCTTATGGCCAAATAATATTCCATTATATGGATACAGTACGGTTTACTTATTCATTTATCTTTGATGGACATTTGGGTTGCTTACACTTTTCGGCTGTTATAAGTAATGCTAACAGATTTTTTGGAGAACTCAACTTTCATTTCTCTTATATATATAGCTAGGAGTGGAATTGCTGAATTATTAGCAGATGGTTTTCATATAGAAATATTTGAGTTAATGAAATATTTTCTATGAATTATGAAGTAAATTAGAGCCAATAGTTGAAACAAGATGCATCTCATGTATATTGATGCCAAGCCTAAGGGTGGAATTTATTCATCTTTTTTGAACTGGTTTAAGCCCAGAGTCAATCCCTGCCATTTCCCATTGTAGAAAATCCTTGTTGTAGATAGACGACCCTATTGTGGACAGGTGCACATTTTCCAAGTATACCTCTCTCTCTACTCAATAAATCCATAGAATGATTCTGAAAATGCATACTTAATATTAGGAATGTCACAGAGCTATGAATATATATATATATATATATATATATATATTTCACCTCAGACCTCCTCAGGCAGAAGAAGACAAGAGAAAGACTATATTTCTCATTTTCTTAAAGAGATACGAGCCATCTGGATAAAATCAACAAAACTTTACATTCTAAAGTTGCAAATAAAATTATTAATAGCAGTCACGTTTAAAGAACAGTAGAGATGTATGTATTATAGACACACTCTATTGAAATTCTATTCAGATTCAATGTGAACTCTATGTTTGTGTCCATTTAATACAATCTAGAGGCTGGCATTACTGTTTGAAAGTTATAATAGAATTGTATAGTTTATATACTCTTGTTTTCAAAAATCATCTGCTCATATGTTTGACTTAATTGAGAATTAGTTCTTGATCAGTAGCACATCCCTCATCCAATGTGTGGCATTATTTATTTGGCAAAATATGATCTACTTCATAATGGTCTGCTTTATGACATAGCTTCCAGGAACTCACTGTGGTAAAAACTGGGGACTTTCTGCACCACTTGTGTTGGACTGTACCTTCCCTGATCTTACCATCAGCTCAGTTGAAGGTGACTCCCCATTATCTTATCAAGGTAGCACTGGCAAGAATGTGAGATGGTGACCCTGAGGATGGTGGCTCAGACTCTTACCACCAAAAAGTACCTGCTAGGGATAAGACTGTGCTCTTTATACCTCTCTTCAGAGAAAAATTTTAAAACTTTGTTAACTGTTATTTACCCAGCTGTTTTAATCTCCCTGGCTATTGATCTTCAACTTTTGATAATGTAACTGAAAAGTCAGACACTTTACTTTGTATTCAATGCTCTGAATGTCAGACCTGAATCTGAACACACTGGATCCTAAGGTCTTAGCTCAACTATCTAATGGCCTTCACACTAATAATAATCCAGAGTTCTTTCTCAATTAGGAATCTATAAAACATGATGTCAGCCTATTTTATCTATCATGATCAGGAGTATTATATTCAATTCAAGGTCCTGTGACACAGGGAAAGCAGATCACTTTGGAATGCCTGGATTCAAGCCCTGGCTCTGCCATTTGAAAAATGAATACTTTGGCTAAGTCACAACGAATCAGAACCACAGTTTGCTCTTTTACAAGTTGGAGGTAATTATAGTGTGGCAGAGACAACATAGATGTGTTCAGCAAATCCCATCTTATTTTCCTTTTCCTGGACAGCAAAAAGACAATATTTCTCAGCCTTCCTTGCAGTGAGCTTGGAGCCAGGAGAACTGGGCTATGAAGAAGGAGATTTAATTCCTAAAATACCCCCATTGGGAGCTCCAACTCTCTCTCCTTCTGCTATGGTAAGCTCAGAGGGCATGTGTTGAGATGTTTTCTGTATTTTCTTAGATGCTTTATTTTTCTGTGTGACATCCATCAATCACAGGCCAACTAATGGCCAAAGCTGTTTACATCTCCCCTGCAATCCAGCTTTTACCAGCACATAAAGATCAAATCACAAACAAAACAATCCTGAGTCCATACCTCCTACTGCTCTCTTTATCTGACTCTCACATACCGAGCCACAATTTTCCCTGCCCTAAATCACCCAGGGCTGGGTGCCAGAAAACTAGGGCCCAGAACCTACCTCTAGTAGCCCAGCGCACCCCAACATTATTCCAACTATCCAATCCTAAGACGCTTCTCCTGCCCTGCCTTGCCTTTCCATGAGAAAACATGAGGAAGCCTCTGGGCCAGACCTTCCCTTCGTGCCTGCTTCTGCCTCCTGACTGACTCTGTGCTTCCCCATGTGGTCCTATGTGCTGCCCTGTACTTCCTATTTCCAGAGGACCCAGGGAACTATAAGCTTTTCTTCCAATGGCATTGACCATTCCATGTTATCACTCAATCATCTTTATAAATTAAGACCTAGACCCAAATTAAGATAATGGTTTCGTAAGATGAAGAATCTTTGCTGACCAGCATTGGACTTGTATGACAGGGTGATCAACATTTGCTTTTCTAAAACACTGAAATTTTAGCAGTTCTTTGTTTCTGCAACTTAGTTGAACATGTCCTGAGCAATACAAAATCCTTACTTTCAAGGTTATTCTAACGATTAGGAAAAAAAAAAAAATGTATGTAAAGTACATAACAGTTCATAGTACAATGTAGGAACTCAAAACATGGTAATTATTATTATGATTGTTATTCAACAACAATCCCTAAAAATACTATATGTAAATAAAGCAAACCTGTTTCTCTATTACCCCATCAGGTAGAAAAAGAAAAACAGATTTTTCACCAAATATAGAAGATATGTCTGAGACATTCTGACTTAAAACTGAAATTTTGGTGTTAAAAAAATACACTTGGGCAGTTTGTTCAGAGACGGGGAGTCACCCTTCAGAGAAGCTAAAAACAAGGATAAAAACTTACTCATTGGGAGTGGCACTCTGTCTTAGACATTACAGACAGAAAACAGTAGTGACTTCAAAGGAAGCCCATATCAAAAGACAAGCACAGATGCTCTAAATTACAGTTATCGTTTTGCTTCCAGTTTCTTCTCACATGGACAATCTACATAGCCAGGAATCAGCAGCATTTATTAAGAGGTGCATAGCCGGTCACTTTGTGCATCTCTTCACACTTATAAAGCACCCACAAACATTCTAATAGCCATATGAGGTGATCAGGTCAGTCATTTGCTATTAGTACACAGAGAAATGAGTTCCCTGTGTGGAATGGTAAATCACGTCCTCCCTCTTTCCACTTCCCTTTCCACTTGCACTTTCCATATGGACTCCAAGAACTTAGAGATTATATTTTTCCCCAAATGTAAAATCAGGAAAAGTTTATAGGCAATGGATGTCATTAGAATCCACACAGATAATTTACAAACTTGCTGCTCACAGTGAATCCATGGGCCAGCAGCATCAACATCACTTGGAGCTTAGAAATATGGAATCTGAGGCCCCATCCCAGACCTACTAAGTCAGATTCTGAATTTCAACAAGATATCCAGGTAGTTTCTGTACAGGTTAAAATTTGAGTAGCATTGCTCTAGAAGAATATCTATAATTGTGTGACTGAAATTTGGGGACCTCCAAATTGAATCAGGAAAATAGCATATAGACTCAGGGAAAACAAGAGTAGACTGCAGTTGCAACTAATAAGTCTGAATAAAAGTAAAGTTTATTCTATCTGAAAGTAGAAGCTGTTAATGGAAGGGAAACAGACTGCTTAGAATCTAGAAAAGCATAACCCAAAAAGCAACATTTTCCTTGTGTCTTCCTCACTATTTAGCAAAGACGACCCTCTGATCTACCAATCTGTATATTTATTTTAAGAGATGATGAGTGCATTTGACCATCAAGTTGGGTATCCCGTGTAATCTACTTATAATCAAATTTTATGTGTTCCATGTAACTTTCTGATTATAATTTAACTGCCCATATCATGTAGTTTCTCTAAATGGAGAGACTGACCAATCAGACCAAAACATTCTAGAACAGCTGTCTATGCTCAAAATCTGATTGAGTGTGGTTAGGACAAACACATCTACTTGAATAAACTATGTATATATACTCATACAATATTTTTGACATACGTAGCCACTTCCTAGAAACACTACTATCGGAGGTTCTGATGGAATGGTCACATAGTATCTCTGGATAATAACAACAAACATTTATTTAGTACTTCATATATTCCAAAAGTACTTTGCCTGTATTACATAATTTAATTCTCATATAATTCCCATTTCACAGATGAGGAAACAGAGGCATAAAGTCATGAAGTAACTTGACTAAGATATGAAGTGACAGAAACAGGATTTTAACCCAGGCAGTTCAGTACCACAGCAGAGCCTGCTCTCTTGATCACCATGCTATGTGGCCTTCATCTTGTCTCTCAACAATTGTTACACACTGGCCTCTTCCAATTTCCTCCACCCATCATTTTTAGATTAAGTTCAAAAACACAAGCAGATCTAAGGTGCCAGGAACTAGAACTTTTGATATGACGAAGACATTAAAGCCTCAAGCCTAAGTAGGTGACATTTTCTCCTGCGTGGCTGAGGATGCTCCCCTGGGGTTTGCAGGTTAAACCACAGATGTGCTGGATCATAAGAAGTCATTCTCTAACTTGCACCTCCTCAGACTTCTTCCTCTGGTCTTGAGAATGAAATTATTCAGATGCCAATGCCAAAGCGGGTTAGAAAAAAGACAGGGGGCAGAGTTCACTTTGCTTGAGGCTTAGGTAAAGAGGAGCCTAATTAACTCAACAAATAACTCTATTGGGGTTTATACCAAAAGTTTTATAGAAATATACAACATGCTTTGCATTACCAGGGTCTCTATATTTCTTTTGGAATCAACACAGGAAGTGGCAGCTGCTGCACAGAACTCAAGGATTTTTCAACCCTGGATAAGTGGTTTGCAATCCTTCGTCTACCCCAGCACACCTGTGAAATACAGCACATTTCCTTAAGTTACAGTGGCTCACTTCCAGTAAGATTTATAAAAGACTACATGTAGGCCGGGCGCGGTGGCTCAAGCCTGTAATCCCAGCACTTTGGGAGGCCGAGACGGGCGGATCACGAGGTCAGGAGATCGAGACCATCCTGGCTAACACGGTGAAACCCCATCTCTACTAAAAACTACAAAAAACTAGACGGGCGAGTTGGCGGCGCCTGTAGTCCCAGCTACCCGGGAGGCTGAGGCAGGAGAATGGCGTGAACCTGGGAGGCGGAGCTTGCAGTGAGCTGAGATCCGGCCACAGCACTCCAGCCTGGGTGACAGAGCGAGACTCTGTCTCCAAAAAAAAAAAGACTACATGTTTCCACTACTTTCCAGCAGAAAATAATAAAGCTGTGTTTTTCAGTGCTTTTTATGCTAAATATTAATACATGTCATTGCCCTAGGGAGAAAAATCAATTTCCATAAAAATGAGAAGCAATGTGAGAGTTCATATCAACTTAAACTAAACCTGAACACTTGCTATGCTTCTACTATGTCCCTTCTGGTTCTTGTCAATATCAAAGAAACAAAAGTGTTATCAAAAAGGCAAAAAACAAATAAATGCAGTGACTTACTTCATTCTGTGTTTGTTAGAAAAGTAACATGATTTATTTTATTATGCATTTAAAATGTATGTAATCAATTCCCCCATTATTTTCAAATAGTTTCTAGCTAGCTAGCTAGCTAGCCGTCATTATCTAAAAGACTCTTAGGACTACTTTCCGAGGGTCAGAAGGAAGTTATTTGCATATGATCACCCAACAAATGAAAATGCTAGCATCTGGTGTTAACTAATTTATTTATAAATGTTGACCATGGCAGTTGATGAGTTCATTTACTGTTTATAAAAATTGTGTAAGCCTCTATTAACTTAATATTTTTTAAAAGTAGATTTAGAATTTCCAAAACATGTAAAATTAAACAAGTCACCTATTTTTAGCTTAATATGGAGCACTAAAAGTTTACAAAACTTGAGTGCACTTCTGACAGTTTATTTACTATTTTATTAATTTTTTGAATGATGTTTACTTTTTTCAAGGGTTTAAGAGTTTAAAGAAGCATAAAATGATCTATTCATGCGCAATCAATTGAGGCGCAAGACACTATAAGGAACTGTAAGAGATATTCATGAAACACCGAGGGGAGACCAGACAGTCTACCACATCAAAATGAAATTCAACAACAGTGATGCTGGCCAGGAAATTTGAAGGAAGGCAAGCACAATTGTAAAAGAGGAGAGCTAAATGGCATAGATTAATCAATAAAAGTATTGATTAGTGAAAAGAATCAATTATAGCAGTATAAGAAATATGCTACAGTTATGACAACTGTAATGCATGATATTTAGGATAAAAGTTAAACACAATTCAATGAATATAATAATTTTATTAATAACTACTACTATCAGCTAGAGTTTATGTTATGACTTATATAACTAAAATGTAAAGCAGAAATAGGCATCTTTATATCTAAATATTGGTGCCAAGCAATTATTGCTTTAAGATAGTTTTCAAGGACTTGCTGAACCAAATCACTGAATCACCAAATTGTTGTCCAGAATTTAACAAATTGTTGCATAAGTTTACTTTTCCACCAAGTACCTGTTTCCCATACCATTGTTAACAATGAGTATTGTTTTTTTAATTAAAAATTTTCCAATTTGCTAAGCAACAAAACTTTATTATTTTAATTTCTCTTTTATTTCCAGTGAAATTGAATACCTTTCTGCATATTTCTTAGACTTTAATATTTGTTTTAGAAATGTCCTGCTTGTGCCCCCACCAAGTTTTCCATTGGAATAATCATTTTTATCTTATTGGCCTAAAGAAACATTCATATATTCTGGCTATTTATACACCATCTATGTTAAAACATTTTTCATGATTAGAAATTTTCTTTTTAATTGTTTTAAATAGTTCTATTCTATTTAAGAGGCAAGTGTTATCATTTGAATGTCTCCTCCAAAATGCATGTTGAAATTCAATTGCTCTTGTGATGATATTAAAATGTGGGACCCTTAAAAGCTGATTAGGCCATGAATATTCCACATTCATGAATGGATTAATATCATTATCTCATGAGTGAATGAGAATAGGTTATTATAAAAGCGAATTTGGCCCCCTCTTGCTCTTTCTTGCTTTACTCTCACTTGTCCTTCTGCCTTCCACCATTAAATGACATGACTTGAAGGCCCTTGGAAGATGTGAGCACCATGTTCTTGTACTTCCCAGCCTCTAGAACCATGTGACAAAGAAATTTCTTCTCAAACAGGCAACCTACAGAATGGGAGAACATTTTTGCAATCTATCCATCTGATAAAGGGCTAATATCCAGAATCTACAAGGAACTTAAACAAATTTACAAGAAAAAAATAAACCCATCAAAAAGTGGCAGAAGGATATGAACAAACACGTCTCAAAACAAGACATTTATGCAGCCAATAAACATATGAAAAAAAGCTCATTATCACTAGCCATTAGAGAAATGAAAATCAAAATCACAATGAGATACCATCTCACACCAGTTAGAATGGCAATCATTAAAAAGTCAGGAAACAACAGATGCTGGGAGGATGTGAAGAAGTAGGAATGCTTTTACACTGTTGGTGGGAGTGTAAATTAGTCCAACCACTGTGAAAGGCAATCCCATTACTGAGTATATACTCAAAGGGTTATAAATCATTCTACTATAAAGACACATACACACGTATGCTTATTGCAGCACTATTCACAATAGCAAAAACTTGGAACCAACCCAAATGCCCATCAATTATAGGCTGGATAAAGAAAATGTGGCACATATACACCATGTAATACTATGCAGCCATAAAAAGGGATGAGTTCGTGTCCTTTGCAGGGACATAGATGAAGCTGGAAACCATCATTCTCAGCAAACTAACACAGGAACAGAAAACTAAACACCACATGTTCTCACTCGTAAGTGGGAGTTAATGAGAACACATGGACACAGGGAGGGGAACATCACACACTGGGGCCTGTTGGGGAGTGGGGGGCTAGGGGAGGGAGAGCATTAGGAGAAATACCTAATGTAGATGAAGGATTGATGGGTGCAGCAAACCACCATGGTGTGTGTATACCTATGTAACAAACCTGCACATTCTACACATGTATCCCAGAACTTAAAGTATAATAATAAAAAAATCTATTTTGCCATATTTTCTGAATTTTTTTTGCAATAGGAATTTTAACAATAAAAATAACAATGAATGATATGAAAAAAAAATTTCTTTTCAAGTTACTTAGTCTGTGATGGTCTGTAATAGCAACACAAAATGGGCTAAGACAGAAAGCAACTGAGTTATAGTCTATTTAGGTTTATAGCAACAAATCTGTACCTATCTGACCTTACACCCTCATTGGCTTTCAATGGCTCTTCTGTTTGCCTGAAAGATAGAAGCACCACTGTGTTTTATCTCACTGCTATCTCTTCCTTCAGAGGTGAATGCACTTCAGCAGTTTTCAAAACTCTGAGCTGATACTTCCTAAATCTATGTCACTATCCTTAACTCAGACCCCTCTATAAACTGTTACTATGGTTTCATTTTACTGACAGATCCTTCTAAGATTTCATTCATTCATCTACCACTCCAATGTGTACAGCACCCCTTATGCATACCTAAATATTAAATATTGTGAAGTTTTATCATCTCAAATACAAAGATTTCCAACCAAATTCAGCTACTGTCCCACATTCCATCCTGCCGTTTATAATTTCTCTCTCTACAAATTGTATCCCCAACTTTCTGCTGCTTTATCTAAAATGTCATGACTCTTCTCTCTCTGTTATTACCACATGCAATCAGTCTCTGTTAATTTTTCCTCCAGTGGCTCAAAACTTAACTCCTTTTTTCACACAGCTGCCATGCTGGTCTAAGGCCTCATCATGTGGCACTTGTTTAATTAACTGCCATCACCTTTTACTGGACTCACTGATTCCCACCTGTTTCTCACTTCAATTCATTGTGTACTCTATGCTGAATTACTCTTCCTGCAGCATGGCTCTGAAAATGTCATTCCTCTGTTCAAGAATTTTGAGTACTTCCTTCTGCTTATGGAAACAAGCCCCCAGTTTGTCAGTCCCTCAGTAGAGATTTCTCATAAGCGGGATTCTCCCTATCCCAACTCATATTTCACTATTCTACTTCAGAAACATGTTTGTTTAACATTGTTTCTGCACTATCCTCCACACAAGCCTCCGTGCCTTTGCTCATCCAACTTTGATTATACCCCTCACTTCCCTCTATTAGTCCAAACTCTGTTAAACTAACTCTTCAGGGCACAACTCAAGTCTTTGCCAGGAAGCTGGCCCCAGCTAAAACCACAGTTTAGTTTTCTTAGAACTGGAGTAGACTTCATAGAGCACCCTCAGGGACTCTAAGCCTCAAAAATATTAAATTCTATTCAACAAAAAATTATTGAATACTCATTATGCACTAAGCCCCAGACTAGGAACTGGGGACAAGAAAAACAGATAGATGTGATCTCTCTTTTTAAGGAACTCTTGCCTTCTGGAGGGTGCAAAATATATAAACATGCAATTGCATTAAAAGCTATCAAGTTCTAAGATGGAGACAAACACAATGCTGTGAGAATGAGAGGGATTAAGGAAAGATTCCTAGTTGAGACATCATGTGATAAGAATGTTAAAGATGAGTGAGAGCTACCAAGACAAAAGTGGGAAAGAAATTTGAGACAAAGGAAACAAAATAAATGAATGCAGAGACATAAACAGTGGGAAGGAGGTGAGGAACTAGAAGGCTGGTAGCATCAGACTATAATGTTGTGAAACAAGAACTGGTGAGAGATGAGATGGGAAGTGACGGGAGAGACTAAGCCAGGCATTTGGGGTTTTGTAAACTGTATTAAGAACTTTGTACTCTAATCTGTAAATGATGAGGAACCATTAAAAATGTTTACGCAAGGAGGTTAAATTACTGGGTTTTGCTTTTAGAAAAAGTGTGCTCCGTACATTGTAGAGACCAGATTTAAGGGAAGCAAGTCAGGAGAAAAGAAACTACAGATTGCGATGCTCCAAGGAGAGGACAAGGACCGAAGTAGGGACATCATTATCGGGAATGGGCCTGAAAACAGATTTAAAAAAATAGTTATGAGCTAAAACCATTAGGCCTTGCTGATTGCCGAGATGTAGAAGGCCCAGGACAATGAGAAGTCTTACATAATTCTTTAATCTCTGGTTTGGGCAACAAGATGGTGATGCCAGTAAGTAAGCTAAAAATAAAGGAACCACTGGTGAACAGAGGATAACAATGAAGACAGTTTCAGATATGTTGAGTTTGAGATTCCTCTGGGACATATCAAGCTAAAGAGTTCTAGGGTAAAGATTAAGTGTGACATTAATTGTCATTCCAGTGATAAACGAAACAATGACAGGGGTGAAATTCCCCAAGCAAAGAATGTAAAGAAATGAAGACTTTAGGGTAATGATAGAAACCTGGGGTATTGTAGTTACTGGACACACAGAAGAGGAAGAGCCCCCAAAGACCAGAAAGAAATGACTCAAAGAAGCAGGAGGAGACAAGAAAGTAAACCAGAGGGTTTTAAGGTAGGGCATAAGATACGGACTGAGAAAGCATCCTTGAGTTTTGCAATACAAAGTTCATTGGTGACCTTTAGAAGTGAGTCTAGACTCCGAACTGTGATGTGTTGAAGTGTAAATGAATTGCAGTCATGAATACAGTTAACTTAGCTGAAAACAAAAGGAGAAGAATTAGGGCACAGCTAGAGGGGATGCAAGGCCAAGAAATAGCTGACTGAGGCTAAAGGAATAAAAATTGCAGAGGCACATAGTAAATGAGGGTCTTTATTTAATTACAAATATACAGTTTAATACTCAAAAATATCTTTCAAACAAACACAAGATGAGAAGGGAAATAAAGTTTCATGAATTGCCTCACAAAGTAGAGTTCTAGCTACTTTTTGTACAGGAACATTATGATGTTTCTCTTTTCACTGGGACCCAGAAGCATGCAGAGCTGGCTCCTCTCTTCTTTTCGTCATGTGTCTCCTGGGATCCTTGAATAACTCAATTTTGGGGTGTAATCATTTTGCTTTCAGGGAAGCTGAATACCATTTTTGTGAGGAGTCATTCCACCACCATGTGGCTACTCTTGAGAATAGCATTTTTTCTCAGCTTCCTCCTAGAGCTAGCTACTGGGTTGAGTTCCCAGAGAAGGAGAATTCTACAGCTCAAAGAGCTTTAGAAACCCTCTCTTTATTTTGCAGATAATGAGAGCAAAGATGACTTGCCTAATTTTTCAAAAGTTCCTTATATTTTAACTTGTTATGAATATTTTATACATTATGAGTGATTATATATATATAAAGCAGACAACAAAAAACACATACAAAATCTTTGCATGTTCATTCAAACCCAAGGAGAGCATCCCTGTCAGACTGTCTTAAGTAAAAAATATTGATGAAATGTAGCAATACACAGAGATCATTGTTCCTAAACTAATCTTTAGCAACAACATCTTGCCTTGGGGCTAACATGATATTTTGTTTAAATTTAAGCCATTTCCAGGAAAGTTTTAATTTCTGCAAGTTCAAACAGATTGGTAAAACAGAAAGCACACCTACAAAGGATCAATCCTAAGGTGATAATTAGAATATGTTTATTATCTTAAGATATAAAACCCAGTTCTATAATATCTTTTGTCATTTTGCTTTTCTCTATCATTTTTTTCTGATAATAAAAATAACAGATGTTATTAAAGAAAATGTGAAGGTTTCAGGGGAAAAAGACATAAACGTCACTAAAAGATTTCATAACCCAACAGTATTTAAAACAAAAAATTGGCATTTTTACTCCCTTAAAAATGCTTTAAGTTAAAGAAATCAACCTCATTATTTTATTTATCTTGCTGAATTAGCTAAGAGTTAAAAAATGATTTCTTATGTTTACAGAAGTTATTGCACTCTCCATCCATATTAACGCCACTTAATCAAAAAGAGTCACCAACTCTTAAGACTTTAGAGAAATGTAAAACTGTTAAAACAAAGCAAAATTGACAAGGTTTGGGCCACGTTTATGCAAGGTGGCATCTTCAGCCAGACTGCCCACGTGTTCATTAATGCTGTCTTTAATTATTTCTAAAAATCTTTAAGGCATTGGCTGCTCCCTGAATCTTTAATCTGCTGGTCCAAAGATGCTTCTGGTGAATGGGAGTGCTCTAAATCAACAAAACTCGAATAACCTAAGCTTTGAAATGTTTCAAATCAAGGCAATGGACTTCTTCTGAATAGTACACTTGATCCTTGAACCATACAGGTTTGAACTGTGTGGGTCCGCTTATACAGAGATATTCTTCCACCTCTGCCACCCCTGAGCAAGATCAACTCCTCCTTTGCCTCCTCTGTCTCAGCCTACTTAACATGAAGACAATGAAGATGAAGATCTTTGCGATGATCTAGTTCCACTTAATCAACAGTAAATATAGTCTCTCTTCCTTATGATTTTCTTACTAACATTTTCTGTTCCCTAACTTTATTGTCAGAATATAGCATATAATACATATACTAATAACATACAAAATTCAAAAGAGTACAAAATGGCTGTTTATGTTATAGATAAGGGTTCCAGTCAACAGTAGGCTATTAATAGTTACACTTTTGGGGAGTTGAAAGTTAAATGCAGATTTGCAACTGCATAGAGTCAGGGGAGTTGACACCTCCAACCTCTGTGTGTTGTTCAGGGTTCGACTGTAATGATATCAATAATGGTGATGATAACACCTTATAAACCTTTTAAAGCATAAATGTTTTACAAACCTCTCATTTAATCATCTTAACAACCCAACTTTACAAACGGAGGATTGTTAAGTAATGGCCCTACTTCACACAGCTAATATTCAGATAATTCATCTCTATCCTAAAACCTGGAATTGTGTCACCTTCAGTAACCAGAGTCCCATAGTCCAAAACATTTTCTAAATACTGAATGCTTAGCCAGCCCCAGGGTTTCTGATTCTTTTCAAACTACATCAATGTGATTACATCACACATGCAGTGGATAAGATTTTGTAAAATTATACCTGCTCCACTTTTTTGCTTTTCTTGACTAAGCCAGCCTAAGGAATTCATTTCTGGGAAAATACCAGGACATTTTACAAAAGAAATGCAAAGAGAAAAAAACGCACTAATATTCAGTTTCTGATATACAAAACAGAATTATTCTGAAGCCAATATTCTGACAGAGGATTTTTCCAAACTCTTTTATTATCCCACATCAAGAACCCAACTCACAGACATGGCTCATCATGTGGAGATGATAGATCTCTGGGTCTCTGATGGCAAACCCCCCGTGAGGCTTGCTGCTCAAAGATATGACTCTGGAAATAAAAGGAAAGTCCACTCCCCCTTGAATTTTTAATAAAACAGAAAATTAGAAGGCAGGAGAGCAAGACTCTTAATCATGTGTATTCCAATTGCCCCCATTCCAGGCTTTGACCCATGGGTTGGGGAATGCATTAGAGTAAAACTGAGGGCAAGAGGAGCTGCTTATTGCCTGCTCCCTGTTGAGGCATCTGGGGAATAATTACACCAATCTGGTGTATGACTACATCAGTTAGGAAGCTCAGTGTGGAGGAAGTCTCTTAAGTTCAGCTTTCCAAAGTAACCTTTGGTTCCCATGAGGTATCAGGGATGAGTCAAGATCCAGCCACGAGCTGCTGATTCCACAGTGGCAGTGGCCTTATTGAAGAGGTTGAAGTGGACCTTGGAGTCAGTGAATTAGCAGAAGGACACAGTGAAGCCCCCAGGGCCTGGAGCCAGTGGGAGACAGGGCTAAGCCAGGCCACCAAAAGGGACACTACTAGGTTCTGAGCAAGCCAGGAGAGAAACAGGGCAACAGCAGACCAGCCACTGACTTCACAACAAAATACAAGGAAGGCAAACAGCAAACAGGTAAACACAAACATCACCCAGAGTCCAGAGAACATGGGCCCCAGAGGGCCAAAATCCTCCCCTCAGACCTCCTTATCACCATCTTTGAGAGAAACATAGAATAGTGGAGCAGTCAGAAACAACACAGTTGTCCTTGTCATTGTTGTTGCTTCCTGGAGTCTGAGCATTACTTAAAGGAATGGATTAAATGATCAGATTTAACTAATTTAAATCCAAATGAACACTGTGAATTTTTTTTTCCTCCAGTAGCCAACAGATGGCTCCTCCTGAAAAGGATCAAGTCAGCTCTGAAGAAAAGAAAGACAGTTTTTTCAGAGCTTCCTAGTTAAGGTGGCAAATTTAATATATGCGTCTAATTTTACTTCCTCTTAAAAATGAAAATAAAGGAATCTTTCAAAACACACAAATCCACAGGAACAGTTAGAATAGGAGAAAAGGCCAAAGCAACACAACTTGGTCTCTCAGCTAGAAGCAGATGGACAAGTGAAAACTAACTTAGCAGGTCTGAGAAAGCTGAATCTCATCTTGACAGCAGACAAATCTGAGAAGAACCAACCCAATTAACACCAGAAAATCTTCAAGGGGCTCAGGAACTAAGGGCTCAGGGTCTCTGGAACTGGGGTGAAAGGGCTGTCTAGAATAAGGAGGACCAAACAAGGACTTTTTTCAGTAGCAGTTGGAATCCCTGATTCCCTTATCTTCTTCATATTTTCCCTTTCACACATTGGTAGAATTTGAAGATTTGTTTTCTTTTTTTTCTTTGAGACAGAGTCTTGCTGTGTCACCCAGGCTGGAGTGTAGTGGCGTGATCTCGGCTCACTGCAAGCTCCATCTCCTGGGTTCACGCCATTCTCCTGCCTCAGCCTCCCCAGAGCTGGGACTACAGGCGCCCGCCACCGTGCTTGGCTAATTTTTTGTATTTTTAGTAGAGACGGGGTTTCACTGTGTCAGTCAGGATGGTCTTGATCTCCTGACCTCGTGATCTGCCCACCTCAGCCTTCCAAAATGCTGAGATTACAGGCGTGAGCCACCGCCCTCAGCCTGAAGTTTGGTTTTCTAAAAAGGGTCCCTGGATCTAGGGACAGCATGTACAGTTGTGGGTGTAGGTAACTGACCCAACACAAAGAGGGACAGACCATGCATCATGAATGGGAAATGCATCACACTCTTGCCGGCTTCCCCAACTCTGCTTTCAGAACACTGGTAGAAAGACCCTTGCTTTCCAGGCAGGAAGTTGGAACCTAGCCAACCAGTGTAAATTGACATAATGCAATGCAAGAAACAGTGATGGTGAGGGCCACCTTCACTAAGATCCTTGTGTCAACTGAGCCATCTTTTTAATTTGAGTACAGAATATGCCAGGAGTCCAGGTACAGATTCTTACCCGTCCTTGGCTTATCTTGACCATTTGCTGATTGAAGTTCCTGCCCTTCAGCTTAGGCCAGCTAAAGACATTTCTTTCATATCAAACAATCGTTCTGCTTTGCCCTGCTCCTGAAGCCTGCAGAGAGGTGGTGGTGAGGTAAGAAGCAGTAAATAAAAAGCAGCCACTCCATTTGACCACATTTCTATCACATGCCCAGAGCCTGGTCCATCCATCAGCCTCACCAGATGTCCCAAGTGTGCTGACTCTTATGTTTTTTGCTTGTAATGGTGCCCACTAACTTCCCCAAGAGGCTCCTATAAACTCTCAGGAAAACTAAAGACAGTCCACGACCCAGAGACTGGTTAGTTTATCATCTCCTGGAAGCTGTCATTCAACAGGGGCAATGTTACACTTTCTACACACAGCGAGATCTATGCTTAGCACTCAACTTCCCAAAAGCTAAACAACACACTGTTTAGAGATTCACACAAGAGTGGTGATCTATAAACCTTAGTTGTTACAGGAAAGTAAAGATTTTTTAAAAAGTAAAGGTGTTCAGATCACACCTGGTCTAGCCTATGTGCTCATGGCTCAAAGTAACACTAAAGACTCAGGTAACACTCTGGAAAACGTAATAGCACAAACACCACCTCTCTGGGGCCCTTCTAAAAGTGAGTAACATGAAGAAGTCAGAGGCCTTCTCCCTCCTATTGCACAGACCACACAGCTCTGCCATCTAACACCAGTTGTGGCAGGAATGAGATTTTTGTGAGCACATAGGAAACATTTCTTGAAAACTCCGAAAGTGTAGTTACGTGGCAAGGATAGTGGAGAAAAATCATCAAGGATTGGGCTCTCAAATCAGATTAAGTCAAACCCAGACTCCAAATCCTACTATCACTTTAGGCAATTTTCAAAACTTAAGAGACATTGTTTTCTTTATATGTAAAATAAGCATTTTTATGGTCACAATTTTTTTGTTATTGCTCAATAAATGACATTCACCAGTTTGCTGAACAAATACTTATGGAGCATGTATTATATGTTAGGCACTGAATTGGAATTTAGAAAGCATCAATTTTAAAAAAAGTTTACTTCTCTGTCTTTATGGACCTCGTATTCTAAAAGGGGTTATAAACAAAAAATAAATAAATAGAGTAAGTAAATATGCAATATGTTAGAAAGTAAGCCCTGTGGAGTGGGGGAGAGCATGATGAGGGAGATTAGGAGTTTCAGGGAGGAGAAATTTGCAATTTTAAATAACTTGATTAAAATAGACTTTGTTCAGAAGAAAACAATTCAGCAGAGGCTTAAAGGATGAGGGACTGCAAGCCATAACGCAAATACATGCTTTTACTACACATGACTCATGACGAAGTAGATGCTCAATTACAAACTGTTGATGAGGGGGAGGAAGAGGAGAATGAAGAGAATTTGTGAGTGCTCAAAGTCCCAAATTAGCAGGTGAATGGGGTAATGGGCTATAAAATTTCGGCTCATCTGAGGAGCAAGATATTTTTTCATAATAGTAACTATCATTTGGTAAGCATTTCCTATGTCCTAAGCATACCGATAATTTCTAAAATATTCTATCACATCTAATTCCTGCAAATAACCCTGTGAGGTCAAACTGAGGCAGAGAGATAAGTAATTTGCTCAAGGGACACACAGCTGCCAGTAAATTAGAGGCAGCAAGAATTTTGAACACATGTGTCTGAGGTTGGAGCTCTTAGTCACTAACGTGGCTCTCTCTGCCTCTCAGATTTGTTCTCAGACCCATTGAGACTAGTGGAAGTGTGGGTCACATGGAGGGGACAGAGGAATGGAGTAACAGGGCCAGGAATATACAGTTCCTTTGTCTGCATTCAATCATGTTGCCTTGCTAAACTAGCCTAACCTGAATAATATATGAATTAGCCATAAGGTCTTCTAGACAGTAAGCCTCCATGAATAGAATATAAAAAGCCATTATAGAATCACCTCCTAAGGTTTTTAAAAATAATAGATTAGCTCTTCTTCAAGCTAGACAGGCTTTCCCAAAGCATGCTCCTTAGCACTCCAGACTCAAGAGATGCTACACAATAAAATAAAAGTCGGTGATCCTAGAGGTGTGAGAGGCCTTACGTCTGCAGCACCCACACAGTGCCTGGCATATAAGAGGACTCAATAATGCATATGTGTTGACTGACTCCCAAGGAAAGCTGTGCAACTTTGTCTAATCCAGTGTCCCGCATACACAGCTGAATGCAAAAGCCTTCTGTCCCCTGACCTAGCCTATCATAGGGAAAGCGGCTCTGTGGGACTGAGGCATGCCACTGCACATGGGGAGGAAAGGGATAGTTCATCCAAGATCCACCTCAATCTAGAGAAAACATTTAGTTTAAATTTAAGCGCAAATCACAGTTTAGATAGAAAGCTCTCGTGCATTAAAATGTTTGGGGTAAAATATGAAGACCTTGAAATATGAGAAACAAAACTGAGAAATTTTACCCCGTGCCTTGGTTTCACAGGGTAATAGGCAGAAACTGAAACCAACAGACATTTCTGTTGACAAGTTCACCTTCTCAAGCCCTACAGCCCAGGAAGATTGTCATATTATTTAAAATAAGCAAGAGACTCTTCACCACAAAGCTAAAGGGCAAAGCAAGTCTGCCACGCTCCTCGAGGGACACACAGCCAGAAGGGCTCACCTAAATGCAGAAACCCTGAAAAAAAAGGGGGAGGGAAAGCAAGATGCCTCCTCCCCCACTTTCTCTGACTGAGGCTCTGAAGTCTGCTCCTTGCTGCATGAGTGACAAGGACTTAGCCGGCCCTAAAACACCAAAAAATGGGGGAAGTGACACCGGGTGACATTCTCCATAAGAGAGATGAGTAATAGTCTCAAAAAGTGCATGGTCTACTACCCCTACAGACTTTAGCATGACACCTCCCCCACCGAAACAGTGAGCCAGCAACAACTAGCAAATGTCGCAGAAAATAAATCTCCTACAGTTGGGTCCCTCCTCAGCTGAGGTTTCAGAGGAGGGAGGCCAGCCAAGAATACAGAAGTCGTGAAAAGTCTGGCCATGTAAACCCCTTGGGTGCTTTTATACACAGGTGCTATAACTGAGCATCCCTGAGTGCCAAGGCCTATGTTAAGTTTCTTTTTTAAATACTCTTATTTAAATAAATGTAGAGGGCAGTCACAATCAGCTTAGTTAATAACGCAAATATCGGAAACCAAAGGGGGTCAAAGAAGAGATGTACATTATACACACCTATGAACACATACACACACCCCTTCCGCCATTCCTGGTCTATTATTTTATAAATTAAGATCTTTAGAGCAAGTAGCGCATTCAAGCAAGCCTGCTTTGTCTGAGTACCAGTAGAAAAAGGATGTTTATGTGTTGATGACAGATGAACAATTAGGGATCTTCTAGCTTGATTTTCAGGTCCCGAGATGGTGCCACTTGCTTATTTCTCCTGCTGCTGCTCTGAGTTACTACAGAGGTCTGGTCACCTCAGCCAAACATTGGGCCCTAAGGACAGCAAAGTTGTAGCTACTGTTTACACTTTTGCCAGGTCACGGGTCTTTTCACTCAGGCCTTATTATGATATGGGATTAATAGTGCTATCCCTGGGATGATCCTTCCACCTTCACCACCATCAACAACACTGCAATCCTCTCCTTGTCCCCAAACTGGCTGAGTACACAAGCAAATAGACATGGCTAGAGGAAAATGATGAATTCTACTCTCATGTTGTTCAGGTGCCTGGAGTACATATCTGGCACATAGTAAATTAAATATCTGTTAACAAGTATTTGTTGTTAAGTTGTTCATTTGTTTTATAGAGACAGGTTCTCACTCAGTTGTCCAGACTGGAATGCAGTGATGTGATCACAGCTCACTGTAACCTTGAACTCCTTTGCTCAAATGATTCTCCTGCCTCAGCATCCTGGAAAGCTAGGACTACACGTGAGCACCACCATGCCCAGCTAATGCTTTGTGTCTTTTGTGGAATCAAGGGTCCTAGTATGTTAGGCTGGTCTCAAACTCCTGGCCTCCAGTGATCCTCCTACCTTGGCCTTCTAAAGGGATTACTGATATAAGCTACAGCACCTGGCCTATTTGTTGTTAAATGAAAACATAGTCTTCCTTAGGAGGTAAGATGAGTGACAAATTACTTGAAAACTTGGTCAGGTGTTTCACATTTATGTAAATGGATGAGATTAAAGGACGGAACCCATGAATGAGCTTTGGCGGGGTGAGAGGGAGCGGGGTGGTCCAGAGATTTTTGTCTTGTTAGTTTTTGTGTGTTTTAATGAACTCCTCATGTGCTATGAATAAGAAATCTATAAGTTGTATATGTTATTCTTACAGAACGTTCTCTCCCACAAGTACCTTGAAGTACATGAGTGTTAGAATACTACTACATTACAGAATGAGGTGGGAAGAAAGTGAGATCCTTGCATAAAACAGAAATCTTAAAGAACTGTAATAGGAATTGATATGAGGTACTCTTAGTCTCTCTCTTTTGATAGTACTTTACCTCACTTTATAACCTAATAAGTTTGTGCCTTTAGCTTCACTAAACACAGTTCAAGAGTCAAAGGCAAAGCCTCATCATTTTGCCTTTCTTGTCATCCTCACCCAGTGACTCTTTTTTTCCCCTCAATCTGCGCCCATTTCCATGGTTTGACCTTCTATAATTCCTTCAACTATTCCTTCAAAGCTCAATACTAATACCTTTTTCTCCCGTATTCCCATTTTTTTCAAGTTTCCCATCTTTTTCTCCTACCCTGAAAATTCCCCACCCCCTGTTTGTTCATCCCTCTTTATTTCATGCACTTATTCTTACTCATCCAATTTGACCTTCGTTTTTGCTTTTCTTGTGGGGTTACCCATATTTTTCCTTACTTTCTCTTTTCCATCTTTGTCACACCTCCTGCCAAAAAACAAACAAACAAACAAAAAAAACACCTTTTCTCCTAGAATCCCACTTCCCTGCTCTTCTCCCTAAGTTATTCTTACCTTTCTGCTCCTCTTGAATTATATAAAGCTTGACTTCTACATTCTTACTTAGAAAGAAAATGCAATGATTCTTAAATGTCCATTACTTGTGTCCTTGGATTTTATCCCAGAACATTTTCAGCTTCATCTAGAGTTTGTATAGATCAATACTGGCATATAATAGGACCTCCTTGTTTCAAGCTTCTTCCCCTGGCCTACTCACTGTAGTAAAGGAAAACACATAACCTTTAGCAAATTGGAAGGGACAAAACTGACAAAACCGTAGAACACTCAACTTGCTCTTCTTCTTATTTCCTCCTTCTGTGTAACTTCTCTCTGGCAAATTGTGCCATATTATATCAACTTGCATATGATTGATTATCATATCATTTTCTATTATAAATAGTCACATATTAGTGACTATTATAAAAGGCTATATTTCTTAATGATTAAAGAATAAAAGAGATCAATAAGAGGGAGAAAAAGACTATTACTTCTCTCTAATAGTTGCTCAGTAAATGGTATTGAAAATTCATAGGACATTAATATAATACTGACTCTGGAGGGAAAATACAAAGCAGGCTTCCAAAGTATCCAAAATAAGATAATTTTCATTATCACTTCATATCTGGCAGAACCTGATATTTGTCTCTTCAATGAATCGAAGCTGAACATTAGGTAATGTGTAAAATGCATGTCGCCTCACAGATCTTGACATCTACAGTTAATTAGTTAGTTTAAGTACAGCGTGTGGGCTAACGTGAATAAATTCTTGTTAGAAGAAATAGAGGCACAGCAGATGAAGGATAACCTATATTTTCCTTCTTTATACAACTGTTTCTCTTATCTGGCCACATCACTTCATACTTAACTACTCAGGATCTCTACCCATTACACTGTCTGTTCTCTCGCCTTAACCTTGACTATAAATTTCCTTTTTTTTTTTTTTTTTTTTTTTAGATGAAGTCTCACTTTGTCACCCAGACTGGAGTGCAGTGGTGCTATCTTAGCTCACTGCAACCTCCACCTCCCAAGTTCAAGTGATTCTCCTGCCTCAGCTTCCCTAGTAGCTGGGATTACAGGCCCCTGCCACTGTGCCTGACTAATTTTTGTGTTTTTAGTAGAGACGGGGTTTCATCATGTTGGCCAGGCTGGTCTTGAACTCCTGACCTCAAATCATCCATATTGGCCTCCCAAAGTTCTGAAATTACAGGCATGAACCACCATGCCAGACCAAATTTCTTGAGAAAAAAATCTGTATCCTGTGGAGGGGGGTGGGGGGAAAGAACTAACATGTATTTACTATTGTCAGGTACTACATTCCTTAACTCATTTTACACTGACATGCTTTAATTCATTTTATACTGATAACAATTCTGCAAAGTACATATCACTGTTCCCATTTTAGAAATGAAAAACCTGAGATACAGAAAATTTAAATCTCTTGTTCCAGATCACCTGGACAGAAAGTAGGAAGACCAGGATTCAATCTCAAATTAATCTGTCACTACTCTTCTAGTCTTCCTACTTGCATAGCACCTTCCCCAGTTTTAGACATATAATAGGCCCTCAGAGAATACATATGGCTGACTTTGCCTTTAAGAAAGACTTCCAAGGTGATAACTGTAAAGCCAAGCCAAGAAGTCTCTCTTCTCATCTCAGGTTTTATTCTTGCCCCAAATCTTGGTTGTTATTCTGACAGTATTATCCCTCCCATCCCTGGCACTTGAGACTGCTGTTCTTTTATTTCCCTTATACAACAGTTCCCACTTAAAAATTCCTTACCCAGCATTCTATAACCTTAAAATGTCTGGACCTCCATGACAGTCATACAACTAATAATTTATTCATGTGTACATGAAAGGCAGATCTCTTCTGTGTGCCTTCTTTCTCCCATTGTATCTGGCATGGTGCTGTATTGCACTACCATCATCATGACCCTGATCTGGGTGATGGTTACACTAGTGTATTCACATTGTGAGAATTCACCAGCCCTGTGATTTATGTACTTTACTGTGTCTAATATATAGCTCTAGAAAAATATTACATAAAATAGAGAAAATATGCTCAGACATCCCTGCTTTCCAACACAGCAATGACTCTTATAGAAAATACAAATATGTATTATGGATTTTAATACTTAATCTTTACCAATTTATTCTAATGAATTAATGAGGAATATAGACAGACAATGCACAGGATATTTGAGGCAAAGTTATTAATAATACTGAAAATAGCAAAACTGCCCAATGTGAAGGAACTCCTTATTAGAATACATCTATTTGATGGAATATTCTGTTTTCAAATAATTATATTTAAAGACATGAGAAAATGTTAATTATATAATGTTAAGGGAAAAAACATAAACTACCACATGATAATAATTTGTTAAAAAATATACTAATAGATATATACATGTTTGTGTATGTCTGTATCCATATAGGGTATATATTATGTAAATATATCCATAGGAACCAAAAAATCACCTCAATATGTCATCAGTATTTATTTCTTAAGGGTGGATTATGAGTAGTTTTAATTTTTGTGTTTACATTATTCATACTTTCCAACTTGGACTTATTCCTCAAATCCACCATCTTCTTAGCCACCAAACACAATATCTTCCACTTCCGAAATCTCTTTTCTTCTTCTCATGCTGCATGACGACTACAGTCAGATGAAAATCAATAAATTTTATGGAAATGCGTATAATAAAATCCAGAAGGAAAGATATTTAAGTGGTGATGAACTTATATATACATGTGACTTTTTTTTCTACTACTGTGTACTTTTGTGCACTTTCTAAATTTTTTTTTATGGTCCGGAGAGAAAAAGCTTTTAAAGATGAGGGAAGGAAATGTTTTCAGAATGGCGGTGTAATAGCCTCCAAAAATCTGCCCTTTCATAAAAGCAATGAGAATACTGGGGAAAAAATGTCAAAATCGGTTTTTTCAGAAATCTGGTAATTAAGCAAAGGTTTTCAAAGGTAAGAGGGGCATTTATTCAAGAAAAATAGCTAAGTGTCATTAAGACCACTGGGTTTTGTGGCATTTGATCTTGCATATTTTCATCTTCCTCTACTCAGTTCTACAATAGTCTTGAAATCCCAGCAATCTTGGAACCATGGAAGCTGTGAAACCAGCAGTCTAGCAGCCACTGAAAGATGCAGAATGGTTTTGAACCTCCCCAAAAAGCCCCATCCCTGGAGAATCATCTAGCAACTCCCTGGAAAAGCCCTATTCATAAGGTTTGTTATCTGACCAGACTCAGAGCTCCCACAATGAGAAAAGTTCTATCTCCATAACACTTGTTGAAAACAGTCTGCTAATTGTTTAACATTGCAGTGGCCTGTGGCATTGATATAAGTTGAGGCAAACAAGAAGCTTGTCAGAAAACTTTATGAAAAATCTGGGGAATAAGACACTTCTGGGGGCTTTGAAAAACTGCAGCTTATTCCTGGGGATCCAGAAGGATGCTTGCATTAGAGAGCTATGTGCATGCTCAAGACTTCAAAAGTGTTGAAAGCCTGCCCCAAAACACCCACAAAGAGCCTCTCAGTAAAGGGTGAGAAATTTATTAACAAAAGATATTTAAGAAAACTCCTGCCCAATCCTTAGCTGAACAAGCTAAACAAGGAGTGATTTCTATGACTTCGTTTCACAAATAATACAGACTTTACAGAGTTAATGCAGAAAAGTTAATAAACAAATAGCCACAGCAACAACAACCAACAACAATAAAAAACACTGGAGGAGGCAGGAAGTCTGATTTCCGGAACTGCTACTTTGTATTATTTTAAATGTCTACTATTCACCAAAAACATTAAAAGACACACAAAGAAATAGGGAACTATGCCCCACACACACACACACACAAACACACACACAGTCTCTTTCTTTCTCTCTCTCTCTCTCTCACACACACACACACACATACACACACACACAAGCAGTCAGTAGAAAATGTACTCTCAGATGGAGATGAGGAACTTTTAGGAATGGGAATAAAGGTCACTCTTGCTATGCAAAGAGATTGACAGCATCTTTTGCTTCTGCCCTAGAGATCTATAAAACTTTGAACTTGAGAGAGATGATTTAGAGTATCTGGTGAAAGAAATTCCTAAGTGGCAAAGCATTTAAGAGGAAGCAGGGCATAAAAGTTTGGAAAATTTGCAGTCTGATAATGTGATAGAAAAGAAAACCTCATTTTCTGGGGAGAAATTCAAGCCAGCAGTAGAAATTTGCATAATCACCAAGAGAATGGGGAAAATGTCTCCAGGGCATGTAAGAGACACAGCAGTCCCTCCCATCACAGACCTGGAGGCCTAGGAGGGAAAAATGGTTTCATGGGCTGGGCCCAGGGCCCCCCTGCTTTATGAAGCCTCAGAGCATATTGCCCTGCATCCCAGCTGCTTCAGCTCTAGCTGTGGCTAAAAGGGGAAAATGTACAGCTCAGGCCATTGTTTCAGAGGGTTCAAGTCCCAAGCCTTGGCACCTTATGCATAGTATTGGGCCTGTGGGTACATAGAAGTCAAGAATTGAGGTTTGGAAACCTCCACCTAGATTTCAGAGAATGTATGAAAATGCTTGATGTTTATGCAGAAGTTTGCTGCAGAAACAGAGCCCTCACGGAGAACTTTTGCTAGGGTAATGCAGAAGGGAAATGTGGGGTTGGAGGCCCCACAGACAGTACCCACTGTGACACTGCCTGATGGAACTGCGAGAAGAGGGCCACCATCCTCCAGATCACAGAATGGTAGATCCACTAACAGCTCACACCATGCACCTGGAAAAGCCACAGAAACTCAATGCCAGCCCATGAAAGCAGCCTGGAAATGGGCTGTACCCTGAAAAGCCACAGGGGCGAAGCTGCTCAAGGCTGTAGGAGTCCACCTCTTGCCTAAGTGTGCCCTGGATGTAAGACATGGAGTCCAAGGAGATCATTTTGGAACTTTAAGGTTTAATGACTGCCCTTTTGGATTTTGGATTTGCACAGGAGCTGTAACCCCTTTGTTTTGGCCAATTTCTCCCATTTTGAATGTGTGTATTTACACAATGCCCTGCACCCCAATGTGTGTATTTACCCAATGCCTGTACCAAAACTAAGTAACTAACTTGCTTTTGATTTTACAGGCTCATAGATGGAAGGGATTTGCCTTGTCCCAGATGAGACTTTGGACTTGACCTTTTGAGTTAATGCTGGAATGAGTTAAGACTTTGAGGGACTGTTGGAAAGGTATGACTGTGTTTTGAAATGTGAGGGCATGAGATTTGGGAGGGACCAGGAGTGGAATAATATGGTTTGACTGAATTATAGTTCCCAAATCTCATCTTGAATTATAGTTCCCATAATCTCTGTATGTCATGGGAGGGCCCTGGTGGGAGGTAATCAAATCATGGGGGCAATTTCCCTCATACTATTCTCATGATAGTGAGTAAGTTCTCATGAAATCTCATCTTTTATAAGGGGCTTCCCCTTCACTCGGCTCTCACACTTACCTTTGCCGCTGCCATGTGAAGAAGGACATGTTTGCTTCCCCTTCTGCCATGATTGTAAGTTTCCTGAGGCCTCCCCAGACATGCTGAACTGTAAGTCATTTAAACCTCTTTCCTTTATAAATTATCCAGTCTCAGGTATGTCTTTATTAGCAGCATTAGAATTAACTAATGCAAACATCTATAGAACACTGCTGCCTTCCACTCCTCCACCATATCAAGAGCAGAATACATATTTTTCTCAAGAGCACATGCAGCATTCTCCAGTATTGACCATAAGTTAGGCTATAAAGCAAATCAATACAATTAAAAGGTTGAAATTATATGAAGTACATTTTGTGACTATAGGAAAAAGACTGTTTTTCTCTACTCACAGAACTTCTGACAACAAATGTGTGGATTTTCCACAGCAAGTAATTATCCAGTTCTCTGTGGGTACCAACTGGGTATCATATAATTCAATTCAATTCTGACTCTGTCTGCCTGGAGTTAGCATCAGATCTCACAAATTAAGGGGCTCAGCTGCATACATACTTCAGTCATCAATTACATGTCCAGGCCTCCTGTACCTCTGGCTTATCAGTTTACCACAACCCCCTCCTCAGGGTTGATCATTTGCTTTGTGAAAGTTATCAGAATCAAAATGGAATCACTTGTGTTTAAAAAAAAAATACTGAAAAATAGAGCTGGAAAAGGGCATGAAGAGAGAGTTCTCACACTTGTATGCCTGATAACAAAACTATCACAAAAGAAAGCAAAAACCACAACCTTATGCAGAGGCCATTGCAGCCTTCCACAAAAATACTTCTACAAGGATATCTGCCCAGAAACCACTTGGCACCACCCTTTTTATTGATTGTTGTAGCCAAGGATAATCATTTCAAAAAAAATTATATAATCCTCTTCAGTATTCTTGTGAAAACCTTTGTCTTCCTTTGCCTCCCTGAGTATGCACAGTTTACTACGCACACATATTCCCATTGCAAAGTCCTAGTCCCAAGTAAATATCCTTTTCTTTTAGAGAGCCTCTGTCTATTATTTAGGTTTACTTAAATGATGTCAGAAATGGGACCTGAAGAAAGATCACTATCAAAAGAAATTGTTGATTCTTGGAACCAATATGCAGTACTCAAAAGAGCTCTTTGAGCTCACCACTGCCATAGCTTGCCTTTTCTGCCCTGATGAGTCTTTTCTTAGGCCAAGCCTTCCTATTTTTCGTAGAGGCTTTTGATATTATTTGAAATGTAGTTTGATTGTAAGGACCTCTTAATAAAGAACCTTATATGCCTCCCGCAATGATTAAAAAAAAAAAAAAAAAAAACCTTTTGCCTTCTCTGGTAAATCCTTCCAGGTATAAAGACAGAGTACTCTGGTTTCTACTTTTTACCTGTGAGGCATATCTTTTCTGGTTAATTCAATTTGGCCTATATACCTAATTCAATATTTTGTTTTATCTGCATGCCCAAGTTAAAACTTTTGTGAATACTTTTATCTTGGTTTGATTTAATTTGGTCTGTACATGATTTGGCTCTTTTCCATTGCTTATTTGCAAAAATCTTCCAAGAGTGAAATAAGCATTCTAAGTGATGCATGCAAGATGGTTAATTAAAAGCCACTATGGCAGTCATTATCATCTAAACTCCTGACATTCCCTGACAGAATTTATAGGATTTTCTTTGCTCTTAAGAAATTAATAAGACACAGAATGGGTTTCTCAAACATTAAGGCATGCCAGGTTTTCTGGGAATCCAGCTAGCTACATATTATGGTCTCTTCCCATGAATATTTTTAAACCAATGGGCAAATTATGGCAAGGAAAGTGTAGAATGCAGATGGCCATTATTCAAAATCTCTTTAAAAATATCTGCAACTATGGAGTTAACATGCAGAGTCTACTGAGTTCTCTATCTCTCTCTCTTTTTTTTTCTGCTAATTTTGAATCTGCTGACTTGTCTACTGGTGTTGAGATAAAACTTACTGTCTATGGCATTCTAGCCAAGATTTTTTTAATGTCCTTAAAGGGCTTTCAAATTAATGACTTCACAAATTGCAACAGCTTCATGGTAACCAACAACCTAGGTGCCATTTGGAAAGGTAAATTTAGGTTCTCTTGATCAACAATCACTTAGGGGATGAAATAGCTAATTGAAAGATTAATCATCTAAAAGGAAAGAACTAGATAAATATGTTTACAAATGTAAGGCTTTCAGATCAAACAGGTCACAATCCTGAACTCAGAGCAATAATATAAGGCATCTTTTTCCAGCACAAAAATTTTGTGTCTGCCATATAGGGGCCAAAAAGAAAATTTAAAAACTGCTAAAATGCTCCCCTACCCATAATTAACTGACTAGTCAAACCAACCAGACCAGGAAACAAAACAGATCCAAGGCCACTTGGAGATTTTTGTTTTCATATACAATTCAGCCAGTCCTAGCTAAAATGTAAACACTGCAAATTTAAACTCATTTGAAAATGTAAAAAGAGGAACACGTGGTGAAAGAGGATTTTTAAAAATCAAACTGCTTCAGAATTGCTTTACCCAAAATTTTGGTCCACAGCCTTCACTAGATTACCTATTGGGGCAAATAAAATCTAGGTGTGTGAACAGGTTCCAATTTTGTCAGAAATACAATTTGGTCCCAATAGTTTTTTTTAATACACAAGGAAATTTGTGCTACTATCTCATGATAAACATTCTGAGATGAAAGCTGTAAGATCTTCGTGTGTGTGTGTGTGTGTGTGTGTGTGTGTATATGTGATTTGATGTGTTTAATGCATGTGTACATATATTATGTTGTATGTTGTGGCTACATGGTAATATCTAGCAGTCAGTCAGAAATTTCTTAAAGAATTCTATTAAGATTGGCTTACAAACCAGGACCATATTGATTCACAGCCAAATTCTACCAGATATACTAAGAAGCTGGTACCATTCCTACTGAAACTATTTCTAAATATTGATAGGAGGGACTCCTCCCTAACTCATACTCTGAGGCCAGTATCGTTCTGATATCAAAACCTAGCAGAGACATAACAAAAAAAGAAAACTTCAGGCCAATATCCTTGATGAACATTGATGCAAAAATCTTCAACCAAATGCTAGCAAACTGAATTCAGCAGCACATCAAAGAGCGAATCCATCATGATCAAGTAGGCTTTATCCCTGGGATATAAGGTTGACTTAACATACACAGATTAATAAATGTAATTCACCACATAAACAAAACTAAACACAAAAATCACATAATTACCTCAGTGGATGCAAAAAAGGCTTTCAATAAAATACAATACACTTGCAGGTTAAAAACCATGAATAAACTAGATATTGAAGGAATATATCTCAAAATAATAAGAACCATATATAACAAACCCACAGCTGACATTCTACAGAATGGGCAAAAGCTGGAAGCATTCCCCTTGAAAACCAGCACAAATAAGGGTGCCCTCTCTTACCACTCTTATTCAACATAGTATTGGAAGTCCTGACCAGAATAATCAGGCAAGAGAAAGAAATAAAGGGTATTCAAATAAGAAAAGGGGAAGTCAGACTACCCCTGTTTTCAGATGACATATTGCTATATCTAGAAAATCCCAGAGTCTCTGCCCAAAAGCCACTTGAGTTGATAAACAACATCAGCAAGTTTACAGGATACAAAATCAATAGCAAATCAATAGCATTCTGTACATCAGCAACACCCAAGCTGAGAGCCAAATCAGAAATATAATCCCATTCACAATTGTTACAAAGAGAATAAAATACTTAGGAAAACAGCTAGCCAGGGAGGTGAAAGATCTCTACAATGAAAATTACAAAAACTTAAAAGAAATCAGAGATGACACAAAGAAATGGAAAAACATTCCATGTTCATGGATAGGAAGAACCAATATTGTTAAATGTCCATACTGCTGAAAGCAATTTACAGATTCAATGCTATTCCCATCAAACTACCAGTGACATTCTTCATAGAACTAGAAAAACTCCTGTAAAAGTCAAACCGAACAACAAAAGACCTTGAATAGCCAAATCAATCCTAAACAGAAAGAACAAAGCTAGAGACATCATGTTACCCAACTTCAAACTATACTACACAGCCACGGTAACCAAAACAACATAATTTAAGCACAAAAGCAGACACATAGAACAATGGGCTAGAATAGAAACTGACAGCCATCTGATCTTTGACAAAACTGACAAAAACAAGCAATGAGGAAAGGACTTCCTTTTCAATAAATGGTGCTGGGATTAACTGGCTAGCCATATGCAGTAAATTGAAACTGGACCACTTCTTTACACCACAGACAAAAATCAACTCAAGATGGATTAAACACTTAAATGGCAAACCCAAAACTATAAAAACTCTGGAAGATAACCCTGGAAATAGCATTCGAGACATAGGAATGGGCAAATATTTCAGGACGAAGATGCCAAAAGTGATTGTAACAGAAGCAAAAATTGACAAATGGGATCTAATTAAATCAAAGAGCTTCTGCACAGCACAAGAAACTATCAACAGAGTAAATGAATACCTAGAGAATGGAAGAAAACATTTGGAAACTATGCATCTGACAAAGGTCTGATATATAGTATCTATAAGGAACTTATATTTACAAGCAAAAAACAAAAAATCTTATTAAAAAGTGGGCAGAGGACATGCACATTTTCTAAAGAAGACACATGCAATGCAACCAGCAAACATATGAAAAAAATGTTCAATATCTTTAGAGAAATGCAAATCAAAACCACAATGAGATATCATCTCATACCAGTCAGAATGGCTACTAATAAAAAGTCAAAGAATAACAGATGTTGGTGAGGGTGCAGCAAAATAGGAATCTTTATACTACTACTGGTGGGTGTGTGGATTAGTTCAATCATTGTGAAAAGTAGTGTGATGATTCCTCGAAGAGCTAAAAACAGAAATACCATTTGACCCAGCAATCCCATTACTGGGTATATACCCAAAGAAATATAAAACTGTTCTACCATAAAAACACATGCAAGTGTATGCACTGCAGCAATATAAACAACAGCAAAGACATAGAATCAACTTAAATCTCCATCAACAGCAGACTGGATAAAGAAAATATGGTACATATATACCATGTAATACTATGCAGCCATAAAAAAGAATGAGGTCATATCCTTTGCAGAAACATGGATGAAGCTGGAGGCCATTATCCTTAGCAAACTAACACAGGAACAGAAAACCAAATACCACATGTTCTCACTTATAAGTGGAGCTAAATAATGAGAATCAATAGGCACAAAGAGAAGAAGAGATACTGGGGCCTACTTGAGGAGGGAGGTTAGGAGGAGGGAGAGAATCAAAAAACTATCAGGTGCTATGCTTAGTACCTCAGTGATGAAATAATCTGCACAAAAAACCCCCATGACAGAAGTTTACCTATGTAACAAACCTGAATATGTACCCTTGAACCTAAAAAAAAATTTTAAAAAAAGACAATGGAAGAAAAATAGACACTCCTGTCAATCTTGAAAATTCCAAGGGTTTTAAGAGTTATGTGCCAGAAACCAGGGACAATGATCAAACATATATTCCTTGTGATATGACCATATCACACTGAGCACATAGAATGAAACTAGAAATCAATGACAAAAGGAAATCTGGTAATATGACAATGTGTGGAAATTAAACAATGTTTTTCTAAATAATAAACAGTTAAAAATAATTAGAGGCTATATTGAGGTGAAAAAAAGATGAAAGATGACAAAAATTTATGGGATGAAGCTGAAGCAGTGCTCACAAGGAAAACTATAGCGGTAAATCCCAATATTAAAATAGAAGAAGGCCAGATGTGGTGGCATGTACCTGTAATCCCGGCACTTTGGGAGGCTGAGACAGGAATATTACTTATACCCAGGAGTCTGAGGCTGCTCTGATTGTCCCACTTCACTCCAGTCTGGGCAATAAAGTGAGATCCTGTCTCTCTAAAAAAAGTAGGATAACATTAATAAATATAATGTTCCACCTTAAGAAACTAGAAAAAGACAGCAAACTAAATGCAAAGACACAGAAGGAAAAGAATACTAAAGATTAGAGTGGAAATAAAATAGCAAAACAATAGAAAAGCTCCACAAAATAAAATTAGATTCTATAAAAAAATTAACAAATTGATAACATTTAGGTGGGCTGACCAGGGGAAACCAGACAAGGCTCAGTTATTAAAATCATGAATGAAAGAGGACACCATTACCAATTTTACTGAAAAAAAAAGATAAGAGGGCGGAGCAAGATGGCCGAATAGGAACAGCTCCAGTCTCCAACTCCCGGTGCAAGCGACACAGAAGACCGGTGATTTCTACATTTTCAACTGAGGTATTGGGGTCATCTCACTAGGGAGTGCCAGACAATCGGTGCTGGTCAGGTGCTGCAGCCCGACCAGCGAGACCTGAAGCAGCACCTGGGAAGCACAAGGGGGAAGGGAATCCCTTTTCCTAGCCAGGCGAACTGAGACACACAACACCTGGAAAATCAGGTAATTCCCACCCCAATACTGTGCTTTAAGCAAACAGGAACACCAGGAGATTATACCCACACCTGGCCGGGAGAGTCCCACGGCCACGGAGCCTCCCTCATTGCTAGCACAGCAGTCTGTGATCTAACCACAAGGCAGCAGCGAGGCTGGGGGAGGGGCGCCCACCATTGCTGAGGCTTAAGTAGGTAAACAAAGCCGCTGGGAAGCTCGAACTGGGTGGAGCTCACAGCAGCTCAAAGAAACCTGCCTG